>NC_140955.1:30793624-31221124 GCF_014529385.1 Adiantum capillus-veneris | reverse complement strand
AATAAGTCACAACCAGCCTTTGATGCTCCAAGTAGTGTATGTACCCATGCTATCCCACATGCTTCCCACTCCACCACCCCCTGTGCGCTCCTTGCCGCACTGTCGAAGCAAGGGACTTGCCAATACACCGTATGCGAGCCACAAACGGCTCCAAGCACACAACAAGCCTAAACTAGCAAGCTCAAGAAAACAAAGGGTGTGTCACTCACCGCTCTACGCTCGCCTTCGTGGTGGATTCCTCGCCGCGATGAAGAAGAAGCTGCAGTCGTGCCGCGCTCAACCGCTTCGCCGCCGTCGTGCCTTCGTAATGCTCGATCGCACACACACTCTCCCTCTCTCTCTCTCTCTCTCACACACACACACACACAAGGAGGTGAAGAAGAAGAAGATGGAGATGGAGCAAGAGCACTCTTCAATTGCACAAATGAGAGAATGAGTAAAAATTAGGTTTAGTTGGCTTTTATAGGAGCTCACCCCATTCACACTTGGGCGCCCATGCTTAACCAACTAATCCCTTGAATGTCCAAGTTAAAGTGCGCCTCTCATCGACGATCACTCTACCTTTCCCTATTGGTCCGACAAGCCCGGTACCTGACTCTACCAAATACATAATACGCGTCCGTCGTAGGTGATGGGGTGTCTGTGTGCCGTGAGGGTTAACATGCCCCCCTTCCTGATGTAGATTCCGTCCTCGGAAGCTATTGAGTTGAAGCTGGTTCGTCGAGGTGGAAGAGCATTTGAGATGAATGTCCTTAGCCTTCTTCAGTCACTGCAAAATCAAACAACATTGGCACAGTAATTGCATTCTCTTAAAAAGCATATGCAGTTTTAGGTAGACACATTGATTGGTAAAAGAATTTCAAACAATTTGATAGCAATGAACATTAAATTGCAATGTAATCAAATGCATAAACAGATGTAAAGGCAAAAAATTAAACAAGTCTGGGGTCGCTAATTTGACGGTCGAAAGGCACTAGAGATCAAGTATTAATACCATGGGTAAGCTTCTTAATTTTCTGTGGTCAATTAAATTGTTTAATCGCGAGAGCCAAGTATTCATGTTCAAGGGCTGACTAGAGGCTATACCTAGAAAACTTTGTAGTTAAGCTACCATAAAAGGAATTTCTCATGAAATCATCGCCTGTCTGATTACTTTTTCTTTGACCCCCCAAGGTCTTTTCACATTGATTCAATTATGATGTGTGTGCTTATTTTGTATGCCTTGGGTTTTTTGCTTTTCAAGGAAAAGCGCCCACACTGGGAACCTCTAGGGCTCTAGTACCATAGGCGATACATGTGAGTGAAGTACCAAATCAAGCTGAGATTTCTCTTCCAGCTTAAAATTTTACATTGTGGCACTTTGATTTTTTGCTTGTTCATTTTCAGCATTTTAATTTTGTAACTTCGGGGGGCCATATAACACTGTTACCCTCCCCAGGCTCATCACATTAGTAAACTCCCTTTATAATACTTAAGCTAAAGGTCAATAGGGTCAAGCCCACTAGAAAGCCCTAGTACATTTCATACAATGCTGCCTAAATCGGATTAAGAACCTAAGTAACCATTGTTTATTAGGAAGGCATTCCCCATGGTATTAAGAGAAGATTTCTAATACCTAGCTTGGTCAAACTAGCTTAGTCGGACTGCTTGATTTTTACACCTAAACAAGTGATTATGACAAAACATTACATTGAATTAAATGTTTGATACTAAGCCAATGCGCTGAATAGTATGCTACCAATCACAATCAAGACAGACAAACATAGATGCAAAAAAGATAAGGGCAATGCTAATGGATAAGAAACACCTGTTTGTGTCGATGGTCGCGCTTGATTTGAAGGTTCCATGAAGATCCAAATCCTATCAATAGCAACACGCTCCTGTACACACTAGGAAACAAAAGGAATACCTCCAGGAGGCACATTAGTGGGAAAAGAGATCTTTGCTAATCACTCAACTCTAAAACAGAAACACTCCTATCGTACTAATCTTACCTACCCTCCATCACTCAAGTGATGAGGATCAAAGGTGTTTTATGGCATAGGTTTCTGTTTCAGTGTACCAAATGTGACATGTGTAGGTCTGAGTCAATGTTTTGACTTTAATGTGCATACTCGTTTGCTAATTGCTCTTGCTCTTTTTTTTTTTTTTTTGTGAGTATAAAGCTTTATATGTACATTCCCTAAGATTGGAATTGAGAGGTCAGGGAAAAAGGTTGAGAGGGAAACAAGTGAATGATGGATGTCCACAAACACTCCCCCCTTCCTTAGGTAGATCATACCATTTGAAATGAGCTTGTCACCCTTTGAAACCAATTGTTCCAGTTGGTAATAGGTGAGGATTTTTGCCAGTAGTTTTCTATTACCCTAGGTGCCTCGTCAAGCTGCAAGGGTGGTAAGGTACTCTCCCAGGATCGAACTTGAAGTGGTTCATTAGGTGATTCTTGAACACTGGGAGGTGTGGATTCTTTTGTAGCTTCATGGAGGTCCACTACTATAGATGGAGGCTGTGTAGAAGCTTTTACCTCTATGGATGTATTACATGATGAGCTAGAAGCTTTATGGGACTCCCCCCTTCTTGAGCTAGGTGGAACAAATCGTTCTTTCTTTGGTACCCAAACTAGCTCGGGAGCGGGTGTGTAGCATTCTGTGATTTTTTTCTTTCCACGATCATTGATTCGTTTTGGAGCTACGAGATTGGGCTCACTTGGGTCAGGTGATAGGTAAGAGCACAATCTACGTTTTGGCACCCAGATTTGATCATTTCCTTGATAGTAGCCTTGGGCTTCCAATAGTCGTTTAGGGATCCATCGCAACATTTTCTTACTTTTCTTGGAGCGAGTGGTACGTTTCTTACAAGGCTTCTGCTTTTTAGCACTAGTTATGGTCACTAAAGAAGCTTTAGGGACCCACTTGTATGTTTTCTCTGTTATATTAGGATGAGTCTTGTCAGAAGCGATATGCATTGCTTGTAGCATATTTAAGGGTATACGCATTTCATCCCCCTCAGGTGTTACCCAGGTCGTCCCCCTATTTCCCCAAGTGTCTATGGTTGATGCTAGGTGGACCCAGTCTACATTGTCTGATTCCGTCATACCCGGTAACACATCCATGTAAGGAGAATCTTGGCCAATGTCTGTATCCTTCTTACAAGTGTAACAATATTGTAGTGGGGCCGAGTGAACTGTGGTGTCAGAGCGATGATCAATAATGGTTTTACTCCCTAAGGGGTGTACCTTACCAGTCACCAAATCCACTCTAAGGACAGAGTCTTGGAATTGCAAATAGACATGATTTTTAGACCAATCGTGAACCATTTGTGCTTCCCTCATGAATGGTCGTCCTAAAATCATTTCATATGACATAAGGTGTTTAGAGAAATCCATTACAATGAACGTATGTCGTACCTTGTGTCCTAGAACTTTGATCTTAAGATCCTTGAGCATCCCCATAGGTTTGGCTATGGTACCATTTGCCATCTTTACCACAATGTTAGTAACACTGAGGCGGGGTTTTCCCATGGATTCCCAACAATCTTTTGTAACGATGCTAACTCCCGCACCACCATCAAGAATTCCCTTTATAGTTAATCCCTTGGTAGTGATGGGTAGGGTCGCATTAGACTCGTCGCCTTCAAAATACTGCCCTAATTCGTTAATGGGTACCTCGATCACAGACTCGTGTCCATCTAAGTCAAGTGATTGCACATGATTTTCCTCATCAATCATAATCGAGTCAGGCCTATTTGGTTGCGCAAACTGCGGTAATCCCGTTCGTAGCTCTCCGTTAAGGAATGCTCGAAGTGCAAGGAATAACTCAGGATCTCCATACAGCTTTGCTATGATCGTGGTTCGGACCTCAGAAGACATGAAGTCCACTAGTTTGGCAACATTCATTGGCGTTTTGCAGGGTGTAGGTCCTTGACTAGGAACTGGTGAGGATGGAATCTCATATTCCTCAATGGGATCAGGTATTCCTTCGTTAAACATCCTTTCCAACAAGAAGGGTGTATGCTCACTTTCTGATGTCCTGTCCTCACTCCCTTCTTGGATGATACTAGATATGGCTAACGGTCTATGGTTCATGTGGGGTGGATGAACTTGCGTGGGAAACACTGTGTCATGAAATTTGATATGCATGGGTTCTGGTTCTAGTTTCCTTTGAGTCTCCTCCACTAAACCTCTTAGATGTTTCACCTGCTTAATCTCGTCTACAGGGTTTGGGTACGTCCCAATCTTCTTTTTACGATTCTTCCCTTTTTGCCCCTGCGGTTTATCTTGGGGGTCTTGGATTGGATTTGGAAACACTTGTGGTGTTTTCAGAGGCTCTTTATGGTTTTCTCTTATTCGGTTTTCATTTGGTTCCATGTTACGGTTTTCTTTGTCGGTCTTTCTCTTTGTGGTATTGGTTCTAGTCTCCATTGTCTCGACTGAATCTGAATCATCCTCGAGGTCATTCATATACACGGGGTCATCTCCTGTTCCTATGTTTGTTTTGGAACTTGGCTTTGAATTTTCCGTATTCTGCGACTTCTTCCTTCGTGTCTTCTTTTTCTTTGCTTGGATAATTAACGCGGTATCTCTCTCTTCGAGGATATGTCCTGGCCCTTGAAGCATGGACCGTGTAATCGCATAAGCGGGTGCGACGGGTGGTATTGGTGATGTCACACTAGCAATTTCGACCAAATTTAGGGGTGTGATTTTAGGCGCATTTGGGTTATAGGGGCATTGGGCAATCAAGTGATCTATGCCACAACGATTACATGTGAGTATTGGCATTGCAGACGTGCTCCCTTGATTCATTTGCATCTGTGCAACATTCTTTTGCAGCCTAATAGGGCACTCCGCTGCTCGATGTGGTCCACCACACTCGTAGCATTGAAGAGGTGGCCTCCTAGCCTGGGTGTTGATATTTTGACCTCTGGATGCGAGAGCAGCAGCTTGATAAACCGGCTTGACTTGTCCCCAACAATCTTCCATGTAGTATATAGGACACTCTTCCAATGTATCAAGTCCATAGGCAATACTAGTGTCTATTTCCTCCTCACAGCCATCTGCATAAGCATTTGATGGCTCGCAACCCACTTGGTTCATAGGGGCGACTCTTGGATGCGGGGGCTGCGGTCCTAGCACAGGAGGTGGTAGCGGTGTAGCTTGTACAACATTTTGAGGTCTAGGGACCATGTGTTGCGGTAGTTGCTCAACAGGTGGAGTAGGCATCAATACAGGAGCTCGAGGCCCATCCGTCCAGGCTACAGGTGGTCTATTTGCCATCATACGTTTGATCATTAAACAATCCTTAGCTTGGTGACCATACCTACCACATGCGTTGCAAGTTCCATTAAATTTTACTCTAAACGTAGGGCACTCACTAGTGCTATGTGGACCTAAGCAAATGGAACACCATTGTTGCTCCCTTCTTGGATACATGTGACTATTTTGAGGGGGTCGATTATCCTTAAGAGACTCTTGGATTGCCTTGGTGAGGTCTGTCAAGAATGTCTCAAATACCTTTGGCTCATTGGCAATGGGCTTTGCAGTCATGGGTTCATACTCAATGGCTTGTGAGCTAGTGGATCTCGTGTCAGTAGACACCCTCATGCCTGCTATCATCAAGTTGTCCTCTAATTGGATTGCATTGGCAGTGACATCTTCCCAGGTTGTGATACCTCTAATCACTAGTCCATTATAGATTCCTTCATTCCTCAACCCTCGAATGAATCGATCAAGCAGTTGGTTATTGTTGAAGCGCTCATTTACAGGGCAACGAGAGTTTAAGTGCTTTAGACGACTAATGAAGTCCCTTACTGACTCTCCTTCCTTACGTTCGGCCTTCTGTAGCTGAGATGCTACACCCCAAAGCACACCTTCTCGTATGTACTCCTTTAGAAACAACCTTCGAAGGGTAGGGTAGATTGTTTTCTCGTCCACCCTTAGGGTCCTATACCAATCTCCAGCCTTCCCACTTAATGTCAAGCTTAAGGCATTGCACTTATGTAGTTCGTTGTGTTCCCCTAAGGAATCACATACTTGTTCAAACACTTCAATGTGTTTCCTAGCATCTTCGTCCCCATTGAATTTTTGCGTGAGTTTAGCAATTTGTACTGCCTTACTTCTAGGCTCTCTATCAGATGCGTGACGCATATTTTCCGCGATAGATCGACCTATGGTTTGAGCAAACTCTGCCAAGTCACCTATGTGAGGAGGCAGGGCCGGTGGAGGTACTCTTGGAATCATATGTGGGAGAGGAACGGGTACCGGTCTTGGCATATGTGTAGATGATGCAGGATATGGAACATAACCGGGCATAGGTCCACTCGGATAAGAGCTAGGGAGCGGCACTCGAGGAGCATAAGCAAGTGGTACGATTGGAGGTGTGCGGGCCATGTGTGCATAAGGGGCTAGAGGCACATACGGTCGAGGCCCCATATTAGGTACTACGACACTAGGTAGTGGCACTGCGCTAACCGTAGATGTCATCGGTACATTCTCTGTCAGGCTTATCCCTGGAGTGAGCACTGGGTTTTCCTTAATAGAGGGTTGAGCCAAGTTAGGGAAGCTAAAGTTTTCGCTCGGAGGCTCAGATTGCATAGAGACACCAGGTGAAATGACGTAAGATGGGTCCATGGGGCTCATTAGAGGAGTCTCCATTTGTGATAGAGTAGGCTGTTGAGCCTTGCTCGTATCCAGAAATCTCATGGGGCCAGTTGAGAGTATATTTACCCCTCGGTTTTGCCTTTCTGATTGAATAATGCCATGGATAACATTACAGATCATTTTCTGTTGATCTTCGATGCTCGTGGCACTAGAGGTGGATTGTACAATCTCTATCCATCCTACATGGTAGGCGTGGCCAGAGTGTAGATCCGTCAACACCTCAGTGTGGAGGTCATATGTCCAATGATCATTAATGAACAATCCTTCTAGAGTCGACGTGTTAATGGTTTCTTGTGAGGTAGAAGCAATGTTGCTCCCCGTGGTTTTACTTGTCACCAACGGTACTCTAGAGGGAACTTCTGAAGGAGGCAGCTCAACAGGGCCTTCTTGGTAAGAAGTTGGCAGGATATCCACATGGACACTCTTTGGGGGTGTGGGGTCCACGTGCGATGTGAAAGGAGATTCCACTTCCCCACCCCCTTCGTGTGCTTCATTTGCATCAGGTTCCGAGCGAGTAGCTCTACCTAATGTTTCCATGAAACGGCTAAACATACTAGTACTAGGCTGTGGAGCTTCGGGAGGTGCATGGCCTTCTCTCTCAGTGTTTTGGGTAGGGTATGCTTCCATGATTTCTGAGTCGGAGGAGGAATCACTAGCGGCTATTTTAGGGTCTTGGGTGGTGCTACCTTGTGTCCCCGCTGAGGGTCTAGAGCTTATCGTGGATGGGTAATGGGTGTCCGTATGAACAGAGGCACTCTCAATATGCTCGTGTTCTAGCACCCGCCCAGAGCGTAAGTGCATGTGCTTTTGATACCCTAAGGTGTCAAAAAGCTGCTCTAGGAGGCCTTGTGACTAGTTTTTAGCGTGTTTTTTGTTTGTTTTTTTGCTAGATTTTTTAGAGCGTGTCGTGGAATGGGCCGTGTGATAGCTCGAAACGAGCGTATCGGTCAGAGGGTCGTGCCGTGCTTTACAGCCCTCCGTTTGGTCACTCTATGCCCTCGGAATCCCTAAAACTGTCAATTTCCAGTAGGGAACTAGGCCCAAACTAGAAAGTCTAAGGGTGCAAGTGGGAAGAGAAAGGAGGAGAGTGGAGGACTTGTCCCACATGCTCTCATTTTCTCTTGAGGGAGTAGGGTATATATATAAGAGTGAGTCTAGTACATATCATAAGACTGAGGACTGAGGCCTGGGCCTGGGCTTGGGCTTGGGCTTGGGCTTGGGAAACCGATCCCGATCTATCTTTTATACAAACCAACCCGTACGTTTTAAGAGTCACGTTTTTTATTTTCCAAAAATTTAGCCGCCCGCTCACTCCACACACTCCTTCCCTGCCTTTCCTATGATACAAATTGCACCAGAAGAAAGCATAAAGTGCTAACCGAGCTTAGTGTAGGGCATATCCCCGGCAACGGCGCCAAAAATGTGCGCTCCTTGCCGCACTGTCGAAGCAAGGGACTTGCCAATACACCGTATGCGAGCCACAAACGGCTCCAAGCACACAACAAGCCTAAACTAGCAAGCTCAAGAAAACAAAGGGTGTGTCACTCACCGCTCTACGCTCGCCTTCGTGGTGGATTCCTCGCCGCGATGAAGAAGAAGCTGCAGTCGTGCCGCGCTCAACCGCTTCGCCGCCGTCGTGCCTTCGTAATGCTCGATCGCACACACACTCTCCCTCTCTCTCTCTCTCTCTCTCACACACACACACAAGGAGGTGAAGAAGAAGAAGATGGAGATGGAGCAAGAGCACTCTTCAATTGCACAAATGAGAGAATGACTAAAAATTAGGTTTAGTTGGCTTTTATAGGAGCTCACCCCATTCACACTTGGGCGCCCATGCTTAACCAACTAATCCCTTGAATGTCCAAGTTAAAGTGCGCCTCTCATCGACGATCACTCTACCTTTCCCTATTGGTCCGACAAGCCCGGTACCTGACTCTACCAAATACATAATACGCGTCCGTCGTAGGTGATGGGGTGTCTGTGTGCCGTGAGGGTTAACACCCCCATACTCAGCCTTTGTATGTGATGAATCAATTGTTGGTTGCTTTTTGCTACTTCATGTGATAACAACATTATATAAAAATTTAAACCATCGGTAGATCTTCAAGATGATACAATACCAACCCATTCCAAGATGCATCTATTTAAGAAGCCACCATTTCTCTAGGAATGCTGATGATTTTATTACTACACGTGACCCTTGGGCCTATCTTTCTCTACGTATACGTGAGGCTCATTTGTATCAATTTTGAGGCAAGTTTTCAATCTGATTGTTTTTTATCATTTGGAAATTATTGTTCTCTCTTGCACACTTGCACCATGAATACAAGTCTAACTTACCCACCATAACACCAAACAACTAATGTTGAAGAAGACTTACAAATAAACTACAATGTTTTGGGTTCATCGAATGAGCTTATCAAAGTTGTGATGTATTTCCTTCAATTTTCTTGAGTTGCATTGCATCCTTGAAATAAACCTTAATTTGTGGGTGGCCGTTTAGAGCACCTTATATAAGAAACATTTGATAACAAAAGAAAGGCTCTCATAGCAATTCAAAAAATGACCCCAGTAGAATGAATTGCACGTGTTAATGTGCATATCAATGGCATGAGATTGTTGGAATTAGGGTTGCAAGAAAACACACACAGCTTGGAGAAGATGAAGGAAGCTCAAGGCACACACAGAGAGTGTATTACTTAGTGTGCAATGGAAAGATGGATAGCCCTAGAATGATGGGCGTATATACAATGCACGGGAAAAAACCTCCTAGTGAGGGAAAAAATGCATCGACGGTCCTAAGTGTGTTCACACACATCACTACCACATGTATATGGTAACAAATCCCCCCTGAGAGTGATGTGGTGAACAAGAGTTGGCACCTAGAGTAGAGGGAAGTGCCATGCCCTGTGAGGACATGATCAATCCACAAAGGGTAGTAAGCCCAAAGCTTTGCGAAAAGTTTCAAACTTCTCACGAGACAATGTCTTTGTGAAAAGATCTGCAAGGTTCTCTTGTGTTGGCACATAAGCCAAGTTGATCTCTCCTGCTGAGAGCCTCTCCTTGACTTAGTGGTAATGCACCTCAATGTACTCTACACGGAGCATGAAAAAGTGGGTTCCTCACAATTGCCAATGCGCTCTGACTGTCAGTGTAGATAGTGTTGGCACTGTCCTATCCAACACCCAAATCAGCCATAAGGTGTCTAAGCCATACACACTCAATTGTAGTTGTGAAGACTGCCCTGTACTCAGCCTCACAACTAAAAGTGGCCACAATTGGTTGCTTCTTGCTCAACCATGATATACATGAACTGCCAAGCATGAAACAAAAACCACTTGTGGACACTCGCATGTCAAAACAACCAGCCCAATCCGAGTCCAAAAAGCATATAAATTTGGTGAAAATGATCCCCCCTTGGGATAAAACAAGCCAAGATGTAAAGTGCCACTCAAGTAGTGAAAATACTCTTGACAACCTGCCGATGCTTAGACCCTATGCTATGAGTAAATCTGCTGACGTATGAAACTGCAAACTGAATATCCGGCCTCCTGTTGCATACATAAATGAGCCATCCAATAGCAGTTTGGTAAAAAGTGACATTTACAGGATCACCAACATCATGAAGACTCAATTTTTAACTTGTTTCCTTGGGAGTGGCAATAGGTTTACAATCCTCAAGTCCAAACTTACATCGCAATATCTCTATGTAACTTTTCTAACACAACGCAACACCAGCATCACACTGCTTAAATTGTATACCCAAGTAATGATGCAACAACCCCAAAACTTGCATCTTGAAAGTAGCATTCAAGTCAGTCTTAAATTCAACAATACGTCTCTCATTTGGTCTCGAACCACAGTTAGAAGTACATCACCCTCACGCTTTACATACAATGTGCTTTCTGTTGGACTATTACGAAAGCCTCGTTTGAGCAAATGAGTGTCAACTTTCTCACACCAAGCACGAGGAGATTAGTTCAACTCATACAAAGCTTTGTTACATCTACACACTTTATCCTCTTGTCCTTTCTTGAGAAAACCACAAGGCTGTGTTACATAAACATCCTCAAATATGTCACCATTCAAGAAAGTAGTAACAATGTCTGATTGATGTACATCCTAACCAAAACGAGCTGCCAATGCACATAGAAAATGCATAGTAGTCATACAACAAGTGGGAGCAAAAGTCTCTTTATAATCTATGCCTTTTTGCTGTGCATAACCCTTTGCAACAAGTCGAGCCTTATAGAGATCAATCTCACCATCCGGCTTGCGTTTCAACTTGTAAACCCACTTTGTACCAATGGACTTCTTGCCAGGAGGCAAATCGCATAAAGTCCCTGTGTCATTTTCTATAAGTGCATCATATTTTGATTGCATGGCAGCCATCCAATTTTCTGAGTTCTGTGCTTCATCAAAAGACAGAGGTTCCTCAACGTCATGTAAGCTAGACACAACCAAAGCATAACAATCTGATGCATGAGATGCATGGCGAGAGCCTGAAGGAGTACAACTAGACAAAGGTGCATCCAATTTACTATCACACAATGTATGCACCAGCCATTTTGGCATACCTTTAGCTTGCTCATTTTCCACCCTTTCCTCATCAAGTACATAATGTACATCTGCATCAGTAATAGGCTGATCTGTAACATTTTTTGAAACCCCCATAGGTTGTACATTTTCCTCATTGGATTTTAAATTCGAACTTCCACCACTGAAAAGAGGCAACAAAGTGTCATAAATGTCTTGTGAGCTTACATTATTGTCTCTAGTACATGACAATAAGGGCCGAATAGAATCTTCCACAATACAACATCCCATGAAACTAGAATATGCTTTGTTTGTGGATGATACAGCCTGTAACTTCTGCTTTCAACACTATAACCAACAAAAATACATTTGACAGCCTTATCATCCAATTTTTTGCATTGTGTTTGTGGCACCAAAGCATATGTAAATAGCCAAAAACACGCATGTGCTCAATAGAAGGCTTTCTATCATGACTTGCTTCATATGGAGCCATAGACTCCAAAGCCTTCGTAGGACACCTGTTAAGTACATAAGTGGCACACATGATGGCCTCAAGCCAAAATGATTGCGGAAAAGCTTGACTTTTGACCATACATCGTGCCATTTTTGCAAGTGACCTATTTTTCCTCTCAGCAACACCATTTTGCTAAGGAATATAAGGCACTGTACATTGGTGTTTTATCCCATGACTAGCAAAAAATGCATTAAATTCATGAGACATACACTCGCCCCCTCGATCAGAACGGAGGGTGCCCATAGTACATATCAAGACATTTTCAGCCATAGCCAAAAATTGTTTGAAGCACATAAATACTTCGAACTCCACTCTAATCGGATATATCCATGCATGCCTGGAGTAATCATCAATAAAAGTCACGAAGTAAAGGTAATTCCCCAAGGACGGAGTTTGCATGGTTCCACAAACATCACTATGCACAAGCTGCAACCTGCATGTGGCCTAATCGAACCATCCTTCTGAAACTTAGAACGCTGCATCTTGCCCAAAATATAGCCTTCACAGACATGTTTGACATGTGCTTCAAGAGGTGGCAAAGACGCAACCATATCACATCTCTGCAAGCACAACAAATTGGCAAAATTCAGATGACCAAAATGTGCATGCCAAAGTTTTGCATCTGAAATAGCCTTTGAATACCCAACTGCAGTTGTAAAATTATGCCCACACTTGTGATACAAAGTGAGATTATACAACCCACCATATAAAATGCCATATGTAACAATTTCATCACCAAAATTAAGATCATGTATTGTACATTTGTCATCCACAAATTTGACTACAGGACCAAGTCTAGCAAGTGCAAGTACATACAAAATATTCTTCTTGATCCTAGGTACATAAAGTGTATCAACAAGTGTGAGAGAACTTCCATTTGCAGCATTAAGCACAATATTATCAACTCCCTGAACTAGAGATAAGAGGCATTGTTGACACAGGTAATTGAATTTCGATGAGGGATAGACTCAAGAGAGGTGAACAAATCACGATGTGAGGTAATGTGCTTTGTAGCACCACTATCAAAATACCACACATGTGAATCTACAACAACTGACATGCATGCATCACGTGGACAGAAAGATTATAAGTGCACTTTGCACTAAAAGCTCATTCTGCATCAACATCAACATCACAGTCTCCTTTTGCAGAAGACTCAACAATAACTGCATTTGTAGTGGAACCAACATTAGTAGTTGAACCAGCCGCTTTCTTCTTAGCCTCTTCGGCCTTCAACTTAGGACACTGCTTGATCAAGTGATCATTAGCTTTACAATAATGGCAACGCATCTTTTTTTTGCCCTTATCACCATAATTTCTAGACGAATTGCTTCCAACAAAAGCATTAGGAACAAGTAATTTTCCACTCGCAAAATAACCATGAGAAGTGGTTGCATTGCTGCTACTACCTTTTCTTTGAGAAGCAATAAAGGCATGTTCAAATGCACGCTTTCTAGTCCTGTTTTTTTAATATAAAAGCGACCCTTGCAACATCAATGTACATAATGCATCAAACTTGACAACTTCAGGATTTCCTTGGGTCATAAGTCTCCAAGTACTAGCAACAGTCTGGTAAGAATCTGGCAAGGCATCAAGAACAATCTGCACAAGGGAACTGTCTCAAATGACTTCACCTATAAGTTGCTCATTGATATCCTTGACACCAGCAAGGAAAGTGTCCATATCATCTTCCTCATGCATAATCTTCAACTCCAACTCTTTACGAAGCAATGCAATTTTTGTGACTTGGATAAAGACCAGCTAGAATATCCCAAGCCTGTTTTGCAGATTTCATTGAACAAATGTGAGGAGTAATGGTGCACTTCATAGACAATGCAATCAGCGCACGAGCCTGCACTTCTTTTACATCGCCAACAAGCTTGTTCTGCCGTAGGCAAAACAACTCTAACAGCATCAATCCTTGCAGCAAGACCTACAACATCCTCAACATCGCCTACACCCTCAGAACCAGGACGTACATCAATGCCCTGCACAATATTCCAGAAACCCTTTGACACAAGAACATGTTGCCTCATTGTGACTTGGATAAAGACCAGCTAGAATATCCCAAGCCAGTTTTGCAGATTTCATTGAACGAATGTGAGGAGTAATGGTGTGCTTCATAGACAATGCAATCAATGCATGAGCCTGCACATCTTTTACATCGCCAACGAGCTTGTTCTGTCGTAGGCAAAACAACTCTAACAGCATCAATCCTTGCAACAAGACCTGCAACATCCTCAACATCGCCTACATCCTCATAACTAGGATGTACATCAATGCCCTGCACAATATTCCAGACACCCTTTGACACAAGAACATGTTGCACCTTGTAAGCCCACATAGGGTAATTGTTCCCATCCAATCTGTCCTCAACAACAAACATCTTGAACACATATATGTTGTTGTCGACCATGGCGAACGCTGCACCTGATGTGAAAACTGCCCAAAAAGAGGAGAAATGAAGCGAGAACAACACATGCTATATAGCACAAACCATAGAAGACTGTAAGGGACCTGTTATGCAAAAAACAACACTGACAAAAATTCTGCACAGTACTACCTATAGTGGAAGCGGAGGCCAAAATGAGCACAAACGCTTGCCAAAGCTCACAAAAATTAGAGAAAGTGAGCAGGTGTGTGCTGGAGGCCCTGGCGACTAAGCCCGACAGGACACAACCTGCTATAATACCAATTGTTGGAATTAGGGTTGCACGAAAACACACACAGCTTGGAGAAGATGAAGGAAGCTCAAGGCACACAACAGAGAGTGTATTACTTAGTGTGCAATGGAAAGATGGATATCCCTAGAATGATGGGCATATATACAATGCATGGGGGAAAAAACCTCCTAGTGAGGGAAAAAATACCCCGGCGGTCCTAAGTGTGTTCACACACATCACTACCACATGTATATGGTAACAAAGATGAACTTATAGATAGGACCCCCTCAATATAGGCATTGACATGTGCATTGGCCTTGCAATGTTGATATATGCATTTGTGTGGGTCTAGGTATCAATGGTAGTACATGCACTACAAACAATAATACTAACACATAAATTGATGCTTATCCTAGAGTGAATTCCACTGCTCATATTGAGGCCTATATTAATGACTTACTAATGCTTGTTACCAAAATAGAAGTCACGATACACACCAACAACTTTACTAGAAATTTCTTTTAGCACAATTAATGGGTTGTTCTTTCTTTTAGCACAATGGGCTATTATGTGCTAGTTACAATATGGTTGTTAAATCCAATAGCAAATGCCACCCTATTATCCTCAAGTAAACATAGTAATTGCACTCATACATGGTTGGAGAAAGCATCATTTCATCTCAAAAACTAGCAAAGCATCTTGATGAACATTCAAATAAGTGGAAGCAACACATTAACCATCAATATAACGACCTTAACAAGAAATGAAATACAATTACAAGCATCATATCCATTCTAAACCATAATCATATTAAAACCATTGACATAATCAAAGCTTATCCACATTAAACATAATAAACCATAACCATAACTATAACAATACCTTGTCCAAATCATGACAATTCAAGTGCAACACTATAAACATAGGTATATCTGAATCATCACTATCATAACCATGTCTAGTTTACATCATACAAACAAGTACAAAATAAACTTAATATCCAAACTATTGATATCGTAACCATATCCATACAAAATTTACTTACATATCCTAATCATCAATGCCATAAGCATATGCAAACCGAAAACATACCTTGACCATCACCATAATAATTTCATTAAACCATAATAGACCATAGAAATAAACCACATCCAATCATAACCATGCTAAGTGCAAAATCATGAATGATGATGAGAATGGGATCGTGTTAGCTAGGGTGGATGAATGAAAAACATTGTGCACACAAGTGAGTGTGTATTGGCTAGATTATCACTGAAGCAAAATAGGTTCCAAGATCAATTCACTTGGACTCATAAACACGATATTGAGTATTTGCTAAGCCATTACAAGCTCACCATAAACACGATATTGAGTATTTGCTAAGCCATTACAAGCTCACCATAAACAAGGGAGATGTAATGAAAAATAGACTTGTGTTTATTCATTCATGAAATGAGCTTTAAGTAGCTCTACAGCCTTGCACCACTGCATGTGGGATAATTCCACCTTTCCTCTTGTTGACTAATACTCTACAATTCTAGGACAAAGCTCACACCTTAGAATCCTCCCCTTGAGATTTGGACTAGGAAGATACAGTGAAGGTTCTTTATCCACTAAGGACGTCAATACATGAGGAATCCTCCCCTTGAACTTTGGGCTACAACTTGATCAAGAAAGATAACACTCCAATCCAGGAGCACATACTACATACTTCCTCAAATCAGGAGACAGTCAGCAAACACTCCAATCCAAGAGCCACACTCTAATTTTAGGAGCAAAAACAACGCTCTAATCCAAGAGAAAAATTCTGAAAAATGTCTACTTTGCTCTAAGCCAAGAGCACCTTCGTCTGTTCCAGCGCTTTGTCTTCAATGCTTCATGGTTTGGTGCCCTCTATTTTGTATGCGGAAAAACCTTTAAAAATCTTGAAGCTCCTCCTTTTTCTTTTGCTTTGTGAAATCCTTGAAGTTCAATGTTAAGGAAGCCTTTATTTTCTTCTTTGAAGCTTTTGAGACTTCGTCTTGAAGTTACCTTTAAAATTTTCAAGTTTGATGGGGGTTTCTTCTGAACTTGTGAGCTTTTTGAATGCTGGAGCAATCCTTGGATACCACCAAACCATGTGAAACCTTCTTGTAGATGGGTTCCTTTAGGGACTGTCTGTGGGATCTAGGCTTAAAGGGGGGAACGGTGGCTCTTTTGAAGTCAGTGCCTTACGGGAATGTGTTGCAAGCCAAGTGGTTTTTTAAATTTTCAATTTAAAAAAAAGGAATAAATAAAGTAGCCCGTGACGAGTGTAGTAGCCGAGGGTGATGGTGCAAGCCAATCGATGGGTTGGGCCACAAAAAAGCCAGGCTGTGGGGCCACTCGATGATGCTGAGGCAGGTGGGTAGGGCCTGAGTTGGTGGGTGGCTATAGGGCCAATGTCAATGGGATACTCAAATTTGAAGGCAGCACTTGCAGAGCGCAAGTTTGCAACGTGAGCACAAGAGCAAGTGAGCAGGTACAACAAGAGCTATGGCGACCCAAGTGCCTGCAAGGTCCACTCTTGTGTCAAATTGGGTAGGTTTGTGACTTGGAGAGACGAATGCTACTCATCAATTTTCTTCCTCTGCACGCCTCTCCTCACCATCCAGGTTTGAGGTCCACCTATCACTATTATTGTGACTTGAGATGGCAAGCAAAGCACAACGAAGATGTTGGTGGGCATAGAGTGGGCAGATGGCGCAAGTGGCGAGCTATAGCATCGATATAGCTATCACAGGTATCATTTTTTTTTTTGACGTTTTGCACTAAGGAGCTCTGAACGCCTGTAGCTTAGAAAAGATGTATGCACCCGCGATTCTCGACAAAGTAACTGCTACTATGAGTGTTTCAACAGAAATGATCGTAGGTTAATACTCTTCACTTAGGAGGTAGCCTTTCCACTTGCCTCTTATGACCTTTGAGGACTTTTAAAGGAAAAATTGAATCTTAACTTCTACCAAAAAAATGACTTGGGCATTCAATGCTCTTAAGCCCCCCCCCACACACACAATTGCTTTGGCTACTGTAGGAAATAAAAAATCCAGAAGCTAATGATGCATTAACCAATTGAACAATTAAATGCACATACAATACCCTATTGGATTGGATGGATATTTGTTGGATAGTTCTTATCGATGGCTTCGCACACACACTAGTTGTACAAGGTAGTGATGCCTATGAAGAGAGTAATGTTGCAATGAATCAAGTTGAAAATGAACACAAAAGTGGATACTAATCCTAACCCTAGTCAAAGCCTACCTAGCCATAGAGGGTAGTGGCCTCTTGGATGTGCCTAAAACATGCCCATACATATCTAGATTAGGGTTTAATTAGCAAGATATGCAAAGCGAGAGATGCAACTAATTATGAAGATGCCACTTGATGATTAAGAAATGCTAATTACTCTAATGGAGATGTTAATCATTAACACACTAATGCATAACGACAAACCTAACTAGCATAATTTAAAGCTATGATACCACTTGATGAGAATGGGAATGTGCTAGCTAGGGTGGATGAAAGATAAACATTGTGCACACAAGTGAGTGTGTGTTGGCTAGATTATCACTCAAGCAAATTAGGTTCCAAGATCAATTAACTTGGACTCATAAACACGATCTTGAGTATTTGCTAAGCCATAACAAGGTCACCATAAACAAGGGAGATGTAATGCAAAATAGACTTGTGTTTATTCATTCATGAAATGAGCTTTAAGTAGCTCTACAGCCTTGCACCACTGCATCTGGAATAATTCCACCTTTGCTCTCCTTGACTCATACTCTAGGATTCTAGGACAAAACAATACAAATGAATCATACAAAATTCATCAATACCATAACCACATTTGAACCATATCATAGAAAAGTCATCAATACCATAACCACATCTGAACCATAACATACCCAAAACATAAGCCCTTGTAGGAACAAGCCCAAACGTTTAACCAAAATAAGAACTATAATAATGATAGGCACCACAAAGATAGCCTTGAGCTTAACTTAATTACAACTACAAAGCAATAACAATCACCTTAAAGCATCACATCCTAGTTGAAATTGTGGTCCTCCTCCTCAAGCTACTCCAAAAGTGGTGTCAAGGTATGCTCATATGCACACCTCCTCTTAATAGGCATGAGGACAATTTTCATGGCTAAATCTTGCATGATAATCTTAATAATTATTGTATTCTCACCTAAGTGCATACGAGTATTTATTCCAATAAATGACCCCAAATATGTCGTAGACATGTCGCTTCTGCACCAATGAAATCAAGATGTGTGCTTGTAGCATGTCTTCTTGCTTAAATTTGTTCATTTCTTTCTAGCCTTATGATCAATACCTATCCTATAATCTTTGGTGTGACATCATTTGACATGCAATGTGCATAATCCTTGTCTAATGATACCATCTCATGCCCATTAGCTAGCCCAAATTTTGACATCACAATTGTGATGTAGTTCTTCCTCTTGACATTCTAAGCATTCCATTGCTCCATGATTGGATGGCCAAATTTTATGGTACGTAATTATCATATGCGTGCCCACATGACCTTCCTTGCTAGATATATCATAGGCACACCATCTCTACACTTGTATCTTGGAGTCATGATGCTCATGTCACCCCTCATTTGCATGAAGTGAAGCCATAGCTATGTGTATTGCCTATTGATCATGGTGATGGGTGTGCACAAGGTAGCATAAATGCATCTATGGTGATGCTACCACATCGACCTCCCTTTGAAGATATCCTCCATGAAAGGGTGGCCTACCATGAAGAATTGGATCCCAAGGTCAAGTGTGTTGCTTCAAGTTGAATTAAATTATGCATCTCTCTCTGCTTCAAGACCTTTGTCTATCATGTTTTTCTCTAGTTTCATTTATGTGCCTCTAGCTTTGTTTTTAATGCAATTTTTTTCTAGTAAGTGGCCTTGCATGTTTGTCCACCTACTTGTCTCTAACATTGTGGCTTTTTAATGTGTTGTATTGAAGCTATCTTTCTACTACTTTTGTGATGTATTCTATCCACATTTGTCTATCCACGTCTCCCCATCTTTTGTTCTCTATATGCGTCTCTATCTCTTGACCCCTCTTAGTATCTCTGTTTATTTCTATTTACAGCTCTCTATCTCCATTTATCTATACCCACATCTCCCAATATTCTGATCTCTCCATCTCTCTCTATATACAACTCCCTATCTATGTATACAACATCCCTATCTTTCTCTCCACTTTGTCTGTCCCTGTACCTCTCTCTGCTGAATATATCTATCCACATTATATATTCTAAATCTCTTTGCAATTCTCTATCTCTATCTACTCTCTCCTTATCTCTCCTTGTATATCTATCTACATTCCTCTTTATCTCTTTCTATATCTATATAGATTTCTTACCATCTCTCTACCCTCTTTATCATGCAAGAGGCAATTTCCGCTCTCATCGTCTCTCTCATTTATGTGTGTGAGTGAGTCCTTTGCATTTGTGTGTGTGTGTGTGTGTGTGTGTGTGTGTGTGTGTGTGTGTGTGCATCATTACATATGCACAGTGGTGTTTGTGTGAGCTTTGTTAGCACATTCTAGCGGGAGATTGCTAGTGTGAGAATGGGATGTGCACATTGGTATTTGTATGTGTGTGTGTCTGTGTGTTTGAGAGAGAGAGAGAGAGAGAGAGAGAGAGAGAGAGAGAGAGAGAGAGAGAGAGGAGGAGGAGGAGGAGGAGGAGGAGAGAGCGTTTTTTCTAGGACATATGTACATACATGCATGCATGTATGTGTTGCAATACATGTTTGTCCATGTGTGCACATTTTTGCAATCCCATGTGTGTGTCCATTTGTGTGTACGAGTGTACTTTGGGTATGTGTGAAACACTTGTCTCACGGTGATGGCAAACTCCCATTTTCTCATAGATACAATGAGAGAGAGAAGATGAAGAATGAGCTAAGTGTGTGTAACTCTCCACCCAACCATAGCTTAGATAGGAAAAGCCTTTGCCCTACTAGAACAAGCCATGAGACCTTGCCCTTGAGGCTCCACTGTAACTTCCTCTATTACCCCTTAGAATTCTCATTCCAAGTTGCAACTCCTCTTCTTATAAGTTCCTCTAAGAGTAGGCCGGATTCGTGGCTGCTTTTTGCAATCCATGGCTAATCTTGGCGCCTTTGTCTTTGTGTTGCAGTCACATATGACATGCCTTAACCATCTCGCCTACTTACACACTTGACCTTGGTCTTTCTTCAAGATCTAAGCCTTGTCCAAGATCCAAGTTGAGCCCTTTAACTACTTGTCAAACTACCAAATCCATTACAATTTACTTGGTGTCTAATACTCTCACCCCCTTAGCCTAGGTTAGTGTCCTCAAGGATCACTTTTGAAGGTGTAGTTAGAAAAAAAAGTTTCTAGTGTCCAAAACACATACGAAACTAGGCAAGAATTAGTTATGGTCAACTTAGTACCATTTTCTAGCTTGGTTTCTTGTCCAAACGTGGACCTCATATTGCCTCTTGCAATATCTACAAAATATATAGCTATGGTTGAGGACAATGGCAAACTAGTAGTCAATCTAATAATCCCGTAAGAGATAAAAAATTCTTCTATATGAAGATTTTTTTAAATGATTGTAGTGATTTTGATATTTAGATTACTTGCTAGTCTATGACTTTCTATGGAGTGGAAGGTTTGTTATTACTATCTGCTCAACTACAAAGATACTCGACAGAAGTGTCCCATACCACAATGTAAAGCAATCCACATAGCTAAGGGAACTTGTCTTTTCAACGATGCTAGTTTTCTTAACCAAAGCAAAGAAAATAATGATCCAATGGAACTTCCTATTCAGCTACATAAATACACGACAAATGTGTCCCATGCAACAATAAAGCAATCCATGTAGCTAAGTGAACTCCTCTTTGAATGACCTTGGTATGCTTGACCAAAACAAAGGAAATAATAATCCATCAAGAATTCTTGTTTAGTTACATAGATACTCATCAAATGTGTCCCATGTCACATTGTAAAGCAATCCACACAATGGAATGAAATCTTATTTTTAATCAAACTGATCGGCTTGGTCAAAACAAAGACATGGTGCCATCACGAGAATCACAATGACCTATTCAGGGTCATGAGCTCACATCCTTTTAATTTTTTTAGATAGATTGTCTATCGTGGTTCAGATGCAGAGTCAAATGAAGTAGTTCTATCACGTTTATATAATATATTCGGCATGCCTAAGACCAAAACTTAATAGAGTCTCCCAAATTCTTACTCTTAAAAACTTGCCTTTTCCTTAGCTATCCTTGCCCTTGTATTTCCATGGCTATCTTCGTAGAAGAACTATCAAACAAAACTAACACATTTTGTTTATTACTTGCTATGCACATGTGCCTTCACTCTAGACTTCTTGTCTCACAGAATATGGTAATGACTTTGTGATATTGCTCAATCACTACTCTTTATACAATGCAATTTTAGATCTCTTACACTCAACTCCTACTTGAGTTGATGATTTTGTGGAACTTTTAAGAAATAAACCATAACTTTAAATCATTTGATAGGCCTTGCAAGTTACTAAAATTGTATGAACTATGTCAAATGTTTCCTTGTAGGAATAGTGTCCCTAACTACTGAGCGTGACACTATATTCTCTTCTATCTCACATCATGTTGTGATCAAGCACATTCAATCACCTCCTTGGAATTCAATGTCCATACATCAACCATTCAAAAGATTTCTTTTGCCAACCAATGTTCTCAAATTGAAGCAATAATCTGGTAACCTTGTCTAGTCAAGTGCCATTATGAGGGATCAACTCTCATGGGTGGCCATCTAAATTTCCTCCAACATCCCATTTCTAAGAACTAAACTCAGGGGCTAAAATTTAGGTAGGTGGCAGAAATAGTAGCCTCCTACATGAGTACCTATCGAGCAACTAACCAAGCAACCGTGCACGAGCCACTTTTTCCTAGAACTATGTTACCCTTCTCTCTCTCTCTCTCTCTCTCTCTAATAAAGTCTACCCAATGATCTAAGAACTACCAATGTGGAGCTCCTCAATGGGTTCTCAAGCCAAAAAAAATTGGATGTGATTTAAATGCAAGCTTGCAAATGATTGTTATGAAGAAATAGTATCCTCCTACATGAGTACCTATCGAGCAACTAACCAAGCAACCGTGCACGAGCCACTTTTTCCTAGAACTATGTTACCCTTCTCTCTCTCTCTCTCTCTCTCTCTCTCTCTCTCTCTAATAAAGTCTACCCAATGATCTAAGAACTACCAATGTGGAGCTCCTCAATGGGTTCTCAAGCCAAAAAAAATTGGATGTGATTTAAATGCAAGCTTGCAAATGATTGTTATGAAGACTATATTAGTCTTCCTCAAATCCATTGGTGAGTACTAATGAGGAGCCATTATTTTCCTCATAGTCTCACACTAAGATAGACCTGCAATCTTTACCATAAGGCCTATTCACTCTTCTTTGCCTTGCCGAATTAGCTATGCATTTAAGAAAACTTTGCCCATAAGGCCTTGTTGCTTGCTTATGCTCAACAACTTGGCTCGTCTTTAAGAAGGAAGAAAGTTTATAGGAAGGAAGAATTGCAAACTTGAAATGGGAATGACAAGAGGTAATGGGGGACCCTCTAGTGGAGCCTCAAGGGCAAGGTCTCATGGATTTTTTGGGTAGGGCAAAGGCTTTTCCTATATAAGCTATGGTTGGGTAGAGAGTTACACACAATTGGCTCATTTCTCATTTCCACTCTCTCATTTTATCTATGAGCCAATGGATTTTGTCATCATCGTAAGATAAGTGTCTCAATTTGAGAAGTAAATTTCTTGGTTGAAAAATGATGAACCTCGGTTGTAACTACATTGGACTTTGCCTTTCAAGGTTTTAAAAACAGTGGTTTTTTTTTGCACCTAAGAAATAAAGTCCTATGTAAAACTCTACCCATAAATAAAATAAAATGAAAGCTTTGCCGATTTTTACACTAAAACTTGTGATTTTTTTTTGGTAAATGCAAGCTTGGAATTTGGCCAAGAGTTTGCAATTTTAGCTGGTTGAAAATAGACAAGACCCCTATCCTTGGAAAACATGGGTTCCGTCTCGTAGAGGAGATCATCCCTAAGAGTAGAGAGAGAGAGAGAGAGAGAGAGAGAGAGAGAGAGAGAGTCTCTCTTGATAACAAATTTTTTAGTTTAAGGAGAGGGGTGCCAAGTGGCAAGAAAACCCTGGAATATTTTTATTAAAAAACACATTGAGTCTTGCAGCTGATGATGAACTCCATCATTAATGGATCAATTTATTGAGGACCATGCGAGATAGAAGAGGTCAAATCACAAGGCAGTGATGAAAATGGCACCCAGCGAGAGACAGATAATGTGACTTATGAGGCCGTGTCTTTGGCAAGAGGACCATTCCTTATACAACAAGCCATGGAGGCATTTCAAGCACAAAATGTGACATTAAATACAATGTCTAATGCAAGTAGCATTTAATTTAAATTTGTAAAAAAAAGACACTTAAGTGTCCAATTTTGGTAACAAACTAGTGCGCGCGCGCACACACACACACACACACACAATTTTTTCTACTATGAACTCACACACTTTCATTTTCAAAATGTGGCCGTCTACTAGTGAGTTGCCATCTACGGAGGCCTCTCTAAAATTACTCTAAGTGCCTCCCTAAAATTGGTCTTCTTCCAGAGACTCACCACTCCCCAAAGTATTTAACCACTTCACAACACAAATTCAATGTAATAAAACACAAATAAAGCACTTTTTATTGCTTAACTATATTTTGGTGCTCTAATCAGACAATAAAATCTTAAATTGCACAACTATATAAAGCACAAGTTTGATAAGAGAATTTTACTACCTAAGGACAACTTTTAATCTCTTTGGGTTATGTTTTTGTCAGAGCGAACTACTTACATGCATATCCCGACAATTAATGGAATACTCTATGTACAAATTTGAAATAGAAGTTTTTTTCCCATTGAAAGAGGTCAAATACCTTCGGGGAAAAACTATTTTATCTCCGTAACTCTTAGATCAATAAATCTAAGAGAAAATGTGTGTAAAGAAAATGTGCCTATTACCAAACTTCAGTCCCTTAACTCTTAGAGCTATAAAATCCATTAGAAAATGTGCCTATAGCCAGACTTTAGAGTAAATGTAGAATTCTCCCTACAAGTGAAACCAAGCAAATTGGAGATTAACTCACAATGGATAAAATATTCAATGGCAAAACTCTTTCTAAAAACCTCTTACTGCAAGTGACTATAGCCAAAAATGGTTCCTACTACCCCATAAGATTTGCTAAACACACATATTTTTTCTTACCATGCAACTGGGACCTTGCAAATAAGTTATAACTCACAACTCATAAGGGTTTTTTATTATTATGATGCAAACAAAAATCGCTTTGAAAACCTCTCGTTGTAGGCGAATAAGCCAATTGCTAGTCCTCCTGGCCTACTTTTTTGCCCACCCACCCAAACACACATACATATACATAGGCTTCAAAATCTATTTACAACTAGATTCACATAGCACTTTCTCACAAGTAACTGAAATATTGCTCTATGCAAACCACTTATGCTTGCATATAGGCTTGCAATTTATCCTTGCGCTTCATGAAATCTTTGTGCAATAGGGGGGCAATCCCGAAATTCATCTCTATGAGCCAAAAACGATCGTTTGCTTCATAGTTTTTGTATACACAAGAAACATTATTCCCCATAAGCAAACATACTGCCTACCTATGGCCCTCCTTGCATTAGTCATGCTCTCCCCACATCCACTACAACACATGCAGTTGAAAGCCTACATGCTAGCTGACTTACTATCATGCAAGGAGAATTGACGCACAAGGGACCTACCAAAAGTGCCTCTTCCTCTCACGTTAGCTTATACAAAACATTTATTACACTTCATTGACAAAAGACTTTAGCACTCTATTTTTTTATCATAAAAGGTTGTTCATAGTAGCTAAATCCTAAATTTGCTTCTTTTCTTCGCAAATCTTAGTATGATTATATTTGAGAAGGACTTATACTAGAGTAGCACATTTGTTGGTATGTATGCCAAGTGACAATGCACTTGCCAAAGCACAAAAAAAGATCGTTACCATTCTTTGAGTCTAGTATATCACCTCTTGGACGCTTTATGCACAATATGTACAAAAATTGAAAAGCAATGTTGCTTCAGGTCTTATTCATTGGATACACCGTGAGAGCAAGAGGTAACCCAAGATGGGGGGCTGTTTTAATTACATTGGGTATAAGAAGAATCATAAGTACCTAGGCATGGATACATATTAATATGTGCAAACACTTCTTGCTTGAGAGGGATCAATGATTATAGAATACACTGGTCAATATGTAGGGCAAGTGCATAAGGAAAACAATATGCTTGTTTTTGAAACCATGGATTACATACATTTTTCATCTAGGTGTACAATTTATATCATTCATACATTTCATCTAGGTGTACACTGGTCATAATTGCATAAGGAAAACAATAGGCTTGTTTTTGAAACCATGGATTACATACATTTTTCATCTAGGTGTACAATTTATATCATTCATACTTACAAGTGAGATATTTAAAATATACAATTTTTGAGAACTTTTGACTAAACTTTTGTAAAGATAAAACTATACAAAGCATCACTCACCAACTTCAAAATATATATTGCCAATCTATGCTACATAAAGTGCACTCCACTATAATATGCAAAGGTTTTTAAGCATGTACATACATACTACTATACTGAAACCTCAACACGCTACTCATAAGCTTTTGACCTGTAAGTCTTAAGCTACATGATTTTCACGTAGCTTTAAGCTTGTCAGTCTTTTCTTGCATAGTTTTAATGATACATGTTTACAAGCATATATAAAAGGCTCAGATAGCTCATTAAAGAAATGATAATCCGGGATGTTAAGAATACAAAAAATTATAAATCATATCAAATTTGACCCATGGCAATAATTTTTTTACCATTGTACATCACTCACTTGATCTACGTATTTTCCTTGCATAATATATACACAATGCCAAACATAAAGAATGATTGAGAGTTTTTTTGAATTAGGTTGGTTCTTTTTTAATAGTTAGCTTATGTATGATGTACACTTATGTCCATTGCTAGGCAAAAGAAATAAGAAAAAATATTTTCTCCTTTAAAATCTAGGCTAACCAAACAAAAACTACTCATTGATGGCATGATTGAAAATAAGTTTTGAGCATTACTATACTAACATCTTAGTAAATACTTTTAAGACACTATTTTGCCAATTTCTAGACCTATCTTTTTTTTATAAATAAAAGCCATGCTTGCCTACTGGGCAATTTAAACCTTTACTAGTCGATTTCTTCTTAGATACATAAGGATGCTTGGGGAAAGAAAGATAACATCCCTTTTTCTCCCTAGAGTATAGAAGTGTGCCTCTACTCGAGAGGTTGTTGTCATTTACTCAATTTTTTACCGTGCTAGGAATGACTCGCCATTCAATTTGTTGTTCAAATATTGAGTATCGATTCCTAATAGCCAATGCTCTAATATTGCTTTGAATTTTGTTAATATATAAAAAAAGATTAAGTCCCGTGAGCAAAAAAGTTTTTTTCATTTTGATTAAGGTTTAGCTATTGACAAACTTACCATAAACAAATGACTTGTTAACCATGATCATACATGGATACAATTATTGTCTTTTGCTTATTGAACAAACATGAATGTGGTTATAATAGGGACATGGATAACAATTGTTGGCATGTCCTATACCTGCATTCCATGTTTAAGCAAGAAAATTGTTTTCTTTTTTGTTTGCATGATGGTTGCAAGTAAGGAATCTGAATTCTTTTATCTCTAGACTTAATTATTGTTCAAAATCTATTTGTAGAACCCACTTGCTATAGTTACAATACCTCTATCATTTTTAAAGATGTAGTCAACATCATAAGTTACTATGTTTTGACTAACCAAATTTTGGGAGATTCTAACTCCTTATGTAGTTGTAGTTAGCTTGGTGGTCTTAAAACAAAGTTTTGGTCTATGCTGAAGGCAACCTAATTGGTTGTTCAATGCCCTAATTTGCTTAGTCCAATTAAGCAATCAACATGCTGCCACATGAGAGAAGTTTGATTCTATGCTCCCTAAACAATACTAGCCCAAGTGATCCTAGCCAAGGATAGCCTAATAGAAGCTCAATCCTTCACCCAGAGTGGTATTAACTGGATTGCTACAATCACCAAACCAAGATTTGCAATCTATGCTAGCATATCCAATCGAGAATTTTGCAAATGAAGCTTTTTCATTCAAAAGGACATCTAGAAATCTTTAATGCTCAAATCCTTTAACTAACCTTAAAGAGTTTCCTACCTCTATTTAATGCAATCTAACCACTTCTTGGAGCATCTCAAAGGGGGAATAACATCTTCAAAGGTTATTCAATTTCTAGTATAGAAATATCTATTCTTGGGTAACTAGCCATTTTCAGAACTCATTTGGGTTTTGGGCTATGCATAGATCTTCGTTCAAGATGAGTGATATTTGATTTTAAGACCACATTTTTTCCCATTATTCATCACTCATAAGGCCATTATTACTTGCAAATTGACGAGTAAGGGTTTGCCTTCTAATCTCTCTAATTGGTGTTTAATGGAGAAAAAAACACGTCCATAATCTATATTCTATATGCCTTGCTTATCCCTTAGGGCAACCACTCATCAAAAGCTCCCTATATCACACGTGTTCAAGAGATAATTAATAATACCTCGATATAAATGTTATATTTACATTGCAAGCCTGTTTTAAAAACTCCAACCCCCCTCTAATGTATACATAAAAGTATAAATTGTGGACTATTAATAAATCTTGTCCAGTTCACTCATGTAATATGATGCACATTTTGAAAAGTGAATGCCTTGAGCTATCCTTTGTTTAGACCATTCCCTTAGTCCTAAATATGTTATGAATCAACATAATAGTGGTGAGACCTCTCTGATTCATGGGCAAGGTATGTAGAGTGCATGGTGCATGCGGAGTGCAAGGGAGAAGAAGAGAAGATACGCAGATTGGATGGAGTGTAGAGTGAGGATAACCATGCCTCATGGCTCCTTATTCTATTAGGAATAAAGAATAAGGTTAGTAAGTTAGTGGGCATTTGACCAGTTTGCCTTGATAGGTTAAGGGTGACAATAGAATGAGACATTCATCGATGAAATAGAGCACAATTAAATTTCAATTCATCATGGAAATGAGTACATGAGAGCCTCTTATATAGGCATGTCTAGAGCTTGCTACTTATATCATAGATGAGGTGTGAGAGATATCAAAAATTAGCTCAAATGAGGCTAAACAAGTGGAGAACCCATATGCACCTTTTTAGTGGTTGCTTTGATCTACTTTTTGGCATCTTATGCACTTGAAAAAATGCTAGAAAGGTCCGTGGGTCATATATACATGTATGGGCATTATTCGGGATGCTATCATGGTCATGGGGAGTTAGGGAAAGGCTCCATAAGCTAGGATACACTAGGCTTCCCCCAACATATGCGCAAAGCTTAGATTATTTATATGCCTCTCGGAATCTCTTTGATACATCTACAAGGTTCACATGAATTATCACCAAGTTTCACTAGGATACATCATGTAAGCTCACAAATATAGATCCTAGGGTTAGATTACATGGTAGAGTACATATGTGTCAGTAACGAGAGAGTCCCTAGGGTATCTTCATCTTCATGATCATGTTCTTCAATTAGGTTCAGCTTTGCCTCGATCTTTGTATTTGTTCTCCACGGTTCTTTTGTTGTCTTTGTTTCTTCCTTGATTGTTGTTCCTGTAGAAGCAACAGAATAGTGGATGCCCTGCCCTTTCAAACTGTTGAAACTCTTTGACTTTAAATTAATCCTTGGATTGGTGGTTGGTTCTGCTACAATGTGTGCATTTATACTTTGAAGAGGTTACAACAAACGCTCCATTTTATGTTGATTCTTTGCCTTTATTGACCTTGTTTTCCTCTTGTAGAGAATAATTAATGACGCTTTCAAGTGAGGGTATTGGTTTCTTTTTTTTGAGCACAATTACAATTTGGTCATATTCCTTAGGAAGAGCCTTCAAGAGCATATCTACTTGGTCTTTTTCTTCAACTAGTGACTCTATGTATACCAGTTTTGTGCACATAGTTTTAAGCCTATTAATGAGACTAGAGAGGTCCGCATCACTCCCCATCATGAGCCCGTAAAATTGCATTCACAATGAAATTTTAGAGTGCTTTCCTTTAGCTCCAAAGAATATTTCTAGGGTTTTCCATGCACTAAGATCAGTAGTGGCTTCATCTAAGTAATGCACATAATTATCGTGAAGTGCTATGAGGAGGAGCTTGTTCATCATGGCTTTGTGATTGTAATGTGCTAGCCCTAGTTTGAACAGTTTTTGCATCACTCATTGGCATTACCACTTTCCATAGTCCTTTCTTCATGACATACCCTTTGAGTTTCACCTACCAATCGTGAAACCATGTGCCATTGAACTTGCTCATATCATCTTTCCCCATGATGCAAGTGTGTGTATGATAGAGGGTCTTACCAAGGGACTCTCTTGGTGGTGTCTACTCTCTTTATAATCGCTATATTCAATAAATTAATACATACACATCAATTATTGTGCTCGGATGGGTTCATTTTAGTAAGAATTGAAAAACAAATGGAAGATGCTTGAAGTTTGGAGTGTGCACCTATGAGAATAGCCTCTTGTAGGCCTTAATGAATGAGAAATGACTTGATGCAGTCTTTGTGGAAATCACCATCAAATAATAAGGGGTCAAGCCCTTTGGGGGGATGCTTAGATTTTTTGCGGGAACGACCGCTTTGGGTGATACCGATTGGGCAATAATTGAACACTGGAGGCCGACAACGAGCATTGATGATCGATGAGTGCCAAAACAGGATGATTGGTTGGACATGACCAGTTGGACATGTAGTGAAAAGTAGTTGTTCGATCACACTTTTGGTGCATGTTAAGGAGTTTTTCCAACATGCATATATCTTATTGTTGTAAAGCGAGAAGCCTAGAAAAACTTGATGATCCATGGGACATATCTATTCTAAGTATTGCAAGGAGGCGATACGACCCTATCAATCCCTCAAAAAATCCACTACAACTTACTCCTATCAAGTGCCAATCTTAGTGATTGGAGTCACCAAAAGCTAGTCTCACAACTGCAAGCCCCATATGCAGATGTCATTCAATTAAATTTGCTTCAGATGGGACCAAGCTTTCTAGCTAGACATGCAAGACCTAATAGAGCCTCTCTATGGTCTCAAACTTCCTATTCAATGTATGGACAAAAAACAACCATTAACAACAAGCCTTATTTTAGCGTGTCAGTTTCAATCTTTGATACACTCCCTAGCTTTGTTTAAGTGAGCACTAACCTCTCCTACGCTTGGAATTCAAAACAAATACTTAAAATCAACACTACGAGCAAAAAAATGAGAGGATGGGAACATCAAAAACTTGGAAACTTCATGAGAAACTCATATGGATGTGGAGAACTTTCACTTGGGAACATGATGCATGTCACAAAATCGCAAATGCATATGCATGAGGGAGATACAAGCAATGAAAGTAAGAAAAGAGACAGAGTTCTCAAGACGTGCGCTCATTTTCATTATCCAAAAACTTAAGTGATTCTTCAAAAAATGTGGCTTATATACCTTAGCCAAACGGTCAAATGGGGTTTTTGAGTCAAGCTAATTATCCATATACCTTAGCCAAACGGTCAAATGGGGTTTTTGAGTCAAAATTCCTCCATAAATTTCTCCACGTAATAGGATGGTAAAAAGGATAGTAGAACGTAGAAGACGAATAGAACTTCAAGAGATGGTAGGCTTGAATAGGTTGTAACAAAGGGTTTGAGCTCCTTCTAAAAGATCATCCATGGTGTATCTATATATTTTGCATTATTCAATGTCTCTATGCAAGTCAAGAGCATTTTGCATATCTTTTGCATCATGACACATGCCAAATCATGTACTCTTTGAAGCGTCTATACCATACCATCGAGTGTTTCCTTCATATACCCTTTAGTGGGGAAGCTATTTTTTGGCTTTGAAAATAGAGGGTAGTTGAGCCAAGTTGGCTTGTTGTTTTGCATGTAAAGAAAGGTATCACAATCTCTTCTTTATGAAAGCGGGTAGAATGTGGGATCTTTCCTTATTTATTTTGGCTCATTGGTAAAGACTATTTCCCATCAAGGGTGCTTCCATAACCAACTCTTCCTCTAGTTGGGTCTTCCTTTTATAAGTTTTTGATGTTATCTTTAAAGTTCATTTTCATGCTTGATCTATAGATAGGCCTTGTTTGTGCCATTTTGTACGGATCTTTTGGACTTAAGCATACTTACATTCATGATGTGGAACACTCTCTCTGCTCCCACTCCATTGCTTCTCTAACACTTCTTCTATTTCTTGTGCAGTAGCTTTCTTTAAATCTCCTATGCTTGTAAAGTGTATCTCTCTTTACTTGCAGATTCAAAGGTACTTTCTTTCCCTGTGTCCTCTTTGTGTTGTGGAGTCTCCCAATGGGTTGAACTCTACAAGTCACTACCTCTAGCTCCAAAGAAGTTAGTAGCTTCATAGATAGAGGGCTTGGCTACAGACAATGTTTATAGGCCTCTAGCCAACAAACTCTCTTTCTCAGCAAGATCATTCATCATTAATTTGTGCTCCTAAGCCTTCACAACATCCATTCTAGTCCACATTTCATCTTTTTTTCTTGAGGAAGCTAGTGACAAGCTCTTTTCTTTGAAGTTGCTCCACTTACATCTCAAATGTTGCTTGGTCGTATTTAGTCTCTAGCTCCTTGTAAACAATATCGTATTTTTTTCTTGAGGAAGCTAGTGACAAGCTCTTTTCTTTGAAGTTGCTCCACTTACATCTCCAATGTTGCTTGGTCGTATTTAGTCTCTAGCTTCTTGTAAACAGTATCACCATAAGTGAAAGCTTTAAAGTGTGGGTTCACTCTAATATATTTGAGCACATCAAGCTATTATTTTTGTCTCTCCCTATATGTATATAAGGTGAATGTTAGAAAGAAGAGTTGCATTTGTAGCTTCTCGCCTTGCAATGATGTCTGTTCTAGAAATCATTGCAATGATGGCTAGACATTCTTACAACTCTTTCAACCATAAGTCCTACTCATCCATACAAATTGACGGAATATCATTTTCACATTGTATGCCATTGATGTCATGGTCTTGTTTATCAATGCAAGATTTCCTACTTTGGACTTTGTTGGAGATCTATCTTTAATTTTCTTGTGCTAAAAAGTAAAGTTGAAAAGTAACACTTTGAAGCTTGAAGTTTGGAATTGACATGAAATGTTTACTCGCTCTGACAACCACAGGAATAATGTCGGGGACCATCAGGGGCATACTAATGAAGAAATCACTCAAGGAAAGGATGGGAAATTTAGAGCCATATCAACTAGAAGAAGAAAATATCCAGCAAGCCACCATGTTGGATGGATAGAAAACATTTGACAATATTTTAGGGAACTTTTAAGATTCAGAAGGTACCAGTGTGGAAGTGCCTATTATGCCCAAGGAGCTAAAAGATTTGACAAATGTGCCAAAAGTATAAAAAAAAGTTTCAAAAGCTGAGTGTGAAAAATTATATTGAGCTACCTCCCTATGGAGTAGATTACAGAGAGCTCATGAGTTGCTCTCAATCATCATTGAAGTGGGTACATGACAAATTTCTCATTCTACTTTAGAAAAGATAGAAGTCAAGATCTCTGAAAAAGTGATTGGAGAAGCATTGAAGCTTCTAGCCGCGGAAGAAGCAATGAGGACAAGGGAAAATCTAATGTTGAAGCATTTACAAAACTTGGATCGGAGACACCTTTAATGATTTTCCAAGGGCAAAATTGATCCTTTCCCTAAGGTTGTACTAACAACAATTTGGTGTTGCTAAAACCAGGCCAACCTAATATATGACACCTAGCCATGTAGTAGCTAACACTTTCAGTCATATATTGGCACCTATCCAGGAACCATGTGAAAATTTTCAAGTAGATTCAGGAGAGTGTGACCAAAATGCTAACCTTGAAAGGTTATAAGGTAAATTGCATTGGTGGGGGAGAGGCTTTGACCATGATAGCATATCATTTCCTTGGAATAGCTGACAACCTACCACAGAACAAGGCGATTGGCTTGCTTTAGAGGATGAAGAACAAAGGAAAGCTCCTCTAGTTAGAGCTAGAGGAGCAAGAAATCTTTTTCATGTATCCAAGGGAAACGAAAGAGAACCTAAGTCTAGCTTTAGAGGTGAAGTAGATAGGGGAGATGAAGAGTAGACTAGTATAGAAAGAAAAACTAAGAGAAACACGACAAAGCCCACCATGAAGAAGAGGAAACCTAAAGATCAAGAGACAAAGGATCAAAAGAAAGCCCGATTCAGAGAAGCACCATGATCGAACCAAAGGGTTAACTCGAGAAAAGAAAAGGGTTGCTAAAGACAAAATGCAAAGCAAAACTGAATCTTGTGGATGAAGAGAGAAGAGGAAAGTAGACTCAATGCAGAGCAAGATATATTTGCAACAGAAGAGACCTAGACAAGGATATATGAGGAAACCAAAAACACGGAATAGGAGCTCCGAAATAAATAGAGGAGTAGAGAAGAGAAGTGGCATTTGTGGGAAAAGTTAAAAGAACATGGTCAAAACAAAAACTGCACTAATAGAGAAGCTACAAAAACAACCAAATGAAAGATTTTAAGATCTGCTATGAACCACGATTATTAACATTATATATGAAGCATATGTTTGATGCCATATGTTGGATATACATACCCTTCTGGTGCTTTGTGTGCATCAATTGATTTAAACCTTTGTATGTAGGTGAATAAGCCCAAAACAAACATATAGACTAAAATTGGTTGTAGGGGTGATAATTCATCATATTGATGTTAAAATGGACAGGCCCTTTAGAATCTTTAACAATTACCCTCAACACATATGCACGACTATTGCATGGGCACATCAAAATTACCCCTTGTATCTCTACCAATCAAGCCACAATCCTAGACATACACTTCTTTAAGGGGCCCAATTTTCTAGCTTATGGCATCCTAGATTCTAAATGCTACCAAAAACCCCTAAATTCTTTCCACTACATACCATGGATCTCTTTGCATCCAACCCACCAAAAAATAGCTTTCATCAAATCAGAACTCAGAAGATACATTGTGAGGGAAAGCTCCTTTGAACACTACCTAGCCACAAGGAACCTCTTTTTTATCAGACTTAGGAAAAGAGGCTATCCTAGGGAAGTGCTCCTTAGGATTTTCAACTCAATCTCCTATTTGGAAAGAAATAACCTCTTGAATAAACCCTCTCCAATCAAAAATGTTACATATACTGTGGTAGTGATGTGTGTGAACACACTAGGACCGCCGGGGAATTTCTTCCCTCTTTAGGAGGTTTTTTCCCCCGAGCATTGTATATACGCCCATCACTCTAGGGCTATCTATCTTTCCATTGCACACTAAGTAATACACTCTCTATTGTGTGCCTTGAGCTTCCTTCGTCTTCTCCAAGATGTGTGCGTTTCTCTGCAACCCTAATTCCAACAATTGGTATCAGAGCAGGTCACGTCCTCCCGGGCTTAGTCGCCAGCTTCTCTAGCACACGCCTGCTCACTTTCTCCGATTTCAGTGAGCTTTCGCGAGCGTTCGCAGGTCGAAAAATATTTTGGGAGGGCTCGAAGAGCTGGTCTGCTCAGAATTTTCATTTAGGCTCATTTGGGCCTCCGTTTCCACTACAGATAGTGCTGCACAGGCTATTTCGTCATTTTGTGCAGAATTTTTGTCAGTGCTGTTTTCTGCATAACAGGTGCCTTCATAGTCTTCTACGGTTTGTGCTATATAGCACATGTTGTTCCCGCTCCATTTCTTCTATTTTCGGGCAGTTTTTACATCGGTGCAGTGTGATGGTGGTATTGCCTTGTGTCAGAAAAGTTACATAGAGACGTTGCTATTTAAGTTTGGACTTGAGGATTGCAAACCTATTGCCACTCCCATGGAAACAAGTTTGAAGTTGAGTCTACATGATGCTGGCGATCCTGCTGATGTCACTCTTTACCAAACTGCTGTTGGCTGCCTCATTTATGTATGCAACACGAGGTCGGATATTCAGTTTGCAGTCTCACAGGTCAGCAGATTTATGCATAACCCAGGGTCTAAACATTGGCAGGCTGTCATGAGGATTTTCCGCTACCTTAGTGGCACTTTACATCTTGGCTTGTTCTATCCCAAGGGGGGATCATTGCCACCAAACTTACATGCTTTTTTGGACTCAGATTGGGCTGGTTGTTTTGACACGAGAGTGTCCACAAGTGGTTTTTGTTTCATGCTCGGCAGCTCATGTATATCATGGTTGAGCAAGAAGCAACCTACTGTGGCCACTTCGAGATGTGAGGCTGAGTACAGGGCAGTCTTCACAGCTACGGTTGAGTGTGTATGGCTCAGACGCCTTATGGCTGATTTGGGTGTTGGACAGGAGACTGCCAACACTATCTACACTGACAGTCAGAGCGCAGTGGTAGTTGCGAGGAACCCAGTTTTTCATGCTCGCACAAAGCACATTGAGGTTCATTACCACTATGTCAGGGAGAGCCTCTCAGTAGGAGATATCGGCTTGGCTTATGTGCCAACACAGGACAACCTTGCAGATCTTTTCATTAAGGCATTGTCTCGTGAGAAGCTTGAAGCTTTCCGCAAAGCTTTGGGCTTACTCCCCTTTGTGGACTGATCATGTCCTCAGAGCATGGCACTTCCCTTTACTCATGTGCCATCTCTCGTTCACCGCATCACTCCAGGGGGGATTTGTTACCATATATTGTGGTAGTGATGTGTGTGAACACACTAGGACCGTCGGGGCATTTTTTCCCTCTTTAGGAGGTTTTTTCCCCCGAGCATTGTATATACGCCCATCACTCTAGGGCTATCTATCTTTCCATTGCACACTAAGTAATACACTCTCTATTGTGTACCTTGAGCTTTCTTCGTCTTCTCCAAGTTGTGTGCGTTTCTCTGCAACCCTAATTCCAACAAAAAAACCTCCCCCAATCATTTTCAAATTACCTTTTACCTCAGAAACTAGAACACTAAAACCCTCCTTATTAATTGGGAAACCTATACATCAAGCTTTCCAAAACTCTCCTAACCTCTCCCACTTGGAAAAACCCGTCACATGTTGGACCACTGGACCTAACTTACACACACTCCTTAAAAAACAATCCTAATGCATAGCAAGGTCAACATGCCCAAACTTACCCTCGTTTGATTTGCTTTACAATTTGTACAGGATAATGATACCACTACTTCGGTTCATTCTTCACCGCATGACTCCCTAGGAGATCAAACCTTCCCCCTCCCCCCCCACCCCCCCCCCTTCTCTACCTTCCCCCCTTTTGGTCACCAGTTTATACCCAACAACCCCGTTTTGGATACCAGTATATACCCCCCCCCCCCCCCCCCCCCACCCCCCCCCCCCCCCACCCCCCCCACCCCCCCTCCCCCCTTTTTCCTTCCCCCTTTTTTGGGCACCAGTTTATAAATACCCACACCCCGTTTTTTGGTCACCATTATATACCCACCCATCCCCCCCCCCCCCCCCCCCCCCTTTTTAAACAGACTTATGGGTAAAACCAAAAAAGCTTTTTGGCCCGATTGCTCTTCCTATACCCTATAAGTGGCGCACATCCCACCTGCCTCTTGTAACTAAAGTGTTATCAAACCAAAGGACTTCTCTACCTACCAGTCTCAAACAATTTCCTAAATCTTATGCATATCTTGTGTGTTATCGTTCCCGCTCGCGTAAAAATAATTTCTGCCTACCAAACGTTGGTATTACCATTTTACAACTCTCATTCGTACAAAAAAAGTTTTAGCCCGCCCCGCTCAGCAAGCTCACACATGATTGCTCCTCTTTCTCCGTTTCACCCTAACAAAAAAGACCCTTCTTTTCTAATAACTAACTCACTCAAGAAAAGTTCACACCTTTTTTAACCTTTCAAAATTGAAATTTGGTTTCCCACCTGTTTTGCTCCCTCCCAAAAACTTGCACTCAACCTCCCCTACTTAAACAACCCTCACACTCCTCTCCCAAAAACTCTTCTTCCCTCTCCAAGCTCCCTTGGAATACCACTGATGAGCTATCTAAAGAGCGAAACGTGTTTGGTCGTATAATCGCTTACCACCTCCCCCCCCCCCCCCCCCCTTTTTTCTAAACTCCCTTCTCCCTATCCCGTAATCAAATTAGAGTGTTCTGCACGCTTGGTCGTTATTAATATTGTAAGTTTTGATATGAAAATAAAAGCGTTGCACACTTTTCGATGTATCCCCGCCAGTTTACTTTCCCCCCCGCAAACCTTACCTTGGTCGCCCAACCTACTTACCTCGTAAAACCCCCAACATACCTTTCCTCCGTCGCTAAACCCTTCTGAGCTTTACCATAACATATTTTTCAGGCCATAATTTATCGTACTTGATCTTTTCCCAACCCAAGGCCACTAACCTTAACCATCATGAATTACAACCAATATAGCTTTAATAATTCTCAATCATCTTCGAGAGTACAAGGGTACAAGAAAACCCTTTAAAGCCTTTAATGACTCAACCTAAACCTTACTGTGACAAATTTATTTCACACACATTTTATTGTACTTCTTTTTGCAGGCAGGGTACCGTTGCAAAGCTAGAACTTAGCAAAACCCTTTAGATTTTTTAGGCTTCTCTTCCCTCCTTCCCAACACTCACCCTCCCTCTGCCAAAACTCCTCAACTCAAACTCTCCCGCGCAACGGCTCCACCTACGGAATGAATGAGATATACACCACCTACCAACATGCTTAGCTTGAAGTGGATTAAACCCTCGCAACCGTATTCACTCTAAGTATTAGCGATTTGCACACAACCCTCCTACAGCCCCGCACTCACAGGCAACATGAACATAGCTCGCACTGAGCTGCGCTCATAGCACCCGCATCGCAGCACCTGCTTTGCCTACACCTGCTTCGCCTACACTAATCATAACCTGTACGCAACACCTACACTACTCATCACCTGCAACACCTGCAGCGCCCCCATACTCGGCATCACCTGCACGCATCCGCTAATGCCTGCTTCGCCCCCATACTCGACATTACCTGCAACGCCCACATACTCAGCATCTTGCACGCATCTACAATAGCTTGCATCGCCCCCTTACTCGGCATCACCTACATGGCACTTATTTCACCTGCACGCATCCGTAACAGCCGTAGCAGCTACGGCGCCCCATTCAGCCCCCATTAAACCTCCTGTCTCGCAGAGCAACGCCCCATTCAGCCCCCCTTCAACCTCCAGTTCGCAGAGCAACAGGCGTGCATAATCCGTTGTTTGCAGCATATAGCGCCGTGGGTTAGCCCTCTACAACATCTCCTACAACGTCTCCTGCAGCATCGTATCTAATGCCATCTCTGGTACACACTGCAGCCGCTTTGTCCTAAGCTAACCCAAACCGAGGGAGCTCCAAATCAAACCGACGCTCACATGCTTACTTGCGCGCACACGCACACACATGCTTTTCTAAATCCTTCGCTGCTAACACCAACACACACACACACACTTTCACACACCCTCGCAAACTGCAATGCAGTACAGTCATCACTATGTTTGCATACACCTACACACAAGGTTACAACTCTAATACACCTTCACACACCCTCGCTTTTACAGCTTCGGCAGCCTCAGATGTATTAAGTGGGTCCTCGCACGAAGCTAAACTCCCTATACCACCCAAGTCACCTGACGTGGCAAGCCTACCATGGAGGACTACGCCTTCAAAGACTTTGCAACCAATGCTCAACGCCACAACTCGCCATCAACTGCCAGCATGGAAGCTTTCTCACCAACGGAAAGTCAACATAGCTCCGGGGCCAATATGAATAACCCGGAACTCACCTTAGAAATCTCTAAAGCCTTCGACCCCCTCACCTTAGACCCTTACAAAACCATCATGGAAGAGCTCGAACACCTCCCCGACGACTCTTTCGCTTTCGCAATCAACCCACAACAAACTAGACCCCAAAATGAAGAAGAAGAAGAAGAAGAAGAAGAAGAAGAAGAAGAAGATGGCGAAGCAAACTCCCCTGTCCGACTTAGCCCATCTTAGCCCGAAGAAAACTTCGCCCCACCCGCACCCACCAAACCTTATAAAAAACCGGCATCTAGCCTCCAAATTTCCTTCAATACCATCAAACATAATCCACCAAGCCCGAAGCCCTCATCATCCACCTTAAAACTTAAACCCTCTCCTCCGAACCGCGGTCATGCCTCTCCCCCTTCCTACTTGGATCACACCCAACAACAACACAAGATACCCCCCTCTCTATCCCTTAAAAAACCGAAGGAGTTTGAAGACATCCTATCATCCTCCGTTGCCGAATTTCAAAAACTACACAAAAAGAAGTGCAAAACTACAATCTTCATCACTCGCTTGGAGGAGTTACATAAGCAACAATTGGCTCCTAATAGCCTCAACATGAAACCACCCCATCTACAAATTGAAGACACAAGCTCAAGCTCTTCTTAACGCAAAATTTACCGCTCTCACTATCCAATATCAATTGGATTGCACCCAAGCCCTTATTTTAGCCAACAAACTCCTCCTGCAAAATCTCAACACCGAATTAAACAACTACCACGCTAATGTGGACAACCATCTCTCTAGCCTCACAACAAAACTCACACACATCTCCCTACCCCTAATCTCTACCCTAGAGTGGCAATGCCACTTGAAAGAATGGAAGAATTCGACTCTTCAACACTTCCTCTCTCTCATGCAAACACACATACTCAACACCCACCTAACCACCGTCAAAGAAGAAGAAGCAAAGAAGGCTAGAAAGCGAACCATTACCGCTACCCTTGAAGAAATAAACCATCTTCCCAAAGAAGAATCTATCAAAGAACTTGTGGAGCATGAGGTAATCAAACAAATAAAACACCTTCCCTCTTCCAAAATCACCCTCAACAAAAACCCTCCAATCTCTAATCCTCGTCCCACCTTACCTAAATCATCCTCTCTTCATACATCTTCCAAAGCCCCCTTTTTTCCACCAAGAGCCTCTCTCCCCTCTAAGCCAACCAAACTCGGTCCAATCATCAAATCCAATAAATCACATTCTCATCATTCCTTCCTCAATAAAGCACAACCTCACCACCCTTTCCCCCAATCCACAACCAAACCATTTTAAACAAACTCTCCCACTAGCTCTCCCCCTAGTTCTCCCCTTTCCAAAAAGCGTAAATTCCCTCCCTCACACTACTCCAAAGAGCCTACCATGCCACCTAAATATCCTCTCAATCACATCCATAATCTCTTTTTCCCAAATCCTCCACTAACTTCAAATCCCCTCTCTTCTTCACATAACAATCATGTGCTTCATCCTAATCACAACTCTTTGGATTCGGGAAAAGGAAAAGGGAGGAGGGACTAGGGCTAACCCACCCAACTTCATGGGTACATTTACTTTTTGATAAGCCCCCCCTCCTCGGATGCTCAATAGATCTCCTTCACCTCCATCAACTACAACTTCGCCCAACCCACTGGATCACCACAAACACGACCCCAACTCTACATACATTAAAGCTAGGAAAAGGAGAAAATTTTGGCTCCCCTCCCTCTTACCAACCCACATGCGTACAAACTCAAAATTTTTGATAAGCAACCGGCCTACTCTTTTGATAATGCCGTGTATTTCAATTTTGTGCACAACCTCACCTCACGCCCCCTCACTTTTAATGAAAAGAAATGTTTAAACCTGGGTCTCAAATACATCCCACCCCCTCCTAATCCTACACCCAAAACCCTCATAGAAGCACATAAGACCTTAGAAAGGAAACTACAACTTAAAGAGTTTTTCAAAACCAAAGAAACCCCCTCCGTGTCTCCATATAAAATTCCCAACCCCTATTGGAAACTACCTAAAGAGAATCCCACTCTAGAAACTATCTTCAAGTTAAACCTTCTTCACCTTCAACAACAATTGGAATCCTACAACACTCCTTGCTCAAAACCCCCCAAATTTGTACATCTAGCCCTAAAATCTCTCTCAATAGACAACTCCATTGTCATCAAACCCGTCGACAAAAACCTTGGACTCACTATTCTCTCGAAATAATGGTATGAAAATGAGGCACTTAGACAACTCAATGACCCCATCACCTATTAACCAATCACCCCACCTTCTCATAATTGCTTAGTCTCTCTCCTCTCTACCATCATACATAAATACACCCTCCTGCCCATGGAACAACTTTCCTTCATCCTTGCACCCCTCTCTAAACCTTTCAAACCTTGCCAAATGTACTTTCTTCCTAAATTGCATAAACCTTCCCTGGTTGCAAGACCCATTTGTTCCTACAAAGGCTATCTCTTTGAAAATGCATCCAAATGGCTCCACATGGAGCTATACCCGATTCTCTTAGATAAAAAACAACACCTAAAAGATTCCCTCTCCCTAATCAAAGACCTACACAATACTCGTTTTCCACGAAGCTCTCTCCTCTTTACCTTTGACGTAAACTCCCATACCTTAGCGTCCCCATAGACTAGGGACTCCATGCCCTAAAAACAACCATTTGCAAGCACTTTGACCTTCCAAAAACCAACTTCATCATCTCTCTCTCTACCCTCATCCTCACACAACACTACATCGGGTTCAAAAACAAAGTTTTCAAGCAAATCAAGGGCACAGCTATGGGATCAAATTTTACCGTAGTCTACGCTTGTCTCTTCTTTGCCACATAGAGTCCCAATCCTCACTCCTTCATAACCCAAACCTAGCATATTTTAAAAGGTTCATCGATGATGCCTTTGGAGTATGGACAGGCCCTTTAGAATCTTTAACAATTACCCTCAATATATATGCAGGACCATTGCATGAGCAGATCAAAATTACCCCCTGTATCTCTACCAATCAAGCCACAATCCTAGACATACACTTCTTTAAGGGGACCAATTTTCTAGCTCATGGCATCCTAGATTCTAAATGCTACCAAAAACCCCTAAATTCTTTCCACTACATACCATGGATCTCTTGGCATCCAACCCACCAAAAAATAGCCTTCATCAAATCAGAACCCAGAAGATACATTGTGAGGGAAAGCTCCTTTGAACACTACCTAGCCACAAGGAACCTCTTTTTATCAGACTTAGGAAAAGACTCTATCCTAGGGAAGTGCTCCTTAGGATTTTTAACTCAATCTCCTATTTGGAAAGAAATAACCTCTTGAATAAACCCTCTCCAATCAAAAAACCTCCCCCAATCATTTTCAAATTACCTTTTACCCCAGAAACTAGAAAACTAAACCCTCCTTATTAATTGGGAAACCTATACATCAAGCTTGCCAAAACTCTCCTAACCTCTCTCACTTGGAAAAACCCGTCACATGTTGGACCACTGGACCTAACTTACACACACTCCTTAAAAAACAATCCTAATGCATAGCAAGGTCAACATGCCCAAACTTACCCTCGTTTGATTTGCTTTACAATTTGTACAGGATAATGGTACCACTACTTCGGTTCATTCTTCACTGCATGACTCCCTAGGAGATCAAACCTTCCCCTCCTTCCCCCCCCCCCCCCCCCCCCCCCCCCCCCCCCCTTCTCTTCTTCCCCCCTTTTATACCCACACCCCGTTTTTGGATACCAGTATATACCCCCCCCCCCCCCCCCTTTTTTTTTTCTTCCTTCCCCTTTTTGGGCACCAGTTTATACCCACACCCCGTTTTTGGTCACCATTATATACCCACCTATTCCCCCCCCCTCTCTTTTTAAACCAGACTTATGGGTAAAACCAAAAAATCTTTTTGGCCCGATTGCTCTTCCCTATACCCTATAAGTGGCGCACATCCCACTTGCCTCTTGTAACTAAAGTGTTATCAAACCAAAGGACTTCTCTACCTACCAGTTTCAAATAATTTCATAAATCTTATGCGTATCTTGTGTGTTATCGTTCCCGCTCGCATAAAAATAATTTATGCCTACCAAACGTTGGTATTACCCTAATTTTACAACTCTCTCATACAAAAAAAAAAATTAACCCGCCCCGCTCAGCAAGCTCACACATGATTGCTCCTCTTTCTCCGTTTCACCCTAACAAAAAAGACCCTTCTTTTCTAATAACTAACTCACTCAAGAAAAGTTCACACCTTTTTTAACCTTTCAAAATTGAAATTTGGTTTCCACCTTTTTTGCTCCCTCCCAAAAACTTGCACTCAACCTCCCCTACTTAAACAACCCTCACACTCCTCTCCCAAAAACTCTTCTTCCCTCTCCAAGCTCCCTTGGAATACCACTGATGAGTTGTCTAAAGAGCAAAACGCGTTTGGTCGTATAATCATTTACCACCCCCCCCCCCCCCCCCCCCCCCCCCTTTTTTCTAAACTCCATTCTCCCTGTCCCATAATCAAATTAGAGTGTTCTGCACGCTTGGTCGTTATTAATATTGTAACTTGTGATGTGTGAGTGTTATAGGTTTAGCATTTGTGGTCCATAAAAGTTTAATCGAATTTCCATTTTTCAAGTAGTACACCCCTAGGTTCTATGTATTGGTCTTGAGTTTTCACATGATCCTAGAATTTGCTAATAAAAGCCCTCAAGTCCCGAAGTTCTCTAGCGAAGCTTTTGGTGCTATTACTCATTTCTTCAGTGTATCATGGTCGTCAATCCTCACCATATAGTCCCCATTAGGGTTGAGATATATATGAGCTCCGTGCCCATCCCGCATGTGATGACTCAAAATATGTTTGTAACTCAAGACGATCTCTAATTCTAATTGTGGTTGAGTTGATATGAAAGCCATGTTTGAGCTAGGGTCGGAGTAAGTGTCCACAACTTCTTCAAGAATAGTGAAGAGCTAGTCTCGATGGTTTACATTCTCTCCCGTCGATTCCTTACTCTCAAAATCTTTCACCAAAACCCAATATCCCAACACGTGTCCCTAGACTAAAGTTACATAAGGTACAAAATATACGAGCAATTGACCCTCTACATAAATAGTGCTTATGTGAGTTTCCTTAGCTTTTCAATGCTGTTTCTAGCTCCTTACTACTCAAAGGTAGCACCGATGTCTTCCACTCCTCTGAAGTATTCAAAACAAAATCTCTTTCAACTATATTGAATTCTTGTGTGTACAGTCTTTCTGTGGTTTACACTTAGCAAAAAAAATTGAAATTATACATTTGAAATTTGCAAAAACATCCACCAGGACTTTGAAGCTTATTTTACTTATAACTTGGTCCCTATTAGTTATTTTCCACCCAACCTTGAAACTAGGTCAAGAAGCTTGTCAAGTCAAAAGTACGTTAAGAATTGCAAATCTTAACTTTCTCATCAGTGAAGCTTTTGACCATTCACAGTTGATTAGTTATACCCACTTAGATTTGGACAAGATTTGTACCTGCTCTTTCTCACTGCTCTGTAAGCCCAATGGTATCCTCAAATTTGAATTTGATTTCTATTTTTGTCAATTCTCATGCAATTTAGAAAATGGTGCAGGCTCCAATATATCCATTTGTTAAAATAATGAATCAAAGTAGCTGAGACAAAAATATAGAGCCCACTTGCTCTACTTCATCAAAAGAGGGTAAAAATTACAAATGTGCCACATCAAATTTGGGATTTGGTGACATTGTTGGCTCAATAGCTTACATTTATTTAGATAAGAAATCGCCTTCTTTTACAAAGCGTCTCCAATGTCCATCGGAGGTGCATGCTTCTAAGATGCAGACCATATTGAATGCAGCTATGGGTTTGTACCTAGATGGACCCTGTAAAGTGCCGCTATTTGATGTATACGAAGGCTCTCTTATTTGCGTCATTCTCTGGTCCTCGCCCTGCTCTTTGTTTTAGTTTTCTTTTGTGTTGGATTGAAATGAATCCACATGCTGCGTGATTGCCATCCTGTTGCATCTCTGCTTGCTTAGGTGAATGTTGTCACACACAGCAGAAGAGATAATCAGACTTTGTTTATGATGTGGATGGACAGCAGGTATAAGCCGGCTGACGGGAATCATGCTACGTGGATGAGGTTTCAAGCTCAAATCTTGACACTTAAAATATGAGACATTTTGTATATCCACATAATGGCACTGAGGGCAAGAATATCAACTTGGGTGCGTGCAAGCAGACAATGCAATCTGTCAATAACATTTCGACAATGCATGGACACAAATTCCAGCAAACATCTACGATACATGCCTTAATTGGGTGGGCGCCACCATTCAAGATCTAAGAAACTGGCTTAGCTGCAGCGTGCGTTTGTGTGTGTGGAGAGAGAGAGAGAGAGAGAGAGAGAGGCTTTTAAAAGGCAAAAAGGATGGGAGAAGAGAAATATCTTATATTCTTAAAATACTTTACAACCTCCTGATGTTGCAGTTACATAGCATATGCACATAGGACCATGTCCAGCCGGACACACACGTGACAACTACACACCACAAGAATACAGCAATAACCATTTCAATAGAAAATGGTCATGCACAATGCAGGAAGTCCCTCTGTTTTTCTAAAATAACCGTCCCTGAAGAAGATGGCTTTACAACCTCATCTACTCTGAAAAATCGCCAAAGACTGCGATGAGTTAATTAGATACAAAACTCTCGTGGGACTTGCCATTACTCAAAAATGTAGAAGCACTCGCACCCATCACAAAAATGAAAGCAACCCATTACCAAACTGCCCGCTCTCCTCCACCTTCCAAAAATAAATCTGTGTGCCAGCCTGCCTCTCTCAGACCCGAGATAAGAATCGGAAAGGACTTGTCCGTCAGTTCATATGCCTCTTCCATAGCTTCCATTTTTTGCACCCCAGAACTTTGTACCATTGGCTTACTTTTACCTCCAGCAATCCTTGCTACGTACGCACTCAATAACCAACCTTTCACTACATCCTCCCCACTTGCATTACGATGCAGAACCATGTGCGTCTGTCTATCATGGAAAGACAATAGAAACCTCTCTTCGTGGATTTTGGCTTTTGAAGTCTTCAATACTGAAGGCTTCCCAAATGCTCGCCTGATTGAAACGCCCACTACAACACTCCCAGCCTCAACATTTAAGGTAACAGGTAAGGCAAGTCGCTCTTTGTATCGTATCTCTGCCGGAGTTGGGACATTGCCAGTCTGCAACATTAATTTCGGTAAGCAAGATCTTCAATGACCTGTAATAGAGAAGAAACTCGAAAAGAATGAATTTTGAAGATTCCAACCTTGACAAATTCGGCGATTATGCATGCTGTCCTCTGTGAATTTAGCGTGTTTAAAGGAGCTGCACGCATCTCTTGAGCAATACTAAACAAGTGTACTGCTGAAAGCAAAGGAGCTGCCACAAGCTGTGCATGTCAACATGGGGCAAACAGAAAATCGTTTTAAAAGGTGTCTTCAGAGCACACCATTCAATTTCCATATAAACTACTACCTTGCCATGCATGGTTGAGCAAACAGTTGATGCAAGCCGTATGCCAACACCAAGTCCCAGTACATTGAATAACGTGGATATTGCCTCGCCCTTTGCATATAGATCACTTAAATTACCCTCTTTGGCAAAACCCGAATAAATTGGCAGCCTTGTTGCTCTAGCGGCAACTGTAGCCATTCCTTGCATTCCACAAAACAAATAAAATTAGAATGAAATGATTCGCTCTTTTTAGTCACCCGCGAGCCACCCATCTTCCCCCAGCCCTCGGCAGTTTCTAAATCCAAGATTTTCAAAAGATTGAGCACAGCTCATCTGAAAGATATATTTCACATATAAACAAGCGACTTATTGATTGAGTCATAGAGAGTACTTGTATGAGCCATGCAGATACTAAAAGAGTACACTTAAATGTTCCTCAAGACATATTCTCATTAAATTGTGGATCTCCTCAAGGCTTTTTCTTAATTTTCATGATGTAACGTTCTGGTTTTCGGAAGGCCAGCATGATGACACACATGTATCCTGACTCAAAAAGGGAAGTAAAAAACAATCAATCATTAAGCACAAGCGCACACAAAATTTTATTAGACAATCCTGTTAAAAGCAGCAGGACTATGTTTGAGATACCTTTTGCAAGGTTTGCTATGCCTGCGACCTCCAAGAATAAGTGCGGACACAACGGTGAAACAACTTCCAGAGCAGTTCCCAAGTCATACAAAGCATCAGCTGAAAAAGGAAAAGCCATCAACTTCACAAACAGAAGAGAACTGCCTAATAACGTGTAGTTGAGCTAAGCATGAACTCCCTACCAACCCAATAGCCTCCAACGCTTAGGCTCCGCATCCATACGTGCCCCCCACATGCTGCACGCTATCTTTCCAGCATGCTGCATTCCATCTTTTAATACCTGAGCAAATAACCATAGAAAGAGAACTAACTTATCAATTACCAGCTGGGCAAACCTCTTGAAGGCCCACTCTAATGATCTCTTAAGTTTAAAATGACACAAGACGGGCACCACGTGCCAATAGAAAAGAACAGACTGAACAGACTTTTAGCACTTCATTAACAATTGAACTGAGAGAGAGAGAGAGAGAGAGAGAGAGAGAGAGAGAGAGAGAGAGAGAGAGAGAGACGACATGCGACACGGAGTGGCGGAATTCCATCCCAGAGAGTATTGGCCCCAAACCTTGGCACCCCTTTCGGTATTTCTTTATATTACATCAACATAGTACAATCCGAGCATCCCATAGTTGACATGTTTAGCCGACGTGCTAACATTGGTACCAGAGCTTGTGCAATATCCAGCCAAGTGGAAGTACTTAGCCTTGTTTTTCTTAATTATGTTCAACTAATGGTGTTAAAATTAAGAACAATGGCATTTTATGGTCTTCATGTGTGCAAACACAATTGAATGGTCAAATAGCAAGTATCATCATTGCAAACTACTAGTTGAATGCGTTGATTATGATCAAATTAGCATATTCAAATTGATTTTTGCCCATTTCATGGAATGGTAGGACCAATGCTAACTATTTAGCATGCAATAGCACTAATAGATGGCATTGAAGCATGCAATAGCTAAGGCTGCCCAAGGTTAATGCCATCGAGATGAGCACTTGCACCATTTTAAAAAAAGCTACTTGGTTTTGAATCTTGATGTTCGGCTTAAGAGGGGCCTAGGTGGTCTCGTACGGTCACCTACCTTTTGTCCACGTACAAAAACGTGCGGCATTCATCAAACTTTTAAGATTATTTGTCGCACGATGACGTTACGTACGTTCAAAAAAAACAAGCGTGCAGTTGTAGAGCTTGGGAGATGTAGACTTGGGGAAGGCTTGAGAGCTATGAAGGAGGGAATGGAGAGCTTGAGAGCAATGCCTCATGAGAGAGCTTGAGGAGAAGCTTAAGAGCTATGAGTTTAGAAGAAGAGGAGAAAAGAGGGTATGCTTCTACAGAGTTAGGGCATTGGGGCCCTTGCATCTTGAGCTAGAGGAAAGGAGGGAGACGGGAGGAGCATATGCATAATGGAGGGAGGGAAGGAGAAAGGGAGAGAAAGAAAGAAAGCTCTATTAATGTCCTTGTCGAGGCCAAAGCTGGCCTATAGGACAAATCAGATACATCTTTGATTACAATCCACTTTGGGTATCTGAAACCGGCCCGTGGGGCGGCAGGCTTTGGCTTTCACCCGAAACACGCGGCTCGGAAGCTAGAGTGCTCCGAGCAGACGCCGACAACCTGTAGGCCCCAAAATTGAAGCCCCTTTCGGTATTTCTTTATACTTTGAGAGGGTAAATTACAAAGTAGAGTCCTGGGAATTCTTTACCTGTATCCAACTAGATACCACCTATTTGGCCAAATTTCGGCAGCATAACAACCCCAGAACTATGCGAAACCAATTCCCCTGCTGGAACTCACTTCCACCGGCATAAACCCTCTGATTTCTGCCCAAAAACAGTAAATTCAGCACACTGTATTTACTAGTTTTTGCCCAGTTTTCAGTCCTAAACAGTCCCCGAACTGTTCTCTGCCAGGGGGACACTATTCCCAATGGTTCTGGCGTCCGTATGGCTGAAAAACAATCAATTTACAGTGCATACACAGCGCTGCAAACGCACCTGTACGGTGAGGTTACGACCCTCACCGGTGTCTGCTTTGGAGTAGCAATTAGCTACCCTTGTTCCTGCTCAAGGAGACTCTTGCCTTAGCACAAAAGCATGAAACCACACAACTGTACATCAGTCAAATGAAGAGCCCTCTTGTGGAGAATCACATAACTGCACGTAGGGGAGAGAGAGAGCAGTGTGTAGTGTGCAGGGCATCACTCCTAGCACCACACTGTACATAGAGTGGAAAAAAAGCACTCCATAGCTCTTAACCTGTGACAGGAGGAAGCAAATGAGGCCTCTCCCAGCTAAAAATTCAACGCCCATTTTTTTGAATGGGGCAAGTACACAGAAAAGTGCCACTTGGCACATTTACAAGCATTTGCCCGTTTCGGGGTTGCCGCCTAAAAATCTCCCAACTGATTGCCCAAATTGACTTCGCGACAAAGTTGTAAAATGTTCCCCTTGTCATACCGAAGGTAATGACGCGAACACATTTCACGGGCCAAAATAGCAACTCCCTAATTTTTAGGAGATGCTTCCGTTGGGCTCCCACTGGTCATCTGACCATCGATCCTCATTGGGACCGCATCCAAAAGTGCAATGTGGCCCAACTGTCGGATACTTTCTGTTGGTGATCCAACCTTGACTTTATGCCTTTATTGACTTCACTTCCTAGTATCCACCAACTTCCTAAGTGCGACGAGGGGACCTACATGACCTTGCACTAAGCCTAGACATCCTTTTACTATACAAATTCTAGTGCTGACCAACTTCCCGTCTCTGCGGGTGAAACTACCGTTCACATTGGCCATACAATGTCCGACCATTTGCAACTTCAAAAAGAGGGTCTCAAAAATCAACTAAGGTTAGCGAATGCCACGTCCCCGTAACATAGTTAATAGTTGCCACGTCCTCGTGACAGACCCCCCTCTTGAAATCGCAAACGTCCTCGATTGCATACCATAAATACACGCCACTGATGATCTTGTGTTGTTACCACTCTTTTATCATCGCATGTATCCGCAAGAAAGGTCGTAACACATAGATACAAATGACTTAATGAGACCTTCATACTTTTGTCATTTCCATCTATAACACTGAATTTATATGTACATTTGATGTACTCGCCCTATCATTACCCCTCCTTTGCACACATTGGGTTGGGGCATAAGTAGGTTGTAACCCGAAGGCTTCAAGGTAAAGCTGCAATACATTTGGTGACTCTAACAGTTCATGCTCTTCCATCCACTTTGTATCCATAGTGCATAGTTCTTGACTTCACCAAATACTTTAACTTTTCTATCCTTATGTGCCAAAACTTACTCATGTACCAGGATCTCATCAAGTTCTTCAACTTCTGGTTGATCCTCATCTGGCATATCTTCTCGCACATCACCCACGTAGGGTCTTAGAAGACTCACGTAAAACACATTATGAATCTTCCACGCATCAAGCAATTTCAGCCTGTAAGCCACATGGCTGATCTTGTCAAGCACTTGAAAAGGCCCATAGTAACGCATACTAAGCTTAGGAAACAGGCGTTCCTTGCCCTTTATCTTCTTTAACCTTGCCTTTTCGAACCTTAATAGAACCCAATCACCAGGTGATAACAGAAATTCACGACGGTGACGATCAGCAGCCTTTTTATGCTTTGCCTGAGTCTTCTCCAAGGCAACTTTAATTTTCTTATACATTTCATCCATGTTCTCAACATATCAATCCGCCTCAAAGATCTTGTCCTTTCTATGCAAAATGGGTGCAACCTTTTTGCTACCTTCAACAATCTCAAAAGGTGCTTTGCCAGTCGACGAATGCACGGTATTATTGTATGCATATTCAAGCATAGGCAAACACTGTTCCCACTTGCCCTTATTATCTGACACAAAGCATTTCAGCAGATCTAAGACAGTAGAATTAGCCTCTTCTGACTGTCCATCAGTTTGTGGATGAAACGAAGACGAGAACTTGAGCATAGTGCCCATGTTTTCAAACAATCCTCTCCACAAGAAACTGGTCATGCGAGGATCACGATCACTGATAATCGACTGTGGCATACCATGGTACTTAAACACATTGTACATAAACAAGCATGCCATCTGATCATATTTTATCTTCTTCCTGACAAGGGTAAAATGGGCCTGCTTGCTGAACCTGCAAATAATGGTCCATATACAATCATTCCCTGTTGGCGTTCTTGAAAGATCAAAGATAAAGTCCATAGCAATGCTTTCCCATGGCTTATCCGGAATCGGCAGTGGTTGTAACAACCCTGGTGCCTTTTGCCTGTCAAACTTGACCTTTTGGCAAATCACGCATACTCGCAGAAAGCCATCCACGTCTCTCCTCAAGGTAGGCCAATAGAAGAATGTGTCTAATGCTTTAATTGTCACATCAATACCACGATGCTCTGCATACAGTGGGACATGACTCTCTTTCATGACCATATGTCGCAATGGCCTAGTGACACAAAGTCTGCCATGCATCATCATAAAACCATCTCTAAGGAGGTAGTGCTCATGATGTTGCCCCTCTTGACACTGTTCAAAGATCCTAGCAAACTCTTCATCATTAGCATATTGTTCCTTCATGTCATCTAACTCATGATGATAAGGAATTGACACAGCTGAAATCTGTGGCTTTCTTGATAACGCATCAGCCAGAATATTCTTCTTGCCTTCCACATGCATAATCTCGAAGTGGAACATGGAAAGAATGTTTGCCCATCGCATATGCTTTTCGGATAACTTTGATTGTGTCAAGAAGTATCGCAAGGTCTGATGATCTGTTTGGACAACAAAATCAGCACCTAAGAGGTAGTGCTTCCACCAAGAAAGCGCATGAATCACGGCCAAGAGCTCTTTCTCATACGTGCCAATAGAAAAGAACAGACTTTTAACACTTCAATAACAACTGAACTCAAAGAGAGAGACGACACGCGACACAGTGGCAGAATTCCACCCCAGAGAGTATTGGCCCTAAACCTTGGCGCCCCTTTCGGCATTTCTTTATATTGCATCATCAAAGTTCAAGCCGGTGCTCCAGACTCTGCACCTTCTCCAAGAAGCATGCCAGAGAATGAGCCCTACCTCATATTTAAAGGCCCTTGTCCTAAAAAGCAATTACAGTGAAAAGCCTTCAAAACTCAAAAGCTCCTCGTCCAAAAAGCAATGCCAAAAGCTGACAGCTTTTCGTAAATCGCGTTGGTGTCCGTACAGCAGGCCACATGTCAGCTCGCCACGTCAGCAAATCAGGGTTAGGGTTAGCATTAGGGTTTCTAATTTTAGGACTAGGTTTCGGGCATAATTAGGGTTTCTAATTTTAGGGTTAAGCACAATTAGGGTTTTGGGTAAAATTAGGGTTTCTAATTTTAGGATTAGGGTTTCATCAGAATATGGTTTGGACAAAATTAGGGTTTCTGATTTTAGGGTTAGGGTTTTATGCAAAATTAGGGTTTTTTATTTTAGGGTTAGGATTTTAAGCAGAATTAGGGTTTCTGATTAGGGTTAGGGTTTCGACAAAATTATGGTTTCGACACGTCAACAGTTTGTTACACATAGACTGGCATAGTCCTCTCTAGCCCTTGCAAAATTCGGCTTTAATAAGCTACTACCCGTCCATCTTGCATTAGCACTGCTCCGATGCTACTGCCACACGCGTCACACTGACCACAAATGACTTCCTAAGATCTGGCAAAACAATTACTGGAGCTCAAGTAAACTTTTCTTATAAGAGACTAAAAGCTGAAATCTCTTTTTGGGTCCATCTGAAAGTGACCTCTTTCTTTTGCAAAGCATGAAGAGGTAATGCTATCTCTGCAAAATTCATGATAAACCTTGTATAGTAGGAGCACAATCCCAAGAAGCTTCTAGCATCGTGCACAGTCTTCAAGTCTGGCCATGTCTTAATAGCTTCGACCTATTCACTTTTCTCAGGATTGACAAGTAGCCTCTGATTGCGCAGCTCTTCGAAATGGTCAAGTGACGCCTATGCTCCTCTTCATTCTTCGAATAGACTACCATGTCATCGAAGAACGTCCCAACAAACTGTTGATGCGAGCGGAAAATACGGTCCATCATTTTGTTGAACGTGGTAGGAGCATTAGTTAAACCAAACGGCATCACTAAAAACTCATAAAGACCAAATGTCGTTCTAAACGCAGTCTTGTGCACATCCTCTGGCCTTATACGAATCTGATGGTATCCACTCTTAAGGTGTATCCTGCTGAAAATTGCAGCACCCTCTAAATAATCAAGAATATCATCAATTCTAGCAATAGGAAACCTATTCTTGATGGCATTCTTATTCAACGCACGATAATCAATACACATGCACCATGAGCCATCCTTCTTCTGCAATAGGAGCACTGGGGAGCAAAAGGATGAAGAACTAGGCTGAATCAGCCCCTTCTCTAATAACTCCTCAACCTGGCCCGTAACCTCTTTCTGCTACACCGCACTAACCGTGTAGGGAGGTCTATTTGGTGGGCTACATCCTGGCACCAAATCTATCTGATGGTCCTCGGGTCTCTTTGGCGGTAATTGCGACGGTAATGAATCAAAGAAACACTCACTAAACTCTCACAAAAATGCTGACCTTTCTTTAAACTTTGATTAGTCAAAGTTCCTGTCTGGCCTCAACCTGTGCCTTGAGTCTTCATACCTGTATAATGTCTCCTGACACAAAATTGCTCCAAACCATTACTATAGACTCTCCTTGATGTACTCTAACCACTCCAAGTCTCAGTTTGTGATTCTGACACTTTTAGTCAGGTCTATCACTCCTTTTTTGGTTTGGTTGCTTGCAGCCTCCTTGGCTCTGGCATGTACGGTTGACTTCCAGGCGCATAACTAGCCATACTTTGGAACATTGATCCACCCCCGAAATACCCAGGATGTACCGTGGGTGGTGGAAAAACTGGGTTCATAGCCTAGTATCCAGTTCCCTGTCCATTCAAGACAGCATGCGGGCTCTAAGAGGTGGCGGGCTGAACTGGCATAACCTATGGAATAGGTGTTCTAGCCACCTGTTCAAGCACAGGAGGAACCTGTTTTGGAGCCCCTGTCACGAGGACGTGGCAATTGTTAACTATGTCACGAGGACATGGCAACTGCTAACCTTAGTTGTTGGTTTCTTTCCAATGATTTTTGTTTTATTTTTTGGACCCTCTTTTTGAAGTTGCAAATGGTCGGACATTGTATGGCCAATGTGAACGGTAGTTTCACCGACAGACGGAAAGTTGGTCGGCACTAGAATTCGTATAGTAAGAGGATGTCTAGGCTCAATGCAAGATCATGTAGGTTCCCCCATCGCAGTTAGCAAGTTTGTGGATACTAGGAAGTGAACTCAATAAAGGCATAAAGTCAAGGTGGGATCACCAAAGGAAAGTATCCGACAGTTGGCCACATTGCACTTTTGGATGCCGTCCCAATGAAGATAGATGGTCAGATGACCAGTGTGAGCCCAACGGAAGCATCTCCTAAAAATTAGGGAGTTGCTATTTTGGGCCGTGAAATGTATTCGCGTCATTACCTTCGAAATAACAAGGGAAAATTTTACAACTCTGCCGCGAAGTCAACTGGGGCAACCAGTCGGGAGATTTTTAGGCGGCAACCCCGAAACGGGAAAATGCCTGTAAACGCGCAAGTGCACTTTCCTCATGCATGAAGAAGTGGCGCTGAATTTAGAGAGAGAAAACTCATAGGTTAAGAGCTATAGAGAGCTTCCTTTCCACTCTATGTACAGTGTGGTGCTAGGAGTGATGCCCTGCACACTACACACTGCTCTCTCTCCCCCCTACGTGCAGTTATGTGATTACCCACAAGAGGGCTCTTCATTTGACTGATGTACAGCTTTGTGGTTTCATGCTTTTGTGCTGAGGCAAGAGCCTCCTTGAGCAGAAACAGGGGTAGCTAACTGCTACTCCAAAGCAAGCACCGGTGAGGGTCATAACCTCACCGTACAGGTGCGTTTTCAGCATTGTGTATGCGCTGTAAATTGACTGTTTTTCAGCCATATGGATGACAGAACCATTGGGAATAGTGCCCCACTGGCAGAGGACAGTTAGGAGACTGTTTGGGGCTGAAAACAGGGGAAAAACCAGTAAATACAGCGTGCTAAATTTACCGTTTTTGGGCAGGAATCAGAGGGTTTATGCCAATGGAAGCGAGTTCTAGCAGGGGAATTGGTTTCGCGCAAGTTTTGCGGCTGTTATGCTGCCAAAATTTGGCTAAAACAGTTGGTATCTAGCTCGATACAGGTAAAGGATTCCAAGGACTCTACTTTGTAATTTACCCTCTCAAATATAAAGAAATACTGAAAGGGGCGCCAATTTTGGGACAACCTGTCCAAGGACTCTACTTTGTAATTTACCCTCTCAAATATAAAGAAATACCGAAAGGGGCGCCAATTTTGGGGCCTATAGGTTGTCGGCGTATGCTCGGAGCATTCTAGCTTCCGAGCAGTGTGTATACTTAAGTGTTAATTCCCGTCGCAGGTTCCCTTTGCACGTTCTCTCTGTGTGTGTCTAAAGTAAAGAATTTCGGGTGAAAGCCAAAGCCTATCGCCCGACGGGCCGGTTTCAGCCCCTGACTCCGCAACATGCGAGTGTTCCCTATCCTGTTGAGTCACATGAAGTACTTTGGCTTGAGCCTCAACAAGCTTTGTACGCGGTGTGGGTTGCCTATTTTGCTGTTGCACTAGTGGCACTTGCAAGAACTCCATAAACTTTGGATTTTGCACCAGTTGCGAAAAGACATTCACCACGGAAACTAATTGAGTCCTAAACGCATCATCCTCAAGTTGCCTAGTCATAAAGCCCTGTACTACTGGAGAAACATTCACATCAACAGGTGATACAGACTGACGTGGCCGTGAGCTCTCACCAATCTCGAACACCATAGCAGTTTCTTGTCTGTCCTTCGAAGAGGAACCCTCTTCCATAATGCCCTTCCCTTTGTCGGCCATAGTGTAATCCCGTGTTCCTGTACTTTGTGTCTTTACCCACAACAACTGAGGCTCACTCTTTGAGAAAAAAGTGATTGATGTCCCGGCAACGGAACCTTAAAACCGGCCCGTGGCGCGGTAGGCTTTGGCTTTCACCCGAAATTCTTTACTTTAGACACACACACACAGAGAACGTGCAAAGGAAACCCGCGACAGGAATTAACACTTAACCACACACGACTCGGAGGCTAGAGTGCTTCGAGCAGACGTCGACAACCTGTAGGCCCCAAAATTGGTGCCCCTTTTGGTATTTCTTTATACTTTGAGAGGGTAAATTACAAAGTAGAGTCCTGGGAATTCTTTATCTGTATCCAACTAGATACGACCTATATTGGCCAAATTTCGGCAACATGAGAGCCCCAAAACTTGCGCGAAACCAACTTCCATGCTAGAACTCACTTTCACCTGCATAAACCCTCTAATTTCTGCCCAAAAACAGTAAATTCAGCACGCTGTATTTACTAGTTTTTGCCCAATTTTCAGTCCTGAACAATCCCCGACCTATCCTTCGCCAGTGGGGCACTATTCCTAATGGTTCTGGCGTCCCGTATGGCTGAAAAACAGTCAATTTACAGCGCATACACAGAGCTGAAAACACACTTGTACGGTGAGGTTATGACCCCACCGGTGCCTGCTATGGAGTAGCAATTAGCTACCCCTGTTCCTGCTCAAGGAGGCTCTTGCCTCAACACATTATAGTTTTCTTCAAGAATAAAGCAGAGCACAGACATCATCTGCTAATAGTCTTTCAAGCATTGCAGAAACATAGATTGGTTATCAATGCAAAAAAGAGTGAATTTTTCTTGCTCGAGATACATTCCTTGGGGCACATCGTCTCAGCAAAAGGAGTACAGATTGACACGTCCAAAATTGAAACTCTTCGCGATTGGCTTGTGTCACGAGGACGTGGCAACTGCTAACCTTGGTTGTTGGTTTCTCTCCGATGATTTTCGTTTAATTTTTGAGACCCTCTTCTGAAGTTGCAAATGATCGGACATTGTATGGCCAGTGTGAAACAATAGTTTCACCCGCAGACGGGAAGTTGGTCGGCACTGAAATTCTAGTAGTAAAAGGGTGTCTAGGCTCAGTTCAATGTCATATAGGTCCCCTCGCCGCACTTAATAAGGTGCTGGATACTAGGAAATTAACTCCATAGAGGCACAATGACAAGGTGGGGTCACCCAGAGAAAATCACCCAAGAACTGAGCTACATTGCATTTTGGATGTGGTCCCAGTAGTGAAAGATGGTTAGATGACCAGTGAGAGTCCAATGTACGCATCTCCTAAAATTTAAAGAACTACTATTTTGGGCCATGACATTTGTTCACGTCATTAGCTCCGGAATGACAAGAGGAACATTTCATTACTCTATCGCTAAGTCAACTGAGCAACCGGTTGAGATATTTTTAGACCAGAAGGTCCAAAGCAAGGAATTAATGCATGAGTGCCACTTAGCACATTTTTTGTCATTTTCCAACTTAAGAGAGAGAGAACCATTAAAACTAAACGTATGGTGAATTGTTGCAGGTACCAAAGCTTCTATGTGCTTGCCTACCCTCTATATACAGTGAAGTGCAAGAACTGAAGCACAGCATTCACTACTCTCTCTCTCTCCCTTCCATGAAGTTGTGTGATGCCCCACAAGAGGGCTCTTCGTTTGACCCATGTACAATTGCGTGGGTTCATGCGCGATTGCCGAGGCATGAGCCTCTTGCAAGTAGCCCTACAGATGCAGGAGCTCGAGGACTTGCCACGGATGCGACTAGCTCGTGAAACCGAGCCCAAAACAGGGAAATACAGCCTGTTGTGTATTTTTGCAGGTTCAGGGTTTCAGCCCTAACGGTCCCTAATACCCCCAGGACGTCCGGGGACGCGAGGGGACCGTTGTATGGGTGATTTTGGCACATTTTCAGGGCAGAAAACAGAGAATTCAGCGTGCTGCAGATTCTCGCCAGGTTTTGCAAAGTGTGTGTATGCGTCAGGAAAGTCATCTATTGCGTGGGGAGATTGTCTGTAACGCGTCCTAGTATACTTATGCTGCCGAAATCAGGCCAGAACAGGTCAATTTCAGCCTGGATTATGCAGGACAGCTTGTAGGAAATCACAAGTTTTATTCCCTCCTTGAATACAATAAAGAAATACCGTAAGGGGCGCCACCCTTTGGGGCCAACAGGTGTCGGCCTCTGCTTCCTAGCGCTCTAGCTTCCAAGCCGTGTGTGTTTGAAGTATCAATTCCCGGTACAAGTTTTCTTTTGCAAAGTTTCTCTGTGTCCTAGAGTCTAAAGTAAAGTTTCGGGTGAAAGTCTACGTCTACCGCCCTACGAGCCGGTTTCATGGTTCCGTCGCAGGGACAGAATCACTTTTTCCTCAAGAAGTGAGCCTTGCTTCGTTTAGTAAAGACACAGAGTACAGGAACGCGGGATTACACTATGGCCGACAAAGGGAAGGGTACTATGGAAGAGGGTTCCTCTTTGAGGGACAGGCAAGAAATTCCTACAGTGTGTGAGGTTGGCAAGAGTTCACAGCCACCGTGCTCTATACCTCCCGTTGATGTGAATGTTCCCCAGTGCAAGGCTTTATGACCGGGCAACTTGAAAATGATGCGTTGAGGACGTAGTTAGTTGCCGCTGTGAACGTGTTTTCTCGATTGGTGCAGAACCCAAGGTTTATGGAGTTTTTGCAAGCGCCACCAGTGTCACAGTAGACAAGGCAACTCACACAGCTTGTGGAGCTTGTTGAGGCTAAAGCCCAAGTACTTCATGCGTCCCAGCAGGATAGGGAGCACTCTCATGTTGCGGAGTCACGAGCTCCAAAACAGGTTCCTTCTATCCATGAACAGGTGGTTAGGACGCCTATTCTACAGGCTTTCCAAAGTAAGGCTGGTTATGCGCCTGAGAACAGTGTTTGGGGGTATGCAAGGCATGATGCCAAACCCCATGTATGGTAGCATCGGCATGCAGCAAGGCTTTCACAGCAACCAGGGCCATTTTGGGGTGCCATAGGGTAATTTTGGTTTTTCAAGACAGCAACTAGATATGACACCTATGACACAAAATGTTAATGACCAAGACGCACCAATGATCCCTACTATAGTGCGCATGTTTCAAACAATTCCTTATGACAATATGGGAGCACTGAAAAAGCCGAAAGCTTACAAAGAAAGTGGTGCAGCTCTAAAGTTTAGCACTTTCAGCGGCTTTGAGGATAAGGCAAAGGCTCTTACTTTCCTCTTGCAGTTTGATATAGCTTATACAGGAGGGAATTTTACAGAGGCCTCTAAGGTCAGGAAAGCTGCCACTTTCTTAAAAGACAATGCGCTTACATGGTGGACGACATTGTTAATGCAAGGACAGGCACCCGCCACATGGATATACTTCAAACAGATGTTTGCATCTGCGTGGCTGTCAAATGAATTTGAAGCCGATGTCATGACGGATTGGCACCAACTCACTGCGGCTACTTGCAAGAGCCCACAGAAGTACAATCGGAGGTTTTGCAAAGCATTGCACTCAGTCGATGTTATGACGGATTGGCACCAACTCACTGCCTATACTTGCAAGAGCCTACAAGAGTACAATCGGAGGTTTTGCAGAGCATTGCTCTAAGTAACCTCCTACAGGTTTGTGCCACTGATTGACCAGATTGAGAAGTACTATTGTGGGTTGCCTAAAGGGCTTCGAGATTACTGTACAAAGAACAGAGTGGCTACCCTCACTCAGCTTATGCAAGTTGCCAACACTGGTCTTGCCTTGTTCAAGGGAGAGGACAGTGGGTTTACAGGCAACGTGAAAGGGGGGCAGCAAAAAAATTCGGCACAAAAGCCCTTTGTCAAAACGGCTCCTCAAGAGTCACAAGGGTCAAAAAAGGTCAACAAGGAAAAGGACTCAGCCAGGACTTCTTAAGCACAGGCAAAGAAACAGAAAAGGAAGCCTTTTGTGCGTAAGTCGCTTGAGGCAAAGAAGGTCTTGATGCTGAAAATAAATGCTTTATATGCGAGCAGCTTGGTCACTTTGCTGCAAATTGTCCACAAAGGAAAAGGCCGGCTGATTCGGATGATAAAGAAGATAAGAAAGGAAAGAAGCCCCAGCCCACGGCAGGTTTAGTGTCAGATACGGTGGGTGACAGACCAAGTACAGATGCCAACGAGTTATGCATAGCATAGGGTGAAGTCAGAGATCAGACGGCACTCATCTTCTCTGATCGAGGTGCCAAAGAAAACTTTATCTCACCAGAGTTGGCTATGAAGCTCGGCATCAGAGCTGAAGAGACGGGATACACGACAGAGGCAGGGTTGGCATGTCCTGGCCACTCAAAGTGTGTTACTCCTATCATTGGAAAGCTGCGTCTACATATTCAATCGTATGTGGACACAAAAAGAGTTCTATATCATGCCATTGGAAGGGTGTGCTACGTTACTGGGAATTCCCGTGGATGTTCCGAACACATGGCGTGCTTGATGTCTACGACGAGACAATCACCCTTCATTATAGACAATCACTCCTATTTTGGATGTAAAGCTCAAAGAGGAGTCTGTCCCTTTTGTATCTGCTTCAGCTATCACTTTTGCAATAAAAAATAATCTTTCTGTGTACTTGATCTTTGCACGTGATGTTTCAGACAATTGTCAATCAAATTTATCTGTGTTAAATAAAGAAAAGTCAGCATTTTTGCGAGAGTTTAATGATTGTTTCTTTGATTCATTACAATCGCAATTGCCGCCGGAGAGGCCAGGGCACCATGCAATACATTTGGTGCCAAGGTGTAGCCCACCAAACAGACCTCCCTACAGGGTTAGTGCAGCGCAGCAGAAAGAGATTATGGGCCAGGTAGAGGAGCTTTCAGAGAAGGGGCTAATTCAGCCTAGTTCTTCACCTTTCTGCTCCCTAGTGCATTTAGTGCAGAAGAAGGACAGCTCTTGGCGCATGTGTATTGATTACCGTGCGTTGAATAAGAATACCATCAAGAACAGGTTTCCTATCCCAAGGATTGATGATATTCTTGACCATTTAGAGGGTGATGCAATTTTCAACAATATAGACCTTAAGAGTGTGTTGCTAAATTGGCTTTATCTGGCACGAAAATAATTCTAAATGAATTATTGAATTTATAAGTGAGAGGGTTTTCTCGCTTGGAACACCAGAAAATAATTCTAAATGAATTATTGGAATTTTAAGTGAGAGGGTTTTTCTCACTGAAGACATCCGAGTACAGAGCTATTGCTAGTGCGTCATTCAAAGTAATGACAGGAGAACGGGAATATCTGTAAGGCCACCGGGAACGGGTACTTCTGATGCGTCACATCGGATGGGTGACAGGGAGCATCGGGAAGAAGTATCCGACATTCCAAGAACGGACATCTTTAATGCGTCATAGGATGGGTGACATAGAGAATCGCGAAGGAGATTGTACCGTAAGTTTGGTAGGAAGTGACTAGGTGATGGGTATTCTTGATGCGTCACAAGGTGGGTGACGGGTGCATCGGAAAGGGGATATCCATAGTTGAGAGAAAATTCCGAACTGTGTTAGAATTGTGCACAAGGAAAAGCAAGCACTTGAATGAAGATGGGTTCATAGGAAACTTTGAGGAAAAACACATGCTTTCTGAGAAAGCGGGATTGCTTTTCGAAAAAGCAGATGCTTTCCAACGAGGAAGACTACGTTTGCATTGCAACTGTGCATGTGATTGCATCCAGGACGCCTGGGAAGTGCTGTGAAAGCATGGTTTTTAACTTATAAGGTTTTATTGAGTTTTTGGACAGATTCTGGCCATTTTTAAAGGTGACCAGAGCCCCACTAATAAGTGGCACCTATGATTAAATAAAGCAGTATTTACCTACCAACGATTTTTCTCTCTTTTTTTGACAAAACTGCGCAAAAAAAAAAAAAAAAACGACCCCGATCTCTACACGAGCAACCTGCGCTCAGCTATTCGTGTCGTGGCCAGGAGCTATAAAAGCATCACATGCCCTCATTCACAGGAGGAGATCAGTTCTTGCAAGAAGAAGATGCTGCTGCAGATTTCATCCGCAAAGAAGACGTTGCAGGTGATGCCCATGGTTGCCCCAAGTGTACCAGATGTCGTCAAGACCCGTGCGCGAGTCTCCTCGCGAAGAAGTGCCTACGGAGCGTGTTTCCATCGCGACAAGTTGCTGTTTTTCTCTGTTTTCAGCCCATAAACGTCGTAGACCGGGCTGATTTACGAGAAGGAACAGAAGAACACACCTCTTTTGTGTGTAGGATTGGAAGAGAGGATTTTCTATGTAGAGATCTCTTTTGGGGAATTGCTTTTCAAGAACCGAGTTCCGTTTCGAGCGTCGAGACTTTGAAGGTAACGATTTTCATGTTATGCTCTCTAAGTATTTGTTTGCACGTGTACTTCCTCTTAGTGAAGGAGTAGGAGCAGAGGAAGGCATGAGCCTCTGCAGGAGAAAGAGCTCTATGGAACTAGAGCCAAATCAGCCCAAGGGTTTCGTACCCAAGTTTGGGAAGCAGAGCCACGGATCGAAGAGAGGTAGACTCTCGAGATGTGATCCGGAAGTGGAAATTCCCAAGGGAAAGACTTCATGTCCAGGAAAGCGAAGTTATTCTGTAAAAAGAGGACTCTGGAAACAGAGTCGGAAAATGTAAAATGCAACCGAATGAATGTTTGAACTTTGCTCAAGATGAGTGCTCCGAACTGTGCTCAAGGTTCCTTTTCGTTCTTATGGAAGGTAGAGCCTTTTGTTCTTAATGAGAGAGTGCAATGATCACAAACAAGTGAATGGACACTGTGCGTGCAAGTATATGAGACTGAGAGATAGAGAGAGAAGAGAATACGACACCAGAGACGTTGTAAAACCCTCCTCCGAAGGCCCACCTCTCTATGACAAGAGCGATCTACTTATGATTGCTCAAATCTCTACAATGCTTGGACTTGCCGACGATGTCGACGACGATGAGGACGACGACGAGCCGGGCTGAAATCTGGAAACTCTAAGGGCTGAAATCTGCAAATCTTCTATCTGCTGAATTCTGACTCTGTCGATAATGACGGCGATGACGACGATGCGACGATGACGTGCTGAAAACGCAGATGCTGAAATCTGCGTTTTCCGGGCTGAAACTGTAAACCTTGTGGAATCTGACCGTGCGGTGAGGATCTACTGCGGGAAGGTGAGATCTGCAAGGTTCGAGATTTGATCCGCGGTGTCCAAGGGCTGAAAACTGAAAACGCTGGTGGTTCTTGATGATCCGTCGCGGTAAATCTGCAAAACGTTGGGGCTGATCTGCAAATCAAAAACGCTAGGGCTGAAAATGGCGCTGCTGTCGCCGGATGGCCTGCAACTGCAACACGCTAGGTCTCTTGTTGAGTCTTCTGTCGCCAGGGATCTGCAAAAGCAAAAACGCTGGCTGATCGGGTCCAAAAACGCTAGGCCTCTTGGGTTCTGTTGAGAAGTTGTTGAGCTTGTGCTCCTGCTGCCTCTTCTGCCAAAAAGTGCTAGCGCTAGGTTTGCTTATATACAAACTTAGCAAAATTGCCCTACCTACTTTCCAACAAAAGTCAATAATAAGTGAAAAATATCAAAAATACGGAAAATAGGTCTATGCACTGTAAAAATGCTACTGATGGTTTCTGACTGGAATCTGATGGTCATGTTGTGTGCAACCAGAGGATATGTATCTACTCTAAGTGTCTGGACATGCATGGTCTGCGAACAGACTCACAAAGGTGTCAGATCACTTTCTATTCTAGACTGACTTGACTGAATTGAACCCTGGTCATGTTGTAGCTTGTCCACGGAGATACCGAGGTTCTATGTCGAAGACGATGATGCCAACGACGCGTACTGCGGGTTCTATGTCGAAGACAGGGAGGTCGACGACGAGGTCTATGTCGAAGATAATGAAGTCGACAACGAGGTACTAAGGGTCTTTGTCGATGATGATGAAGTCGACGACGGTACTGTGTCGAAGACGATGAAGTCAACGACGGTTTTGTGTCAAAGACGGTGATATCGACGACGGGGTCTATGTGGAAGATGATGATGTCGACGACGGGTACTGTTGGTCTATGTCGACGACGACGACAACGATGGTGACTCTGACGATGACGACGATGGTGTCCTCGTCAAGTCCGGGACTGCGATGACGATGACGAAGGTGTCGTTGTCAAGATAGGGATCTACGATGACGAAGGTGTCGTCGTCAAGATAGCGACTACGATGACAATGACGATGTCAATGACGACAATGGTGTCGACGATGACCGCGTCAAGGCTGAAATCTGAAAACGTTGGGCTGTCTGCTGAAAACTGAAAACGCCAGGCTGATATGGGCCTTCTTCTTCTTGAGAAAACGCTAGGGCTCCTGCTGAGGTGCTACCTGACTGCTGGGTGCCTGTCTCCTTATGTCCCTGCTTCTTCTTCGTCGAGAGTCATACTTCTTCCGTCTTCAAGCTCCACGGCTGAAAATTCTTGAAACCACTTCCAACACAAAAACATGAACATACCCATTCCATGTAAAGTGAGTGGAAAAAGTCTTGTCTTCCTAAAAGACTGTGCATGCAATGTAAGATGAACAAAGAGACGAAGTGCCAAACCGTTCACCACACATACGCAAACAAGGAGATCGAATCTTTCTCTTCTGATCTAAAGCAATCAACTGTGGCAATTCAGCCCATGCTTGGAGCTTATACTTTCATGTGCTCTTTCTACGATTGTGTCGTGCCAAGGAAGAGACATGGAATGTGACTTCCTTGAATGCATACCTTTCAGCTTTTCATGAACAATCCGCATACATTTGTGCTCATTCATGTAGAGATTTTCTATGTAGAGATCTCTTCCGAGGAATTGCTTTTCGAGAACCGAGTTGCGTTTCGAGCGTCGAGACTTTGAAGGTAACGATTTTCATGTTATGATCTCTAAGTATTTGTTTGCAGGTGTACTTCTTGTTAGTGAAGAAGTAGGAGCAGAGGAAGGCATGAGCCTGTGCCAGGAGAAAGCGATCTAAGGAACTAGAGTCAAATCAGCCCAAGGGTTTCGTACCCAAGTTTGGGAAGCAAATCCACCATCGAAGAGAGGTAGACTCTCGAGATGTAATCGGGAAGTGGAAATTCCCAAGGGAAGGACTTCGTGTCCAAGAAAGCGGAGTTATTCTGCAGGAAGAGGACAGAATCAGAAAAGAGTTGTAGGGATGCCATGCCCTGAGTCTAGAAGGTGAGATACAGGGGCGACAATCTTGATTCTCGAGGATTTGGAATAAGGAACGGAAGTTCCTTGGAATAGGGTTTTGCCCTAGGAATAGGAAGCCGAGGCTTCCAAGAACCATCAAGTCTTATTCTAGAACGAACGTGGTAATACGTTCGGTTCAAGTGCTTGTATAGACTTCTTCTGAGTAATAAAGATACTATTACGAGGGGGGGACCAGCCCATCTTCTGGTCCCCATTACTGTGTCGATCTTCTCACTCTATCTCTCTCTCTCCCTCTATCTATTTCTCTCTATATTCTTTGGCTTCAATACTAAGTGATAAATTCTATTTATTCGAGTCTATTTTATACTGCTATGCGCTCTCGTCTGTGACAGGGTGAGTACCATCAGATTCGTATAAGGCTAGAGGATGTGCACAAGACTGCGTTTAGAACGACATTTGGTCTTACAAATGCTCCTGCCACGTTCTACAGAATGATGGACCGGATTTTCCACTCGCATCAGAAGTTTGTTGGCACATTCTTTGACGACATGATAGTCTACTCGAAGAGCGAAGAGGAGCATAGGCGCCACTTGACCATTGTCTTCGAAGAGTTGCGCATTCACAGGTGACTTGTCAATCCTAGGAAAAGTGAATTCTTCTTGGAAGAGATCCACTTTCTTGGCCACATAGTGTCTAAGGATGGTGTCCGTATGGATCCAGCAAAGGTTGAAGCTATTAAGACATGGCCAGACTTAAAGACTGTGCACGATGTCCGAAGCTTCTTGGAGTTGTGCTCATACTATAGAATTTGCAGGGATAGCTTCACCTCTTCACGCTTTGCAAAAGAAAGAGGTCACTTTCAAATGGACCCAAAGAGAGGTTTCAACTTTCAGACACTTAAAGGAAAAGTTGACTTTAGATCCCGTGATTGTTTTAACAGATCTCAGGAAGTCATTTGTGGTCCAATGTGATGCGTGTGGCAATAGCATCAGAGCAGTGCTAATGCAAGATGGTCGGGTAGTAGCTTATGAGAGCAGAATCCTGCAAGGGCCAAAAAAGACCATGCAAATCTATGAGAAAGAGTTATTGGCCATAATTCATGCGCTCTCTAGTTGGAAGCACTAGCTGTTAGGTGCTGATTTTGTTGTCCAATCAAATCATCGGAACTTGCGATACTTCTTGACACAGTCAAAGCTATCTGAAAAGCATATGCGATGGGTAAACATTCTTTCTATGTTCCACTTCCAAATTATGCATGTGGAAAGCAAGAAGAATGTTGTGGCTGATGCGTTATCAAGGAAGCCACAAATTTCAGCTGTGTCAATTCCTTATAATCAAGAGCTTGATGACATGAAGGAACAATATGCTATTGATAAAGATTTTGCAAGGATCCTTGAACACTTGCAAGAGGGGCGACATCATGAGCACTACCTCCTCAGAGATGATTTTTTGATGATGCATAGAAGACTTTGCGTCACTAGGCCATTGCGACATAAGGTCATGGTAGAAAGTCATGTCCCACAGAATGCAGGGCATCGTGGTATTGATGCAACAATGAAAGTAGTAGAGACACTCTTTTATTGGCCTACTTTGAGGAGAAATGTGGATGCCTTTGGGCAAGCATGCATGATTTGCCAAAGGTCAAGTTTAACAGGCAAAAGGCACCAGGGTTCTTACAGCCACTGCCATTTTTGGATAAGCCATGGGAAAGCATTGCTATGGACTTTATCTTTGCTCTTCCAAGAACGCCGACAGGGAATGATGGTATATGGACGATTATTTGCAGGTTCAACAAGCAGGCCCATTTTATTCCTGTCAGGAAGCAGATAAAATATGACCAGATGGCACGGTTGTTTATGTACAATGTATTTAAGTACCATGGTATGCCACAATCGATTGTCAGTGATCGTAATCCTTGCATGACAAGTTTATTTTGGAGAGGATTGTTTGAGAACATGGGCACTATGCTCAAGTTCTCATCATCTTGTCATCCACAAACTGATGGACAGTCAAAAGAGGCTAATTCTATTGTCCTAGATCTGTTGAAATGATGTGTGCCAGACAATAAGAGCAAGTGGGAACAGTATTTACCCATGCTTGAGTATGTGTACAACAATACGGTGCATTCGTTCACAGGCAAGGCACCTTTTGAAATTGTTGAAGGTGGCAAAAAGGTTCCTTCATTTTACATGCAAAGGACAAGATCTTTGAGGCACATCGATATGTTGAAAACATGGATGAAATGTATAAGAAGATTTAGCTTGCCTTGGAGAAGACTCAAGCAAAGCACAAAAGGGTTGTTGATCGTCACCGTCGTGAATTACTGTTTTCACCTGGTGATTGGAAACTTTTACGATTCGAAAAAGCAAGGTTAAAGAAGATGAAGGGCAAGAAAAGGTTATTTCCGAAGCTCAGCATGCGTTACTATGGGCCTTTTCAAGTGCTTGATAAGATCAGTGATGTTGCTTACAGGCTGAAATTGCCTGATGCTTGGAAGATTCATAATGCGTTTCACGTGAGTCTTCTAAGACCCTTTGTGGGTGATGTGTCAGATGAGGACAAGTCAGAAGTTGAGGAACTTGATGAAATTTTGGTTCCTAAGCAGTTTTTGGCCCATAAGGAAAGAAAAGTTAAGGGACAGCTTGCAAGACACTATTTGGTGAAGTTCAAGAACTATCCACCTATGGATGCAAAGTGAAAGGAAGAGCATGAACTGTCAGAGTCACCAAATGTATTGCAGCTTTACCTTGAGGCCTTTGGGTTATAGCCTACATATGCCCCAACTCACCGTGTTCAAAGGAGGGGTAATGACAAAGCTAGTACATCAAATATACATATGGATTTAGTGTAATATAAGTGTGCATCGCTCTTTAAATGTATAATGTTCACTTCTAACCAAATGTTGCAGCTTTACCTTGAGGCCTTTGGGTTACAACTCTTTAAATGTATAATGTTCACTTCTAACCAAATGTTGCAGCTTTACCTTGAGGCCTTTGGGTTACAGCTTATGTATGCCCTAACTCAACGTGTTCAAAGGAGGGGTAATGACAGAGCTAGTACATCAAATATACATACGGATTTAGTGTAATAGAAGTGTGCATCGCTCTTTATATGTTAAACGTATAATGTTCACTTCTATCATAGGCGGAAATGACAAAAGTATGAAGGTCTCATTAAGTCATTTGTATCGATGTCTTATCATCTTTCTTGCGGATACGTGCCATGATAAAAGAGTGTTGACAACACAAAATCATCGATGCCATGTATTTATGGTATGCAATCGAGAATGTTTGCGATTTCAAGAGAAGGGTATGTCACGAGGACGTGGCAACTGCTAACCTTAGTTGTTTGTTCCTTTCCGATGATTTTCGTTTAATTTTTAAGACCCTCTTTTGAAGTTGCAAATAGCCGAAAATTGTAAGGCCAATGTGAAACAGTAGTTTCACTCGAGTTGGTCGGCACTGGAATTCCAATAGTAAACAGGTATCTAGGCTCAGTTCAAAGTCATCTAGGTCCCCTCGCCGCACTTCATAAGTTGGTGGATACTAGGAAATTAACTCCATAGAGGCACAATGACAAGGTGGGGTCACCCAGAGAAAATCGCCCGAGAACTGGGCTACATTGCATTTTTGGATGTGGTCCCAATGGTGAAAGATGGTCAGATGACGAGTGAGAGTTCAGTGAAAGCATCTCCTAAAATTTAGGAAACTGCTATTCTGGGCCATGAAATCTGTTCGCGTCATTAGCTCCGAAATGACAAGAGGAACATTTCATTACTCTGTTGCTAAGTCAATTGTAATGAAAACGGTCCATGAACTAGCGGAATTAGGAAAATTAAAGAGAGCATTTTTGTGAGACTACTTTGAGAACATAGAGAGTGAACTTAATTAACGGTAGCGACATAACCATCATACTTAATTAGCTTTGCACGAACAATACTTTTGCAAGAGAGAGAGAATTAGAGAAGTTGACGACAGTTGAGGACCAGATTTATGTGGAGCCAGTCCCCCCTCCAATAGGCTTTTGTAATATAGATTCTCCCATAGAAAGAGACTTGGTATAATACAATCTTTGTGTTCCTTGTGACCTCGGTGATGCTATGAAGATGGAAAACTTCATGCATCACGAGCATAATATAAATTTTGTAAAAGCATTAACCATCTCCGGCCTCAGTCCTAAGGCCTCAAACACCTTCAAAGATGGAGAGAGCTAGCGGGGAATGAGGGTAAGGAAGAGGAAGAAGAAACATTCATAGGAGAAAGAAATAGTTCCTCACTTATCATCACTCTTCTTGCTTAGCATAGCATAATAGCACAGAAATGAAGATGGAGAAGATGACAAGCTTAAGCATAAGCATTGCTCTTGGTTGGATTTGCATTCCATAGCCAAGAGTGTTGGTGTAGGCTCTCGACTTCTCAACAAGCTTGGATAAGAAGATGGAGTTCTTCCCCTCTCACCAAGTCAGAATGTGTGAAAAATGAGTCTGTGAGAGAGTGTATACCCCCCAAAAATGAGTGTGTGAGAGAGTGTATACCCCAAAGCACACCCCTTCCTTGCCCCTCCTTGTAGCTCAAGCTTGAAGGTCATTGGACCCCTCAGGCCTAGCCAATCACATGCACAATGCATTTCAAGCAACATGGATAGCATTAGGACAAGTGTCCACCTTACCTCTTTGAGAGAGAGAACTTGAAAATATCTAGATATTTGTTGAATTGAACTACAAGCTCATTGGACCCCTATTTAGCCAAGCCAAAAGGATTCAAGCACACCATGTGGCTAAGCATAGGGAGAGCTTGACATGTGTCCATGTGCCCCTTGAAAAGGGGGTGCCCTTTGGGTGAGTGGAAGGTCAAGTCAAAGATTCCCCTAACTTTGGGGCTTTTCCCCTCCTTTGTAGGGTCTTTTTTTGACTCAAGCATCTTACCTCCTATGCATGGAAGATTCTCAAGCACCTTCCTCATCTAGCATGACAAGCACCTCAAGCACCTTAGTCAGCAAGCACGACAAGCACCTCAAGCACCTTCTCACCTCAAGCACATCCCTAGCTTGCCTAAGGTCTAAGGACTTTTAACACTAACCTTTGGAGGTCTTTAATGAAGCTAACCCTAACGTCTTTTAAGCTCCATTAGATACAAGTTTCTCTTTGATAAACTACCTCCTTTTGGACCCATATTGAGATGTAACCATCTCTCCTCTTGGTCCCTTGTTGAGATAAGTCTAGAAGCACTTATTGCACATTGCTCTTTAGTAGACCGTCTCCTTTTGGACTCCTATTTCTCCTTTTGGTCCCTGGTGGGATGGGTCTAGAAGCACATATCTATATCCTAACTCTTGTTCCCCTTTTATCTTCCCATATTAAATGATTAGTTTAATATGATAAAATCATTTGGTAATGTTGGATATTATAGTTTATGACATCAACTGAGCAACCGATTGAGATATTTTTAGACCAGAAGGTTGAAAGCGGGGAATTTATGTATGAGTGTCACTTGGCATAATTTTGGTCATTTTCCAACTTAAGAGAGAGAGAAGCATTAAAACCAAACGAAGGCTGCATTTTTCAGCTATATGGTGGATTGTTGCAGGTACCAAGCTACTGTGTGCTTGCCTACCCTCTATGTACAGTGAAGTGCAAGAACCGAAGCCTTACATAGCATTGACTGCTCTCTCTCCCCTCCGTGCACTTATGTGATGCCCCACAAGAGGGCTCTTCATTTGACCTATGTACAGTCGATTGCCGAGGCAAGAGCCTTTTGCACAGGTATTGGATTAGCTAGTTCGTAATCCCCCGCAAGTACAAGTGAATTCAGAGAGGTTTCACGTGAGAAATCTCGTCTGACTCATAGGGCAAGTAGCCGTACAAGTGCGGGAGCTCGAGGACTTGCGACGGATGCGACCGGCTCGCGAAACGGAGCCCAAAACAGGGAAATACAGCCTGCTGTGTATTTTTGCAGGTTTAGGTTTCGGGCCTAAACGGTCCCTAATACCCCCAGGAGGTCCGGGGACGCAATGGGACCGCTCTACAGGTGATTTGGCGCATTAGCAGAAAACACAGAATTCAGCATGCTGCAAATTCTCGCCAGGTTTTGCAAAGTGTCCGTATGCGTCGGGAAGGTCATCTATTGCGTGGGGATACTGTCTGCGAAGCATCCTAGTACAATTATGCTGCTGAAATCGGGCCAGAACAAGTCATTTTCAGCCCAGATTATGTGTCACAGAAGTAGCTTTCAGAAAAGCAGATGAGGTGGGCTAACATCCTGTCACAGTTTCACTTCCAAATTGTCCATGTTCAGGAACAAAAGAACTTAGTGACAAATGCATTGTCTCGAAAGTCCTTGGTTCTGATTATTCCCACGATACATCACCAAAGCTTCGAGGATATGGTCGACATTGCTATGGACTTCATTTTTTATCTTCCCAAGACTCAAAGTGGGCACGATGGCATTTGGACAATTATTGACAAATTTAGCAAGTAAGCTCACTTCATTCCAGTAAAGAAGACAGTCAAGCATGATCATTTGGCGAGATTGTTCATTGCACAGATTTTTCGGTTACATGGCATGCCTGAGTCGACAGTCTCGAACAAAGATCCCCGATTGACGAGCTTGTTTTGGAGGGCAATCTAGGACAACATCTACTACGCAGTTGTAGTTCTCATCCTCATTCCACCCGCAGATAGATGGGCAACCTGAGAGAGCCAATTCAGTGGTTTTGGATTTATTGAAGTCTTACATTTCATATCAAAAGACTCAATGGAAAAGTAGTTGCCTTAGGTGGAATTCGCCTATAATAACACGGTTCACTCTTTGGCGGGGAAGGCGCCATTTGAGGTAATCGAAGATACTAAGAAGGTCCCTCCATTTCTAAGCACCAAGGACAATATTTTTTATTTTGAAGCAAATCAGTACACGAGGAATTTGGACATTGCTTTTGCCAAGGTTCGCGAGGCTCAAACAAGTGATACAATCACAAGGCCTGCCAATGATGAAGAGATGCACCAAGTAACGAGGGCAAGGCAAGCCTTTGTTGGCATATTATGGTAGTATGGCCGTATTAGTTTACGATTGAGTCAACGATTAGGGCCTATACTAGTTACATATGTGAAAAGAATGTAGCAATTTTCAAATATTGAGACTTTGAATCAAAATTCTTCATCAGCAAGATTATTAGGCAACTCCAGGTGAGGCGTCTTACCCTTAAAACTTCTTAATCGATCATGGCACAGATGTCTACAACAAAGGGTAGACTTTCATTGCCAGGAAGTCGCATAATTACGTTTACAAGACCCTTTGATCTTGTCAAGTACAAGCTGCACGGTAGTGAGGATGGACAGAGTAAGTGCATCAACAAATCATTGAAAGAATGAACACATGATTCTAAGCACCAGAGCTAGTTCAGATACTTGTTGCAGAACGAGTAAGTGCATCAATAAATCATTAAAAGAATGAACACATGATTCTAAGCACCAGAGCTAGTTCGGATACTTGTTGCAGAACGATTTTTTAATAATCCTAATGAAGATCTGATGTAGCTCTAGCCTAGAATATTTGAGAGCGCAAACAGCACGAAGGATTAAAATGCAAGCATTAACGACACAAGTACTACACCTGAGACACGCAACGCATGCCTTATGAGCCAGAGAAATCATGCCTCTCTAGAGGTGGCATGTTACTGCAAATGGTTGAGCAAATTCTCTAAACGTAGTGGGTCAAGTCCACTATGAGAAGAGAGCATTTCCGAAGCCTTGTGCCGTTCTACCAAGTCATTGCGAGCTGAGTTGGGTTGTTCCTCTTCAAATTCCTTCCATTTTGCCTGCATCTTATCAAGCTTAAGCTTGCAGTAGTGCGGCTTCAACTCCTAGGGCTAGGGAGTGAGCTTGAAAAACATGCATAGGATACGTTGCTGAGGAGCGGCAGCGACGAAAGCGCACAATTCACGCATGGATCGTTTTGAAGATTGAGACATACTCCTCAAAGAGAAGCAGTAGGACAAGGTTACAGGTGCGAGCAGCATGGGAGAAGTGGAAGGGGAAATAGAGGCCAGGAGACTGGCTATGGTGGGTGACATCCAGGAGGTTGGAGTAGGAGCTGATCAGCTTACCATAGAGCTTTCCTCAGAATGTCATCTGTGCAACAGTACTGTGATAGAAAATCGTCGTCCTTCCCAACACCTGGAAGAAGATGATGGTCAATGTTGTTGACACTGCGTCTGGCAACAGCGGCAGCATGGAATCCATGCATGATTAATATTTGGTGAGGGTAGATGACTAGCTAAGTAGCAGATTTCTGTGGCGTAAGCACCAAAGCATACGGTTGAACAAGCAGCATATGATGAATTGCAGATTTACAAGACCCGAAAACAATGGATGAACAAGCAGCAGGTTATGAAGTGCAGGCTTAAGAATAGGTGATGTATCACTGGAGCCAGAACTGCAGCAGGCAAACACTACAGCCTACATGCTAAGCCCTACAATATATTGCAAGGTCTTGCAAGGGGACACCAGCTCAAGAGTCATGATCCTATGGATTGCATCATTTCTTTGTATGCTGATTGGCGGCCCTCCACTGTTGAAGAAATTGGAAGGCCCTCGACCCCTATAGGCCCTTCTTGCGAACGGGTTGCAAGTTGCAGATCATACAAAACAAGCTAGTCAAGCATTGCAATCACGTTACCACACATTAACTATGGCTTGCTCCATACTCAGATTCAGAGTCCAGACTTCAGATACACGGGTGACGGTCCTGGTCCTGGACGGAACTTCAAGGAAGGAAATAGGCTAGTAGCATCCATCCTTCCCCTCTCATTATGACACATCATTGAGCCAAGAGCCCCTTCATTTCCCATCATCACAGATCTTTGATATGTATCCAGTAAACAGTTTATCGTTTCAAATATTTAACCACATGAGTGGCAGAAAGTGTTGCCGATGTTTCATTACATGTCACAGGGAAAAATGCTTAATCATAACAGAGTAATTATTTTTGGCATGTTCAATTTGCGAGAAATAAGGAAACTCAGATCTGTGCACGAACAGACCCCTAAGAAACTAGGAAGAGCATTCATAATACAAGCGCTCGACTCTTGAGCATGAAACTCTGCAACCGAAAAGCAAAAACTTAAATAGGATAGATTACTAAAGCATTCGAAAACACACTGAGGCAGACGCTTGACTCCCAACCCTGCAAATCTGCAAACAAAGAGAAAAACCTAAACCGGGATGAATCAAACTAAAAAATTGAAAAAGTTTGAAGGAGTCTCACCATGCATGAATCTGGAAATGAACTCCATGAGGTAAGCGCCAACAAGCAGCCCTCTGGAACCACCAACGCTATGAGCAAGACATCGGGCTGGGTTGCAAGCAAACGTAGGGCTGCAAGCGCGTGGACAGAGAAAGGAGAAACCCGATGCGGTAGGCCACCACTAGCTGAACAAAAGGATCGGGAGAGTCATGAGCACTCATTCATGAAGCCCTGGCAACCCTAACTTGCCCTCAAGGCTCAACTGCAATACCTCATCGAATAAAGACACAACAACGATGTGAATCAAGTCCCTAGGGCAGCTTCGTCAAGTCTGTGACATCGCTGCCTCGTGCCGACCATCATCTCCTCAAGGGTTGTGCCAAATGTCTCTTCAACGTTCAAGCATTGCAAGTTTCATGGCTCATGTACAACCCAACATTGAAACTCCATGTTAACTTAGGCTGATCATACGGTAGCATGGAAGTCCAAAATCCTTTCTTGGTAAATAAGAATTCATTTCACATTTCAAAACTCAAAACATGTCCATCATTAGATTTACACACTCTTCATTTAAATGAGTGCCCACTATCTTATTTCAACCAATCAGCATTTTTGACCTATCAAAAAATGCTTGAAAATACAACTCGACCTTTTCTTTATTTTAATCAGCAAAAAGAGAAGGCATCTCTATAGCCTTTGCCCTTTGGGCAGGCCAAAAAAGTCTCAAGCAAGGCATAAGAAGGCAACAGATAAACATCGATGCCACTTGAACTTGAAGGAGGATGATTGGGTGCTATCACATTTTGAGAAGGCACGCCGAAGAAACAAAAGAGAGAGGGCAGCTTTTTCCAAAGCTCAGCATAAGGTATTATGGCCCTTTCCAAATCCAAGAAAACATAAATGATGTATACTTCAGACTTAAGTTGCCAGACACTTGGAAGATTCACAATTCTTTTCATGTGAGTCTCTTGAAACCTTTTAAGGGTGAGGTGCTAGTTGACAGGGAGCTTGATGAGCAACCTGAAATGGAAGAGAGCGAGGAGATACTCGTTCCAGAACAGATACTAGCTCATAAAGAAAGGAAAGTGAAAGGTAAAGTGATTTTGCGGTTCTTAGTGAAATTCGAGAACTATCTAGCATTGGATGGAAAGTGGATGGAGGAGGACCTAGCAGATACTCCTCAAACATTGGAACTTTACCTTGAGGCTTTCGTCTTAGTTGCGTCTATTCCGAAAGATCGCACAAGTCAACAGGGTTGAATATGTGTTGCATGAGAGGGGAGTCACTCCACTGCTTTGTCACAAATTACCTAGACGGAATAAAGTCGTTGATTTCCCTTTGGACTGCATGGATACTGATGCGCTGACAGTATTCTATTGTATGACTTTATGAATAAGGAAATTGGAAATGGAAATTCCCGAAATTGAATTTGATTGATGACCAATTGCGCTGACGAGCCTTCGAGTAGAGAGAACCTGCGGGCAATTGTAGTTTGCTCAAGCATTAATATAAAAAGAAATACCGAAAGGGGCGCCAGTCTTCGGGGCCAATCTCTTTGGGTAGGGAACTACGTCGGGCATGTCGACTCAATTGAACTGTGATTTAAGTGTGAAGTATTTTGAAGTGATTCTCTCTTGTGTGTCGTGCCAAATTCTCGACTTGGGGTGCCCAAGTTTGTTACCATGCCAAATTTCTAGTCAGGAGGCAGTTGCCGTTGCCGCCACTAGCTTCGACCAGAAAGAGGCTTGTGAGTGGCAGAGAGGGGCAAGCAATATTATGCTCCATATATTTAATTTGGACCCTTGTGTGAGTTATCGGTGTTTGAACTCGTTGGTCTGAGTTCAAGCAACACGCAGCTGGCAGGGAACCAATCAAACGTATCTAAAACACTATGGATGAGTGCACCAATCCATTGTTGTTGGTCGGATTATGAACAGAATGTGTTCCACAGTTCATTATCTTGAAGTATTTTGGACGTGATTCACAACTGGGGATTCTTTGATGTAGTGTTGTCTACAACTCAAAACTTTCTAGAAGGCAACCGATGCTCAAGATGGCATTCTTCTAAGGAGCAAAGTTGAGGGTAGCAAATCCGAGGTGTATCCAATGGAGTGTACAGTTGCTCAGGTGTCCATGGTAGCTACTACATCGACTTGGTCTCACTATTTATGTTCACTATGAGCTACAGAGAGGTGTTAGAGTTTTGGCATCTCAAGTCAATTGCACAAAGTGATCCCATTATTTATTTTGGCTTTTAGGTAATTAGTTTTACTTCTTTGTCAAAGTCTAGGTAGGGAAGGTGGTAATATGTGTGACCCCTTGGCCCCATTGTACATTGTACCCCTTGGCTCTCTCAACAAGAGAGGAACTGATCACATCATGCATACTACCTGGGTCAAACAATATGACAAAACGCTGCCCGACGTACGACCATAACATTTAATGAGAATCATCAATGGGAGGGTCATGAGAAACTTGGGGCACTCGTGTTATCATTCATTGCATTGACAGAGGAAGTGGGTTCTATGGATTCTTTAGATTCATTCGATTCAAGCTTAGGACACGTTCTTTTTATGTGACCCTTAATGTGACAATGAATGTCACCAGCGTGTGACTACTATCTATCCTTTTTGTTGATTTCTTTCTTATTATCTATTTACTTTCACTTTTTGGAAACACCCCTCGGGAAATCTAACTGCCCTGCATTGCATAGCTAGTGTGGAACTGTCCAGAGGGAGTCCAGGCCTGAGGGCAAGAGAGCACTAAGGTTGGACAAGGACTATGGTTAGCCAAGTGGGGTCATTGACTAGCCAAAGTGGAATCCTTTGCTACAGAGGCTACATTTCAGTTTTGGATGTGGCCGCAGTGTACAAAGAGGGTCGGATGACCTAGAAAGATACAATGGCAGCATCTCCTAAAATTTAGGGAACTGCTATTTTGGGACCTGAAAATGTGTTGGCGTCATTACCTCCGGAATGACAAAGGGAACATTTTCTTACTCTGCCGTGAAGTCAACTGGGCAACCGGTTGGGAGATTTTTAGGCGGCAACCCCGAAACGGGAAAATGCTTGTAAATGTGCCAAGTGGCACATTCTGGTGCAGTTTCTAATGCAAGAGAGAGTTGGCGCTGAATTTGAAGGGAAGAAGGGCTCATTTGCTGATTTTGTCACAGGTTAAGAGCTATGGAGTGCTTGCTTTCCCTCTTATGCACAGTGCGGTGCCAGGAGTGATGCCCTGCACGCTACGCACTGCCCTCTCTCTCCCCTTTGGCAGTATGTTATGCCCCTCTAGTGGGCTCTTCATTTGACCAATGTACAGTTGTGTGGGTTCATGCGCGATTGCCGAGGCAAGAGCCTCTTGCACAGGTACTGGATTAGCTAGCAGCTAATCCCCCCGCAGGTACAGGTGAATTCGGAGAGGTTTCACGCCAGAAATCTCGTCCGATTCAAAGGGCAAGTAGCCCTACAGGTGTGGGAGCTCGAGGACTTGCTAGGGATGCGACCGGCACGCGGAACGGAGCCCGAAACAGTGAATTACAGCCTGCTGTGTATTTTTGCAGGTTTAGGGTTTTGGCCCTAAACGGACCCTAATACCCCCAGGAGGTTCGGGGACGCAAGGGGACCGCTGTACAGGTGATCTGGCGCATTTTCAGGGCTGAAAACAAAGAATTCAGCGTGCTGCAGATTCTCGCCAGGTTTTGCAAAGTGCCCGTATGCGTCGGGAAAGTCGGTCAATGCGTGGGAATACTGACCGTGAAGGGTTCTAGTACAGTTATGCTGCCGAAATCGGGCTGGAACAGTGGAAATTCAGCCGAGTTTGTGCGGGGCAGCTTGTAGGAACCACAGCGTTTATTCCCTCTTTTGAATAATAAAGAAATACCGAAAGGGGCGCCTAAGTTAGGGGCCAATCTGGTGTCCGTCTACTCATACAGGTGCAATCTAGCAGCCTGTATCCCTCTCCCCTTTGTTGTGTCTTGAAAGTACAGGTAAAATAGACGACTAATAATGGGTGAAAGCTAAATCAAGGTTTAAAGTAAAGTCTACCGCCCTTTTTGGATTGAACAGGCCGGTTACATGGTTCCATCGACGGGATTAAATCACTTTTTCCCATAGAAGTGAGCCTTGGTCAGTTTTGGGCTTGAAGACACAAGGGATCATAGACCAGACACAGGGAATTGCAATTATGGCTGACAGACCAGATGATGTGACTGAAGAGGTTTCCTCTTCACAGGGTCAACAGACACATGAAGTGGGTGAGTCGTCAAGACCACCACAGACTGATGATGATATATTCAGGACCCAGTTGGTTACTGCTGTGGCTATGTTCACACAAGTAATGCAGAATCCGAGGTTTTTAGCCTTTCTGCAACCTCCTGTTCCGTCTCAGCAAGTTGGGTCACTGGATCATATTCAAAAGCCTGTTAAGGCTCGAGTACAGGTGATTCATACCGCAGAGTCAATGGAAACACCTGTACACTTGACGGAGAACATGCAGTCTCCACAACGTATACCTAAGGTGCAAGAACAGGTGGCTGAGATGCCAGTTTTTCAAGCTGTACCAGTTCAGCCCGCCACCTTTCAGCAGCCTATAGCTGGTTCTAATGGGCAGGGAAGCAACTTACATGCTATGCAACAGGTCTTCCCACCACCTTCAGTACACCCTGGCTATTTTGGAGGTGGATCCGTATTCCAGAGCATGGCTGGTCATGCACCTGGAAATCAGTTTTACACGCCAGGAACAGTGTTTGGGGGTGCTCAAACGATGATGCCTAACCCCATGTACAGTGTCATGGGTATGCAACCAGGGTTTCAGAGCACACAGGGACAATTTGGGATGCCACAAGCAAATTTTGGTATGGCTGGAATTACAAATCAGCAGCCAAATATGGCATTTCCAGGTCAAGTTAATAGCGGCCAAGGAACACAGATGAACCCTAATAGTGTTCCCATGTTTCAGTCACTTCCATATGACAATTTAACGCCGCTGGAGAGGCCAACTCCGTACAAAGAAGGTGGCAAAGGAGTGTCATTCACGACCTTTACAGGGTTTGATGACAGGAGGAAGGCTCTTTCATTCCTCCAGCAGTTTGACAAGGCCTATGCAGGGGGAAACTTTACAGAGGCTTCAAAGGTCCGCAAGGCAGCCACTTTCTTGACAGGGAATGCGGGACAATGGTGGACAACTTTATTGCTTCAAGGGCAAGCTCCGTCCACATGGATTTACTTCAAGCAGATTTTTGCAGCAGCATGGTTATCTGATGACTTTGAAGCAGATGTCATGACAGAATGGCATCAGCTTAATGCTGCCACTTGCAGAAATCTGGATGATTACAATCGGAAGTTTTGGAAAGCTCTACTTCCAGTAACTTCCTATAGATTTGTGCCATTGACAGAACAGATTGAAAAATACTGTTGTGGCCTACCTAAAGGATTGAGAAAGTACTGCACGAAGACAAAAGTCACTACTTTGACGCAGCTCATCGAGGTAGCAAACACTGGCAATGGTTTGCTCAAGGGAGAAGATTGTGAATTTAACACTGGCGTCAAGGCAGGATCAGGCAAGAAAAATTCAGCCAAGAAGCACGTTCCCAATGAGGCTCCTAAAGGGACTCAGGAGTCAGCCAACGCAGGGAAAGACAAAGCTACGGCTGAATCAGAAAAAGGACCAGCAAAGAAATGGAAAAGACGTTTTCCTCGCAAGTCAGAAGAGCAAAAGAAGGTCCTGAGGACAGAGAACAAATGCTTTATATGTGAGCAGCCTGGCCACATTGCTTACAACTGTCCTACAAAGAAAAGGCCAGCTGATTCTGAAGACAAGGAAGACAAGAAAGGAAAGAAGCCCATGGCTGGTCTAGTGCCAGATATGGTGGGCGACAAGCCAAATTCAGATGCAAGTGAGCTTTGCAGAGCATGGGGAAAGGTTAGGGATCAAACAGTGCTTATCTTCTTTGATCCAGGTGCCAAAGCCAACTTTATTTCCCCAGAATTGGCTTCAAAGTTGGGAATCAGACCTGAAGAGATGGGGTATACAGCAGAGGCAGGTTTGGCATGTCCTGGCCATACAGAGGCTGTGACACCCATCATTGGAAAGTTGCGTCTACATATCCAGTCCTATGTAGATGCTGAAGAATTTTACATCATGCCACTGGATGGATGTGATGTGTTGTTAGGTATTCCTTGGTTATTTCGTGTACAGGGAATCATGGATGCCTACAACAAAAAGATCACTGTACAGAGCAGGGGAAAGACTCACATTCTGGATGTAAAGCTTAAAGGGGAGTCTATTCCTACTGTATCAGCTTCTGCTATTACTTCTGTAATGAAAAAGCATCTTTCTGCGTACTTGGTTTTTGCACGTGAAGTGTCAGATTGTGATGAATCAAATTTATCTGTGCTAGATAAAGAAAGGTCAATGTTTTTACAACAGTATAGTGACTGTTTTTCCGATTCATTACCGTCTCAATTACCGCCAGAGAGACCCGAGGACCATGCGATAGATTTGGTGCCAGGCAGTAGCCCACCAAATAAGCCTCCGTACAGGGTTAGTGCGGCTCAGCAGAAAGAGATAATGGGCCAAGTACAGGAGCTGTTAGAAAAGGGGCTGATTCAGCCCAGTTCATCTCCATTCTGTTCTCCAGTGTTGTTGGTGCAGAAAAAGGATGGCTCATGGCGTATGTGCATCGACTACCGTGCACTAAACAAGAATACCATCAAGAATAGGTTTCCTATACCTAGAATTGATGATATTATGGACAAATTAGAAGGAGCAGCTATGTTTAGCAGGATAGATCTAAAGAGTGGGTATCATCAGATCCGCATTAGATCAGAGGATGTGCACAAGACTGCTTTTAGAACAACGTTTGGCCTTTACGAATTTTTAGTGATGCCCTTTGGTCTCACAAATGCTCCTGCTACGTTTAATAGGATGATGGACAGAATTTTCCGTCCACACCAGCAGTTTGTTGGTACGTTCTTTGATGACATGATAGTCTATTCAAAGAATGAAGAGGAGCATAGGCATCACTTGGCCATTGTGTTCAAAGAGCTACGCAGTCATAGGTTGCTCATCAATGCAAAGAAAAGTGAGTTTTTTCTGGAAGAGATTCACTTTTTGGGACACACTGTCTCAAAGGACGGTGTCAGAATGGATCCTGCAAAAGTCGAAGCGATCAAGTCATGGCCAAATTTGAAGACGGTGCATGATGTCCGAAGCTTTTTGGGACTATGCTCCTATTACAGAAGGTTTATCCGAAATTTCGCTGAGATTGCTTCACCTTTACATGCTCTTCAAAAGAAGGCAGTCACCTTTAGATGGACACAGAAAGAGATTTCAGCTTTTAATCTCTTAAAGGAAAAGATGACTTCGGATCCAGTCATTGTGTTGCCAGATCTTAGGAAGTCATTTGTGGTCCAGTGCGACGCCTGCGGTAGTAGCATTGGTGCTGTGCTAATGCAAGATGGCAGGGTAGTAGCCTATGAGAGCAGAATTTTGCAAGGGCCAGAGATGACCATGCAGGTCTATGAGAAAGAGTTACTGGCTGTGATTCATGCGCTCTTAAGTTGGAAACACTACCTGCTAGGTGCAGACTTTGTTGTCCAAACGGACCATCAGACCTTGCGATACTTCTTGACACAGACAAAGTTATCTGAGAAGCATATGCGATGGGCAAATATCTTGTCCATGTTTCATTTTCAGATTGTGCATGTGGAAGGCAAGAAGAACGTTGTGGCTGATGCCTTGTCAAGGAAGCCACAAATTTCAGCTGTGTCGATTCCTTATCATCATGAACTTGATGATATGAGAGAACAGTATGCAAATGATGAAGATTTTGCAAGGGTCTTCGAGCAGCTAATGGATGGACAACGTCATGAACACTATCTTCTCAAAGATGGGTTCATGATGATGCATGGCAGATTGTGTCACAAAGCCATTGCGACGCAAAGTTATGGAAGAGAGTCATGTCCCACCGTATGCAGGGCATCGTGGTATCGATGCTACAGTTAAAGCGGTAGAGACATTCTTCTATTGGCCTACATTGAGAAGGGATGTGGATGCCTTTGTGCGAGAATGCCTAATATGCCAAAAGGTCAAGTTTGACAGGCAAAAGGCACCAGGGTTATTGCAACCACTACCTATTCCAGATAAACCATGGGAAAGTATTGCTATGGATTTTATCTTTGATCTTCCGAGAACGCAGACAGGAAATGATGGTATTTGGACCATTATTTGCAGATTCAGCAAACAGGCTCATTTTATTCCTGTCAGGAAGAAGATAAAGCCAGATCAGATGGCACGCTTGTTTATGAGCAATATTTTCAAGTATCATGGCATGCCACAGTCGATTATTAGCGACCGTGATCCACGCATGACAAGTTTGTTCTGGAGAGGTTTGTTTGAGAATATGGGCACCACGCTCAAATTCTCTTCGTCATTTCATCCTCAAACAGATGGGCAGTCAGAAGAGGCAAATTCTACTGTCCTAGATCTGCTGAAGTGCTATGTGTCAGAGCATAAAGGAAAGTGGGAGCAGTATTTGCCATTGGTGGAGTATGCATACAATAATACAGTGCATTCATCAACTGGCAAGGCACCTTTTGAGATAGTTGAAGGTGGCAAGAAAGTTCCTCCCATACTGCATACAAAGGACAAGATATTTGAAACAGATAAGTATGTTCAGGACATGGATGAAATGTACAAGAAGGTCAAAGTGGCCTTAGAAAGGACTCAGGCAAAGCAAAAGAAAGCAGCTGATCGTCACCGTCGTGAAGTGGTATATTCACTTGGTGATTGGGTGCTTTTACGCTTTGAAAAGGCAAGGTTAAAGAAGATGAAGGGCAAGGAAAGACTATTTCCAAAGCTCAGCATGCGTTACTATGGGCCTTTTCAAGTGTGCGACATAATCAGTGATGTTGCATATAGGCTGAAATTGCCTGACAGCTGGAAGATTCACAATGCGTTTCATGTGAGTCTTCTCAGACCCTATGTGGGTGATGTGCCAGAAGATATGCCAGCTGAAGATCAGCCGGAAGTCGAGGAACTTGACGAGATCTTGGTCCCTGAACAGATTTTGGCACACAAAGAAAGGAAAGTGAAAGGCAAGGTTGCTAGGCGTTACTTGGTAAAGTTCAGAAACTATCCACCAATGGATGCTAAGTGGATGGAAGAAGGTGAACTTGCAGAGTCACCAACTGTGTTATCACTTTACCTGGAAGCCTTCGATTTGCAACCTACCTTGACCCCTTGAGTTTCAAAGCTAAGTGGATTGTCAGTGTGGCAATGGCTTCTGAAACAAATGATGTACATGGTATTTAACGTGAGCTCAAATCAAATACCTGTTACATGAATGTTAGAGCTGTACAGATTGTCAGTTTGGCAATTGCTCTTATGGAATGTCCAAAAGTTTGATTAGTGCTATAGAAGTGAGTATTTCTTGTCAGTTTGTCAAGAATACAGTGATTGCTTCTATTGAAGAGTACATGTGTAACTGCATTCTTAAACTGTCGGTTTGGGTATGCTCGAAAGTGTTACGGGATCCAACGTGTACTATAAGACAGTGGCAAAATGTGCAGCTACCATTTTGTCATTGGAAAGTTAGTGACTCAAAGCAATGGCAGAGTGCGAAGCTACCACTATGTCATTGGGACAGGGTTCACACGCAGGCAATACATGAGTCGACGAGGTGTTGAATACACCAGGGTTGACAATGAGCATGTATGTGTCGTATATGTGTTGACAGGTGTTGAATACATCAGTGTTGACAGTAAGCATGTACGATATAGATGCAAACGAGGACGTTTGAGATTTCAAGAGGGGGGTATGTCACCAGCGTGTGACTACTATCTATCCTTTTTGTTGATTTCTTTCTTATTATCTATTTACTTTCACTTTTTGGAAACACCCCTCGGGAAATCTAACTGCCCTGCATTGCATAGCTAGTGTGGAACTGTCCAGAGGGAGTCCAGGCCTGAGGGCAAGAGAGCACTAAGGTTGGACAAGGACTATGGTTAGCCAAGTGGGGTCATTGACTAGCCAAAGTGGAATCCTTTGCTACAGAGGCTACATTTCAGTTTTGGATGTGGCCGCAGTGTACAAAGAGGGTCGGATGACCTAGAAAGATACAATGGCAGCATCTCCTAAAATTTAGGGAACTGCTATTTTGGGACCTGAAAATGTGTTGGCGTCATTACCTCCGGAATGACAAAGGGAACATTTTCTTACTCTGCCGTGAAGTCAACTGGGCAACCGGTTGGGAGATTTTTAGGCGGCAACCCCGAAACGGGAAAATGCTTGTAAATGTGCCAAGTGGCACATTCTGGTGCAGTTTCTAATGCAAGAGAGAGTTGGCGCTGAATTTGAAGGGAAGAAGGGCTCATTTGCTGATTTTGTCACAGGTTAAGAGCTATGGAGTGCTTGCTTTCCCTCTTATGCACAGTGCGGTGCCAGGAGTGATGCCCTGCACGCTACGCACTGCCCTCTCTCTCCCCTTTGGCAGTATGTTATGCCCCTCTAGTGGGCTCTTCATTTGACCAATGTACAGTTGTGTGGGTTCATGCGCGATTGCCGAGGCAAGAGCCTCTTGCACAGGTACTGGATTAGCTAGCGGCTAATCCCCCCGCAGGTACAGGTGAATTCGGAGAGGTTTCACGCCAGAAATCTCGTCCGATTCAAAGGGCAAGTAGCCCTACAGGTGCGGGAGCTCGAGGACTTGCTAGGGATGCGACCGGCACGCGGAACGGAGCCCGAAACAGTGAATTACAGCCTGCTGTGTATTTTTGCAGGTTTAGGGTTTTGGCCCTAAACGGACCCTAATACCCCCAGGAGGTTCGGGGACGCAAGGGGACCGCTGTACAGGTGATCTGGCGCATTTTCAGGGCTGAAAACAGAGAATTCAGTGTGCTGCAGATTCTCGCCAGGTTTTGCAAAGTGCCCGTATGCGTCGGGAAAGTCGGTCAATGCGTGGGAATACTGACCGTGAAGGGTTCTAGTACAGTTATGCTGCCGAAATCGGGCTGGAACAGTGGAAATTCAGCCGAGTTTGTGCGGGGCAGCTTGTAGGAACCACAGCGTTTATTCCCTCTTTTGAATAATAAAGAAATACCGAAAGGGGCGCCTAAGTTAGGGGCCAATCTGGTGTCCGTCTACTCATACAGGTGCAATCTAGCAGCCTGTATCCCTCTCCCCTTTGTTGTGTCTTGAAAGTACAGGTAAAATAGACGACTAATAATGGGTGAAAGCTAAATCAAGGTTTAAAGTAAAGTCTACCACCCTTTTTGGATTGAACAGGCCGGTTACAATGAAAACAACGACCTTCCTTATAATAAGTGTTTTGCTCTTTCGACGTGATGTATCCTCCTACAATTCCTTGTGCTACCTTTTCATCTGGAGTAAGCTTAGGTTTAGCAATTGTGTTAGCCTTATCCTTAGATTCATTGAAAGAATTCTTTTTTGAGAGACTGTTGGAAGATTGGTTAGAAGAGTTACCATTCTTACTAGTCTTACCGTTCTGAGGGTTCTGAGAAGTCTGCGAGGTACTTGTGGAAGTCTTGTTCTCCTTAGGCTTTCCCTTGTTGTGCTTTGTCTCCTATGCGAGAATAATTGCTACCACCTTGTTGAGATCGATTGGATCGAGCACCTTGACATCGTACTTGACATACTCGTCCAATCCAAAAGAGAGAAGCCTCTTTGCGCTCATCATCCGATTTTCGTAATTGAGGACCTAGCTGCAAAACACGATTAGAAAAAGACATAACCGGCATACCATGTTGCTTGAGATTGCGCCAATCCTCTTTCAATCGTGCGAGGTACTGAGGTGGCATAAACCGCGCCTTGAGTTTGTCTTGGAAATCAACCCAATTGAAGAAAAGGGGCGTGAATTCTCTAGGTGCGTGGCTAGCTGTGCCTCTTGCCATGCGTAGTACCAATTGATGGCATCACCGGCAAGGTACATAGCTGCCATCAAAACCTTGCTATTTCTTGTCTTCTTAGTTGTCGCAAAATAAGCATTAAATTGATGCAACCAAGAATGAATAACCGTAGCATCCATCTTGCCATCATACTTATTGAAAGTCTAACTTCTCTGTGACCGGGTTGTTGGAATCCGTATCGTGGCTTGCGCCACTTGATGAATTCCCACGATCCTTGGGTGGTTCGGATTTCGAGGCAAGTACCTGTCGAACCAATTCTTGAGTTCGTAGTTCTCTTTGAGCCTCTCGCTCGATCTCCAAGGCCGCGCTTTGTGCTGCCTCTTCCGCCTTTCTTTGTTGTTTTCTTTCTTTGCGTGCGTCGCGCTCGCGTTCTAAAGCAAGGCGATTGTCTTCTTGTTGTGCGGCAAGTCTTGCATTTCTTTCGTCACGCTCACGGTCCTTAGCTGCTTGCTCACGGTCCTTAGCTTCTTGTTGTTCTGCTTTGCTTGTGAGTTGTGTCAACGCAACTCGATTCGTTTCTTGTTGTGCCATCATGTCCAACATCGACTTAACCATCATCTCCATAGGAGTGAGTACAACTCGTGGCGTAGATGGCGAAGGGAGAGGGTCGAAAAAATCTCCTGGTGGGGAAAAATCTTCGCCGCCTCTCTCATGCTCATCACCTGTATGCAAAGTATCCATTCCGCTTCCGGTGACGACCATGCAATATGATCTTTAGTTCTTAAGTTCACGAGGAACTTGGGTTCTTGAGAGTCTTGGGTTCTTGGGTTCTTGGGTTCTTGAGGATCTTAAGGTTCTTGAGGTTTTCTTTCGCTTGCAAATCGCGTTTGAGAAGGATCTTCTCTTCACCCGAGTTCTACTCTTTTCCGCGGGCGCACCCCTTGGCGGCCTTGCGCTCACACCAAGGTTGCTTTTTCCCACCTCACGTCGATTGGCCGGCCGCTAAGTGCACTGTCCGCTCTCAATGAGTGAAAAGAGACACAAGGGGAGGATGGACAAGCCCTTCTTTCCTGGGATTCCTGTCACTCTTCAAAAAACACGATTAGGAATCGACACGCCAAAGCGAACTTGGGTTCGTGAAACCTCAACAAGCCAAAAAAAAATTATGTGGTTCTTGTGGTTCTTTGCTTGAGTGATACAGAACACTGCCAAAGCTCTGATACCAATGTAAGGTGCAACGGAATGATTGTTTGCGCTTTGCTCAAGATGAGTGCTCCGAACCGTGCTCAAGGTTCCTTTTGATTCTTATGGAAGGGAGAGCCTTCCATTCTTAATGGAAAGTGCTATGATCACAACAAAGTGAATGGACACTGTGCGTGCAAGTGAATGAGACTGAGAGATAGAGAGAAGAGAGATACGACACCAGAGACGTTGTAAAACCCTCCTCCGAAGGCCCCACTCTCGTCGACGAGAGTGGTCTACTTACGATTGCACAAAGTGGTACAATGACGATGCAATGGACTGATGCAACTGGGACTATGTCGGTGACGACAACGTTGACGACTTAAGGGCTGAAATCTGCGACCTTCTATTTGCTGTCCATAAACACGCTATGGCTGAAAATCTGGGACTGTTTTCGGTGGCTGAAAATGACTGTTTTGGCTGCGTTTTTGAGGGCTGAAATTAGGGATCTTCTGCAAGTCCTTATGGCTGAATCTGATGCTATTCATGCATGCTGAAAACGCTGCCTATCTGCGGCCAAATGGGCTGAAAATAGTAAACGTTGGGGGCTCCCTGTAGCGTTAATGAAAACGTTGGTTGGCTGGGGCAGTTGGCGATGATCAAGGCTGAAAACGCAAGGGCTAGGGTGAGGTGTGGCGATGATAGCAAAAAAGCTAGGCTTAGGGACGTTCCGGGCTCGCCAAGTAAGGCTTGGAGAGGTCTTGCTGAGAGAGAAGGGGTACCTGCTGCCTGAGGGCCTGTTGTGCTCCTTGCTCATCCCAAAGAGTGCTAGCTTTGGTTTGCTTATATATTTCTTACCCAAATTGCCCTACCTACTTTTGTTGGGAAGTCACTTAAATTTATAAGTGAAAAATGTTAAAAATAGGGAAAATAGGCTAAATGCACTGGAAAAATCCCCTAACTGATTCTAATGAATTCTGATGGGAATACTGATGATCATGTTGTGTGCAACCAAAGGATATGCATCTATACCAAGTGACTGGGCATGCACGGTCTACGAAGACTCACAAAAGTGCCAGATCACTTCTAAATCTAGACTGATTGGATTGACTGAACCCTGATCATGCTGTAGCTTGTCCACGGACACATAGGGTGGATGTGTCGCGTGACATTAAAGAACTTCTAGAGCACCAACCGAGGGGACTAAAACCTTATAGGACAAAGCACAAAAGCTGAGGCAGATTTTCGTAAATCATATTCATTGCCACGTTGCACTGTTGTATGGAATTGCGCTAGATGCTTTTGGAGCTCATTGCTTTTAGAGCAAGTGCTTTATGGGATCTGCTTTTGGGCATCCCTTGTACGTTTATAAGTGCCCAAAGTGCCCATTTCTCATAGGACATCTAGACACAGAGTTTCGAAGAGGACCCTACGAGTTGTATCTTGGCAAAGTAATAATAAAGAAATACCGAACGGGGCACTAGTCTTTCGGGCTAGTGCGTCTAGAGATGGACCTCCGCCATTCCGTGTCAACTCTCCTCTTCTCTCTCCATCTCTAATGAAGTTCAGTTCAACTATTTGCAGTTTCTACTCGTGTGTTGATATTGATTTCTCGCTTGGAGTGTCCAAGCCTGTAACAGAAAGCCTGAACCTTGGCTTGATCCATGCATGCATCTCTCCCAAGTATTGTATGTTCCTCCACTACAACTCAATCTCCTATCAATGCATGAGGTTTGTAGACTTGGCATGCAAGTCAAATTTGACGAGAAAAAGTCTTACAGCCAAAAAAAAAAAGAGGAAACATTGCAAAGCATGTCAAAGAGCAATGGAAGGTGTGGTGACGAGGGAACAGGGAGACACACACACACACACACACACAGAGTGTGTGTGGACGTGCCTTGCCGGCTAATCTACCGGGCAATCTATGTACAACCTTTGGCTTGTCTACCACACCATCCTCCAAAGACTCAATAGAAACTCTAGGCTCTACCAAGGGAGTAGGAGCCACCACCTCAGCCTTACGCAGGTAAAGAAATCGGACGAGTGTTATCCATCTGCAAGTTTTGCGAGTCCCAATGAAGATGAAGCTAGGTAAACCAAGGGTGTGAAACGTGGAACACGTGCAACACTAACCACCTCACTTGACTCCGAATCCGAATTTGACTTCTTTGGGCAATTCCTCCTAATATGCCCCTATTCTCCACACTAATGACATCACCCCCTCGTTGGATCTCTCACTAGTACAAAAGTATCATCCTTTCATGCCCTTAGCTTCTGCTTTCCTTTCTCGAACGATTGTCTAGCCGGGGCCTCTAAGCCCCCTCTAAACAAGCGCCTCATATGTCAAATCACTCATCCTCCCTTAAGTAATCAAGGCTAAATAGAAAGCACTATATTTGGGAGTCAAATGAGTCATCACGATTATAGCCATATCTTTCAAAGAGATCCGCTTTCCTACCTGAAGAATCACCTACAATGTAATTCTTTATGGACTTCAACTGCTAAAGGTCGATAGTACACAATGGGGTTAGTGACCACATCCGTTTGGCCAGTATGTTGGCTACACATATCTATCTCTTAGTGTTTTCTCTCTTCTATCTCTCTTATCTCTAGTGTTTTTGCAAGAGACCGCAAGCAGTTCCTTCTCTTTGGTGCAGCAGCCTACAGGCCTTCTTCGGCATTTCTTTCCTTCTCTTGCAAGTTCCAAGCAACCTCACGTGCCATGTTTTCCTGGCATTGCAAAGTTGCATAGATTTTGTGAGATCCACCTCCCCAATGGTATACCCATCGCAACCCGTACATTCCCTCGCATATGCCACCATATTACCAACATCTTGCAGGTAAAGAGGTCGGATCTAGAGAGGTGTGCATTTGCCGGTGTTTGTATTATAAGCTTAAAACAAAACTAACCAAAAATCGAAGGGCAAAAAAAAAAAAGGGCGAGCCTAGAACAAACAAAACAGAGACCTAGAGGCAAAATCAAAGAGGGATGCAAGTTGCTTACCCAGCTGACGACTGTCGCTTGGGCAGGAGTAGGCCTCAAGCCTGCTGCATATAGTAAAGACTGTTGACAAGACAAGACAGTTAGGCCACACATCAAAAGCAATGTCACTTCTTTCAAAATAACATCTTGTGCAGCCACATAGACAAAACATAGAAGCAGCGCACCGACACACGTATATACGCTATAAATACAAACATAAAACCATTCACTCATGCAAAAGTAGGTATTAAAACATCACACAAATTCTAAGTTTTGCAAATATGCACGAACTGATTACAACTGATTACCAAGCCAAATATAGAGTATGATAAACAGTGTGAGCGCACGCATGACTAGAAGCATGTATTGTAAACAATTAAAAATTATTTAGGGTTGTGCATGTATGCATCTCGTCTCAGAATGTGAGCATTCAAACTTGCATAAGTACATATTGTATGAATCCGCACCGACAATTGCATTGCCCTCCACAATGCGAGGATAGGAACATAGACTGATGGTGTGAATCATTTTTTTTTTATCATTGAGCTTATTGTGATGTTCATGTTGCATGACACACGTTCAATTCCATACAATTTATTTCTTTAAAAAATTTGCACCTGCCGAATTCTGTGGTACCTGGGTCGAGAAGACAGAGAGCATTGCAGATGAAAAGTGTTGCAAAGCTCGAAACTGAGAGTAGGTCAGATACCCCTCAGAAACACTGTCCAAGCAAGAAGAACCTCTGTAGAATCTATCAACGAAGATGACTACATTTTGGAGCAAAGCAAAATTTGTACCTATGAGGGTAGCCGAGAGGGAAAAATCGGTTCAGAAAAGACTCCACCATGCGGTTAGGAAGTGGGCGTTCATCTTTCAGGGTCCTGGTCTGCAAAACAGGGGCGAAACGGGAGTTAACGCCGAGCTATTCAAAACGCCATTTCAGGAATTGGGCGGTGAATATACACAGAGAACGTTGAGAGCAGGGCCTCCGAAAGAAAACTCTTGTCGCACGTTTTCCTTTTGCTCCACCCATCTCAGCGCCTGCTCCTGCTGCTCCACCATGGACGCGGAATATTCCACGAGGATTGCCTATGGCACAGTGAACTTGTGAAGCCTATGGAACAGTGAGATCTAATAAGCGTGCACTCCACCGCTCGCCAAAACAAGACGACTGGCCGCTCACCATCTGGACAGCTTCTCCGTAACAGTAACCAAACTAGTTTGCCTCGATTGCTTTACTCTGCGCGTGGTAAGAATTCAAAAAAAGTGATAATGGTGTGGCTCTTACCTCATGGCATACTTTGTGATGATGGTTCGTTAAGATATCTTCTCGAAGCTTTCACCAGAAGCTCTACGATCTCGTATCATAAATAAGATTTTGCATGAAAAGATGTATGAATGTAAACACTTTCACATTATATTAAAAACAAAACGAGATGCATTTCGTGCACTTACGATAATTGTGCTCATTAAAAATAAAAATAAAAACCATACATATGTATGGTGTGAAGTTGGTACCGTTCTTCACATTTATAATAATACCTTAAGGAGCGTCCCTCTCCTTCGCCACTTTTATCCCCTTTAATGTTGAAGGGGGACTTATGCTTCTCCTCCAATGTTAGAGGGACTTTCTTATTGTAAAAATATTACAACTTTACAAGGAAGAACTCATTACCAATGTTTTATGAAGACATGTATCATTTCACGTTGCCTTGTCGTGGCGTATTGTCAACGTGTCCCTTTGTTGGGCATCACAAAAAAATTCTTCAGCCTTTGTCACTCTCATCTACAATCTTTTAAATAAAAATGATGTAAATTTATTGTTTTAATGTATTCATGATTTAATTTAAGTACTTTTGAGATCACATAAAGGAAATCAAAATACAGAATATAAGTGTACCTTTGGTATCGGTCGTGTGGATCAACGCACAATCTTGGATGGAGCCGCTTCTAAACCTTCCTTACATTGTTTTGCCACCTTCCCACCAATATACATTCTACCATCATCATCCATTATGCGACTTCTGCAAACATGTCGATTGATGTTGAATATGTCGTATCGTTCGTTCGTAGGCTCACATGCACACATACACAAAGTCGTAGTCTTTGGGGTATCCCATTTGACATACATATTGATCAAAATACGGCCAAGCATGACATCTTTTCAACAGTCTCTGACTAAAATTATCAGTGTGAATTATTATGTGCATATCAGCATTTTGCGTAGATCCACATGCCTTCAAGATGCATGAGTATGTGATTGAATTAGGAGAGAGGCTATCGCTTTGCATCCGCTAAAAACAGCCTAGAGATTTCTGGTCTTGCTCCTGTTGCGCATATCCCGCAATCAATGCACTCCAGCAGACGACACTCCACACAAGAATGTCCTCAAGCACTTTCTGTGCTCGCTGAAGTACACCACATTTGGCATATATATCGACCAAGGCGTTGAGAAGCACAACATTTATTTGCAACAACCCAGAGACCAACAATATTAGAGTGAATTCTAAAGCTCATATCGACATCCTGCATAGAGCCACATGCCTTCAAGTTGCACATGTCGGTGATTTCATATGGATAGAGGCCCTCACTTTGCATTCGTTGAAAACAGCCTTGCTCTTGTTGTGCATATCCTGCAATCAGTGGGTTTGGCATACGTATGGACCAAGGCAGTGCGAAGTACGACATCTTTTATCAATAGCCTCTGACTAACAATACAATTGTGATTTTTTTGTGCCCACATCAGCATCTTGCGTAGAGACACATGTCTTCAAGATGCATACGTAGGTGATTGCATCTAGAGAGAGACCCTCGCTTTCCATCCGCTAAAAACTACTTCTTTTGTGCATATCTCGCAATCAGTGCACGTTGTTCCGAACACTAAGCGTATTCAAGTGGCACACATAAGCGCCATTATTGCTATTCACGATATAAGCATTCTGGCACATGGTCAGCAGGGTGGGCGTTGTTGAGGTTGGACTTAGCATTCTGCCATTGTATGTTGATCAGAAATTAGAATAATTACCACCTCCATTTGCTAGACGACCATCTGCTACATATTGAAGGTGGTGATGATCATCCATGGCTCTTGATCCTAGACAAGTGAACTTGATCAAAAACCCATTTGCTGCTCCACTGATGATGTTGTTGACATATTGTAGATGCAACATTTTGTCTACAGAGTCGGCATGCTCAGTTGTGGCATGGACGCCATTGCAACAACTTGCATGCTTACTACACTCGTTCTAAGGGGTGGAGTGGTCGTGCGAATCTGGAAAGCCATTGTTTGCGTGCAAATATATTGGTGGCACATGAGTAGAGATGTGGGAGAGATGCATAGGGGAGGCACCGCCACTATTGTTATTCACAATATAACCATTCGGGCACATGATCAGTGGGGGCGTTGTTGAGGTTGGACTTAGCATAAGTTGTGCCATTATATGTTGATCAAAAATTAGAATAATGACCGATGATCATCGCTGAACTTGATAAAAAACCCTTGCGCTGCTCCACTAAGTTTTTGAGATGCTTTTGAGTTTCTGCCAAGCATGCAGGGCATCTGCTCAGAATTTGCAAATGTGTGATATGTACCGAGGGCATGGCAGTTGCTCTGAAGATCTGATAGGGGAAGAATGTGTACGTGCAGAATGATGGATAGGCATCATCGTTGGACCGAGGAGAGTCTGTATTGGGGGGTGACCATAGTCATGATTCTTCGCGTGTGGCAACGCGAGATGACGGTTGCCCATGTCCTGCTGTCACTGACGGAAGCCGTGGATTGACCCAGCTCCCATCATTGCTCGCTCGGTCGCTCATCTGCACACAGAAAACAGTTACAATGGGCCTGTGAAGTAAAAAAAAAAACCCTTGATTTTCGATCTCTTTTTTTAAATGTCGTTGCTTTGTTCAGTCTCTCTCTCTCTCTCTCTCTCTCTCTCTCTCTCTCTCTCTCTCTCTCTCTCTCTCTCTCTCTCTCTCTCTCTCTCTCCATCCTCAATTAGCAGCCCAATCACGTGTGGCCACATGGCATAGCTAACTTCCTCCTTTCACTAAATCAATCTTAGATAATCAAGGTAACAAGCGAAAGGGTCACGGTGGCTTTCCAGACATATTAAGACAGTAAATAAGAAAGCGAGAAAATCATAGGTTGAGTTTAACTAGAATTATATAAGGTAAAGCATTGTTCGAAAATGTCTTTTTTATTAATCGACTAAGTTTCCTTCTTACAAAGAAGCAAACCGAAAATACGTTGAATTTGTACGATTTTTGAATTAACATCTCACATGATTCACCAGTTTTTCTTCTCTTTACTATGATTTACTCATATGTGTGTGTGTGTGTGTGTGTGTTTTCTAGTAATCATTATAACATAAACACCAAAAAAAAAAACAATTTAAAAAAGACACTAGAAACTATGTCAATAAAAAGGTGGCATAACTCCCATTCATAGGACAGAACAGACTTTCTACACAAGTTTAAGAGAATTAAGAGCTTGAAGAAACATAAGTTCGCCATCTTCAAGCCAGGGAACTTTGAAAACCATAGTTGAGAAGGTAACCCTCACCTGCACCCATGGAAACAACAAACTTTTAGTTAGCATTGGCAACGTATGCAAGTGATATATGGGTATCCCACATGTTATAGATGTCACCCAACTGAATTGCCTTCAAAGATAATTAATAAGAAATGTGAAGCTACATAATTATTTAATTTACAAGGGGAAAAAAACACACTTTGGAGCTCCTTTGGCTTTGCAAGCTTTCATGAGATAAGGTCGGAGACGAGTTTTAAGATGTAATTTAGCCTCGAAGTGGGCCACATATACTTGTTTCTTGACTTTACGTAGTTTGGCATTAATTGTCGCAATTTTCAGGGTCAATGACAATGCTCATACGTGCAGTCAATCTATATCTTGGAGTTACCTGTAATATAAAAGGAATTAATACGTAAGTTCTACTTCTTCCTCGACAGAGTTGATAACCATATGCAAGATAGTAAGTATAAATGCTACACCCCTAACCATATATAACATATAGAAGGAGTAGAACAGAGCCACTATGGCCATACCCTCGATGTAATACGGCACACTATTCAGTTACATGGAACTGAGACCCTCTTTCCATTTTAAACGAATCAAGCCTTTGACAAGATCATATATATGCAACAACTGAGAAACCCTATTTTTGAAAAGAAACCACAAACACACGCCATAGCTACAAACGGCTGCATATCTTTATGGTACAAAAATAAATTGAAAGTTTTTTATACCGGTGAATAAACCAACCATGCCCTAGCCATAAGCGGCACAGTAGAAGTACCATTACAGTATTTGCAGAAAGTATCATAAGATCAAGTGAATAACATACATCATACGGACAGTAATCCAAAGAACTTCCACAAGTCACCTGAGAAAGAGTCGGAGCCGCCAACTCCACGATAGCATGCTTATCCTTGCCTTTAGCCATATAGACAATTACTAAATGCTACCTCTTGCGAGAAAAGACCCCCAATCTCAAAGCACACAAGCACTCACGCATCTCACCAAAGACACACAATACTAATGCTAAGTGAGCATAAAAGCTCACCTTTATAGGGTTGGGAGCTTGAGGACGTTTTCCTTTTTCAGTAGTGTGGCGGGCCGAGCTCCAAGAGGAAGACATTATTGCAATGCTGCTACATTTAGTGGCCGCCTTCCCTCACAATGGTGAGGCGGGCCCTGGTTTAACTGCATCATAGACGCGTACAGAGAGCGGGTGGAATGGGAACCCAGTGAGAGAGAGAGAGAGAGAGAGAGAGAGAGAGAGAGAGAGAGAGAGAGAGCAAAGGGGGAAGAACTAGGGTATTTAGAAAACACAGTGGCGCAGACTGCAGGTGGGCGAGTAAGTTTTAGAGCAGAAGAGGGAAAATTGCCGAAGCCAGGCCGCTGGCCTTTCCTCATATTAATTAGCTATCAATGAATAATTAGGTGTCATTTAAGGCACCTCCAAAATATCAACCACTGAATTACCTACAATAATTCACCCAAGACTCGGGTAATAAGCCCCAGCACATACTGCCCAAGGAGCTTAACACACTATCCTGGCAGGGCAACAGGTCCACCCAATTTACATCCAGGTTTAAATACCGTAAGTTTCAAAAAAAAATCAATTCAAGTCGGTAATACACCAGGGGCATCCCTGGCCAGTATTCCCAACAATCTATATGTTAATGAACTTTCAATCATGCCAAAACTAGCCATAAGTGTGTGTGTGTGTGTGTGTGTGTGTGTGTGTGTGTGTACTAGAATTATGTAAGGTGAAGCTTCACTTTAGCATTCTAAAAGAATAGAATGCAAGAGAAGTCAAGCCATGAGAGGATGTGAAATGAAATGTGAAATAGAAAGATCCATTTGATATTTTCAAATACAAATAACATTTAAGATAAGTTTCAATCATCAATCATCACTAAAAACATTGAAAGTATGCCTAACTCAACTCTCCTCTAAGGTTTCTTTTAGAAAGCCAAAAATGTTTTCAAGTCAGGCGAAGGCATTGCCTTTAACATTGGGATTTTCTATATTTAGAAGCACAAATGAGGTATATAGTTATGGAAAGTGTTGATTGCTCTGTTTAGATTGGGTTCAGATGGCACGGCGGCAAGGTGAGCACGTCCATTTGGCAAGCAACCGATTTTGTCATAATAACTAATATCTAATTCTCCTAAATGATTTTCTCATGTTAAACTGATCATTTAATATGGGGAAGTACCAGGGGAGAAAAAGCTAGATTATTAGTAAAGCTAGCAGATTGGTCACAATAGGGGGCCCACAGTAGGGATCCAAAGGGGTACCATCTGCACAAGAGCAATGTGCAATGTGCAATGAATGGGCTCCAAAGACCTTAGGGTTCAGCCCATTAAGACTTCCAAAAGGTTCAGCTCCAAAATTTCAAAGTGTAAAGTCCAATGGTCAATTGTAAATGGAATTGGATGCTTTGTGTGTGTGCAAAAGGCAAATAAGCTAGGGGACAAAAGAAAAAACGTTTTGGGAAGATGACAAAGCTTAATAAGTGACTACACACACTATACACCTAAGCTTACCCTTTCCACAAAGTAAAGAGGACACATGTCAAACATGCAAAGAAACCCCCAATTCTGGCTTGAATCCTATTGGATGGGCACATACGTGGACCAATGAGAAGTTAGCTAGTGTAAACTAAAATTTTATTTTTATAAATGCTCAAAAAAATAACCAATAAGAAATAGTCTCCCTAAAAGACTATTGGACAGTCAAAAGGTCCAATGATAATTAAGCAGTTCCTAAAATTGCTTAATTCCTATTGGCCAAAGGATTAAAAGGTCCAATAGCAAAGAAGATAATTAAATTAATTATTTGGCATTTACAAAATGGAAAAAAGGATGGACACTTGTCACAAGGCTCTAGACTGGGCCTCTCAAAGGCTATTGGCCAAATTATTTACGGGCCAATAGGAAGCCAGCAAGAGTAAAACTCATACTCAAATACTATTGGCTAGGCTTTTCAATGGCCAATAGGAATGCATCATGAGTAATTGGCAAGGGGGGTCAACCAAGAGGAGAGAGGGGGCTATTTTGAAGGGCATTATTCCACACACACTCACACAACTCATGTGTAGAGCAAGAAAGTCATCTCCTTCTCCAAGCTTTAATGGAAAGCTCATCTTCTTCTCCAAGTTTGAGAATGGAGGCCTACACCAACAACTCTTGGATATGGAATGCAATCCAACCAAGAGCTAAGCTTCAATGCCATGCTTCTCTCCTCTATTATCTAATTACAAAGCTAAGCAAAGCTACAAGAGTAATTAAGTGAGGAAATACTTCTTTCTCGTAAGAATACTCCTTCTTCCTCTAGATCTACTCTCATACCCCGCTAGCTCTCACCATCTTCGAAGGTGTGTGAGGTCTTGGGTCTGAGACCAACGAGTAATTGATGTTATGTGTTATCACGTGTAAGTTTGGTGCATGAAGCTTCCATCTTCATAGCACCGACAAGTTTTTACCAAGGAACACAAAGAATTGTATTGTACAAAGTCTCTCTTAATGGGAGAAGTTATAATACAAATGCCTAATGGAGGGGGGACCGGTCCATGTAAATCCGGTCCTCAATAGTTGTCAATTGTTCTATTTCTCTCCCTCTTTCAAGTATTGTTATGCCAAACTAATTAGGTGTTATGCTAATGTTGTTATCTCCAACCAAGCACTCTTGTATGCTCATTAGGAATTTGCTCTTAATGAAATGCTCACTATGTTAAGTTATTTTCTGCTATTTACAAGCTTTATAGACCAGTAATTGTTACATTGGTATCAAAGCTATCGGTTTCTCTTTTCTTGCTCAAGAAGAGAGGTCCTCAAGCTTGCTACAAACGGTTGGAATTATTAATTGCATGAGGGTAAGGAGAACAGGGATTTATTATCCTTGAGGTGCGCCTCCTTCGTGCAGTTAACGGGGTATCACCGTCGAGAGCTATGGTCTTAATAATGGAGTCCCAAGGGGCTTGCCTACGGCTTAACAATTATTGAGCTATTAGAAGCTTGACAGGAACCGGTGCCGACTGGTCTATGATAAACCCTCTCTTCTATTCCTTGCAATTAATGATATTCCGAGCCACAGGTATGGATGCTTGAGTGCTTATCTTTGAAAGTAAAGAGGAGTAGCAACTAGGGCTTGAAGTGCCAAAGTACAAGTAAAAATTTACACCTGAAACTTAGTTATAATGGCTGACAATAGTAGAGAAAGTGAAATTAATGTTGATGGCTTTGATTTTGCTAATGGTCAAGCTACTAATGATGCCCCTATGCTTGTGAACTATCTTGTTACTAGGCTTCAACAAAGCCATGGGCAACCCATCCCTCCAAGGTGAAGTACAACAACAATTACGCATCCATGGGATTCTCCAATCTCCTCACCTAGAAGAGGGAGTGCCTATGAAAGCTCCTAGTTAGATTTCTAAAAGAGGGCTCTCTACCGTGAGAGAAGAGGAGGACCCATACGAAGGACCCAAAAGCTTACAAGTGATGGGGCAACTCCCTCACCAAGGAGAGCCCAAATCTCAACGGTAGAGCCCCCACCGAAAGAACGAGAAAGAAGTGAATCTCCCGCCACGTCGGCGGAGATGGCACCACGAAGAAGGCGGGCAAAATGCTCTCCAACACCCCCTAAACGGAGAAGACCATCGGATAGTCCTTCTCACCGTAATTCAAAGAAGGAAGAAAGGAAGTATGAGAAGAAAAAGGCGAGAAAGAGGTCACCCTCTTCTCCATCTTCATCATCCTCCTCCTCTTCTGAAGGAAGTGATGGTGCGACTCCCAAAGAATTCAAAAGGAGAGGCCATAGGAAATCCTATGCCGCTTGGAAGAGGTCGTCCAAGCTCAAACAGTTAAAGGAGGGAGGAAAGAGAATCTCTTTTCTTACCTATGATGGTACCTTTGGTGCTACGGACAAAGTCTTGGCCTTTATTCAACAATTTGATGCGGCATTTGGAGATGAGGGCTTCACGGAGTCCTCTAAGATACGTCATGTAGACATGCATCTCCAAAAGTCTGCCAGGCAATGGTGGTCTAGCCTACGAGCAAATGGTGAAGCTCCACGAACATGGAAAGCTTTAAGAGCTTCCATTATGAAGCAATTTTTGGCTAGCGATGCCAAAGACAAAGTGCTCACCGAATGGCGAAGCTTGAAGCTCTCTCCCTACGAATCTATTCACAAATACGTAGACAAGTTTTGGGAATTACATCTCAAAGCCACTGTCTACAAAAAGATAGATTTTGGAGAGCAAAAACAACAAATTTGTGCGGGTTTATTTGAAGATATGGCGGAGTATGTCAACTCCCAAAGGCCTCGCACTATTTCAGCGGTCATACACCATACTATGGTGGCTTCACGAATCCACTTCCAACAAGGGGCTAAGAAAAATCTTAAACCCATGGAAAGCAAAGACCGTAATGAGCCTAAGGGGAAGGACCATGTCCAAAAGTTTCCCAAGGGCAACTTCAACAACAACAAAGCTAAGGAGAAGGGAGTCTACAAAGGCAAAAATAAACTCTCTCCTGAAGAGCTAGAGCGTTATCGCAAGGATAACCGTTGTTTCAAATGTGGGGAGCAAAGGCATGCTTATCGTGCTTGCCCACTGAAGAACACACGCAATGAACCTCCTAGAGCTTCCATAATTGAAGTTAAAGAAGAAGATGCTCATCACAAAGGATCTCCTCTATGCCATGCTTGGGGGAAGGTGAGAGAACATGATGCTTTCATTCTCTTCGACAATGGCTCTACTCACAATTTCATATCCACAGAGTTGGCCACTAAGCTAGGCATCCAAGCCTTTGAGATGGGAAATCCCCTACCAGCCGATAATGCTTTCAAGGGAGAAGAAGTCCCAGTTACTCCCTTGATTGGGAAATTGAGGCTTCATGTCCAAAGTTATGTGGACAAAGAGGATTTCTTCATCTCTCCCCTTAAGCATGAGGATGTAATCCTAGGGGCACCATGGTTTGATCGCATGGCGGCCAACATCAAGTTTCCTGAAAGGCAAATTTACTTTAAATACAGGGACAAAGACATGTATATATATGCTAATGAGTCAGGTAACACTATACCTCTTGTACATAAGCAAGCTTTTGATAAGTCAATAAAGAGCTCTATTTCCGTGTACATGATATTTGTAAAAGACTCTCAAAATGAACCTAATGTTCTATCAAATAAAAATAAAGGGAATCAAAAAGAATTAGGGTTATCTAATTTCCTTAATGAATTCCAAGATGTTTTTATTGGCGACATTCCTAATGAATTGCCTCCAAAACGAGGGGATGATGACCATGCAATCGAGTTTTTTCCAGGAACCTCACCGCCTAATAAACCTCCTTATCGAGTTTCTCAAGCTCAACAAGAGGAAATTATGCGGCAAGTGCATGAGTTGGCTGAGAAAGGAATGGTTAGGCCTAGTTCATCTCCATTTTGTTCACCAGTTTTATTAGTGCAAAAGAAAGATGGCACATATCGTATGTGTGTCGACTCTACATAGCACTAAATAGGATCACTATCAAAAATAGGTTTCCCATTCCGCGGGTAGAATACCTATTTGATAAGCTAAAAGGATCGACCTACTTCAGTAGGATTGACCTAAAAAGTGGCTATCACCAAATAAGGATTGTTGATCAAGACATTGTAAAGACCTCATTTCGCACTACGTTTGGTCTCTACGAATTCATTGTCATGCCTTTTGGCTTGACCAATGCACCAGCTACATTCAACCGCATGATGGAGAAGCTCTTTAGGCCTCACCGCAGTTACACTGGAGTGTTCTTTGATGATATAATCATCTACTCCAATTCCTTGGATGAACACAAACATCACCTCCAGGTAATTTTTCAAGTTTTGCGAGAGAATAAGCTTTATATAAATCAAAAGAAAAGTGAATTTTTCTTACAAGAGATTCAGTATTTAGGTCATATTATCTCTAAAGATGGCATCCAAATGGATCCATCAAAGTTAGAAGTAATAAAAGCATGGCCTAACCCAAAGAATCTGCATTAATTAAGAAGCTTTATAGGTATGTGTGCATACTATAGACGCTTCATAGAAAAATTCTCACTCATAGCAGGACCACTGCATGACCTAACAAAAAAGAACGTTAAGTATGCATGGACTACCAAGGAGAACACTGCTTTTAAAAAGCTTAAAGAGAAGCTTATCTCTCAACCCGTGCTTACACTATCGGATCTCTCAAAGCCATTTGAGGTCCAATGTGATGCTTACGGTGATTGTCTTGGAGTTGTGCTGCTCCAAGAAGGGCACGCCATAGCATATGAAAGTCGAAGGCTCGACCCAGTTGAGCAAGCTCTAGGCATATATGAAAAGGAACTCCTCGCAGTTCTACATGCCTTAGACACGTGGAAGCACTACTTATTGGGGACTCCTTTCATTCTGCGGGGACGGATCACCAAAGCCTCAAGTACTTCATGACGCAGACCAAGCTCTCCGACAAACAAATGAGGTGGGCAAATTTCCTTTCGCAATTTCATTTTCATATTGCTCACATTGCTGGCAAGTATAATCAAGTAGCTGATGCACTCTCAAGACAACCGAGAGTGAATGCGGTTTCCATAGCAACTCACAATGATCTATCTTCTATGATAGATGAGTACGCTATCGATTCCGATTTTAAAGATGTGATGTCAGCCCTTGCACTAGGGAAGAAAGAGGAACCATTTACCTTACAAGATGGTTATCTTCTCTATGGTAATAGGCTATGTGTTACTAACTCACTACGTGAGAAAGTAATGTACGAATGTACGAATCTCATGCTCCTCCATATGCGGGGCATAGAGGGATTCAAGCTACCCTAAGAGGGATAGAAATGTACTTCTATTGGCCTACCATGAAAGCGAACATACAAGAGTATGTTTCAAAATGTGTGGTTTGCCAAAAGACAAAGTTTGATAGAGGGAAGCAACCTGGTTTGCTTCAACCTTTGCCAATCCCTAATTCACCCTGGGAGAGCATATCCATGGATTTTATCTTTGGATTGCCTAAGTCTATCCATGGGAATACGGGAATATGGACAATAGTAGACAGGTTCAGCAAACAAGTGCATTTCATACCTGTCAAAAAGACTATTAAGGCCCACCAAATGGCAATTCTCTTTATATCACAAATCTTTAAGTACCACGGCTTGCCAATGTCAATAGTGTCGGATAGAGATCCTAGAATGACCAGCAATTTCTGGAAGGGTCTCTTTGAGAATTTAGGTACAAGGCTAAATTTCTCTTCGGCCTATCACCCGCAAACGGATGGTCAAAGTGAGATAGCTAACCTAACAATTCTTGATCTACTCAAAGCTTATGTCACTGAAGTAGATTAAAGATCCCAATGGGAGAAGTACTTACCTTTAGTGGAGTATGCTTACAATAACATAGTACATACATCCACGGGAAAAGCACCTTTTGAGGTAATTGAGGGAAGATCAAAAAGTCCCCTGCTACTTAAGGTACATGGGAAGATCTTCGCTGCAGATGAATATAGCCGCGACCTACAAGAATCTTTCCAAAAGATTAAAGATGCTATATCCATCTCACAACAAAGGCAAAAGGCTGCTGCTAACAAGCACAGAAGAGCCCTGAACTTTAAAGAAAATGATTGGGTCTTGCTTAAATTTCCCAAGGCTCTATTAAGGCACACGACGGGCAAGAATCCTATGGGACACCAAAAATACTATGCTAAACTAGCAAAAAGGTACTATGGCTCCTTTCAGATTCTTAAGCCAATCAATGAGACGGCTTATCAGCTCAAGTTGCCCAACCACTGGCTCATACACAATGCTTTTCATGTGAGCCTGTTAAAGCCTTACGAGGGAGAGCCACCCCAAGAAGCGACCATAGAAGACCCACCGAAGATTGAAGACCAAGAAGAGGTAATGCAGCCAGAGTCCATTCTCCGACACGAAGACAAGGTATTGAGAGGTGGTAAGATTATCCGACGGTATCTTATTAAGTTTAAGAATTATCCTTTTGAAGATGCTAGATGGATGCAAGGCATACAATTAAAGGATAACCTAAACCTTGTCAATGCTTACAATGATTCCCTAGAGTAAGCAAATGTAAATATGTTTTAAATGATCAATTTTTGTCTTATAAGACTCTTTTTTTTTAATTGTGCACAAATGTTAAGAAGTATGCATGCTTAGGATCAAGTTTGCGGAGACGACGTTTCCCAAACACCAAGTAGAGCTTGTCACTCTACTATGGAAGATTGATAGGACTAATGTGCAGACATGCTTGCGGCAGCTTCGGCTCTCAAGCGCCAAATGGATTAGTCATCCATTGTGGAACGGTGTCGTAGGGTAAAATAGGGATCCTATACCCGCTAAGAAAAGGACTAATGACTATGCTTTATCATCTCTACCTCATAGTCGAGGACGACTATGATTTCAAGAGAGAGGTAATGTCATAATAACTAATATCTAATTCTCCTAAATGATTTTCTCATGTTAAACTGATCATTTAATATGGGGAAGTACCAGGGGAGAAAAAGCTAGATTATTAGTAAAGCTAGCAGACTGGTCACAGTAGGGATCCAAAGGGGTACCATCTGCACAAGAGCAATGTGCAATGTGCAATGGACTCCAAAGACCTTAGGGTTCAGCCCATTAAGACTTCCAAAAGATTAAGTTCCAAAATTTCAAAGTGTAAAGTCCAATGGTCAATTGTAAATGGAATTGGATGCTTTGTGTGTGTGCAAAAGGCCAATAAGCTAGAGGACAAAAGAAAAAACGTTTTGGGAAGATGACAAAGCTTAATAAGTGACTACACACACACACACACACACACACTATACACCTAAGCTTACCCTTTCCACAAAGTAAAGAGGACACATGTCAAGGATGCAAAGAAACCCCCAATTCTGGCCTGAATCCTATTGGATGGGCACATACGTGGACCAATGAGAAGTTAGCTAGTGTAAACTAAAATTTTATTTTTATAAATGCTCAAAAAAATAACCAATAAGAAATAGTCTCCCTAAAAGACTATTGGACAGTCAAAAGGTCCAATGATAATTAAGCAGTTCCTAAAATTGCTTAATTCCTATTGGCCAAAGGACTAAAAGGTGGCTCTAGACTGGGCCTCTCAAAGGCTATTGGCCAAATTATTTACGGGCCAATAGGAATGCATCATGAGTAATTGGCAAGGGGGGTCAACCAAGAGGAGAGAGGGGGCTATTTTGAAGGGCATTATTCCACACACACTCACACAACTCATGTGTAGAGCAAGAAAGTCATCTCCTTCTCCAAGCTTTAATGGAAAGCTCATCTTCTTCTCCAAGTTTGAGAATGGAGGCCTACACCAACAACTCTTGGATATGGAATGCAATCCAACCAAGAGCTAAGCTTCAATGCCATGCTTCTCTCCTCTATTATCTAATTACAAAGCTAAGCAAAGCTACAAGAGTAATTAAGTGAGGAAATACTTCTTTCTCGTAAGAATACTCCTTCTTCCTCTAGATCTACTCTCATACCCCGCTAGCTCTCACCATCTTCGAAGGTGTGTGAGGTCTTGGGTCTGAAACCAACGAGTAATTGATGTTATGTGTTATCACGTGTAAGTTTGGTGCATGAAGCTTCCATCTTCATAGCACCGACAAGTTTTTACCAAGGAACACAAAGAATTGTATTGTACAAAGTCTCTCTTAATGGGAGAAGTTATAATACAAATGCCTAATGGAGGGGGGACCGGTCCATGTAAATCCGGTCCTCAATAGTTGTCAATTGTTCTATTTCTCTCCCTCTTTCAAGTATTGTTATGCCAAACTAATTAGGTGTTATGCTAATGTTGTTATCTCCAACCAAGCACTCTTGTATGCTCATTAGGAATTTGCTCTTAATGAAATGCTCACTATGTTAAGTTATTTTCTGCTATTTACAAGCTTTATAGACCAGTAATTGTTACAGATTTGGTTTTCGGACCCACGTAAAGTTGGACGAGCCCCCTTGTCCCCCCTCAAAAATACACTTGTACTAGGAACTTTAGCAACGTGGATTGCGGATTGTATAGCTTGAAGGAAAGGCTGTCTCCCTCATTGGTTGGCTGGGAAAAGATAGTAGCGCTACCACAGTCTTTTGTGAGCACATGGAGTGGAGCAAGCAAGAATCATTTGCTTTGCCTCTAGGCTAGTCTGAACCCACCCTTAGCAACCGTCTCTAGTGTATTATTATAAGTCACACACATTTTGTTACAATTGATCATTGTATACTTCTTTTGTCTTCCACTTCTTACAATCCAATGCAAGTCAATCTATTTCTTTGTAATTTGAAGGAGTTCACATTACCTATTATCTATTGTAAATGGAAAGGAGTGTCTTTTGTTTGCATTCCACTAGAAACATTCTATAATGAGTGTACTATCTTGTGGTTTTTTTCAAGCCCGTTCATGCCATGTAGCTCAGTCATTCTTTTGACATGGAAGATACTACATTTCTTTGTATCACTTTGAAGATTGTTTCAAAGTTGAAGCCTTCTTCTGTAGATTTGATCAACTATCATGTATGCTTTAGGTCTTTAGAGATCTGCAATGAGAGCTAAGTTATCAAAAGAGAAAACATTGTTCCGAACTGGCTTTAACTAATATGTATTGTGAATGTGTAGGGAAGTTCTCTTTAAAGGGGGTGAGGTTATAAAGAAGCTACATAAGAAAGCGTCTAAACCTATTAATAGTGAGAATGCAATTAAAAACGTATAACAAAATGTACTCTTTTTTTGGGGTGATGATCATGGTAACTTTCTCCATTACTACATCCTTTTAACTAATATTTTGTACCATCAATGTGAAGGGAAGTTCTATTTTTGGGGGTAAGTTTATTAGGGGTTTATGTTAAAATATTTAAAAATTCGTTAACAATGGAAGTAAAAAGTATGGCAGAAATATACTCGTTTCTTTTGTAGAAGCAATGAGAGTAGTTGTTTTTCCCTTCTTGTGTTTTTCTAGCCTATGTCATAACGCAACTTTTTTCTATCAAAGCATCGTGATCTAACCAAAATACATAATAATTATTTGTTTTGAGTAATCTTTGTGTTTTCTTAGTCCATATGTGGTCAAGTAAAGTCATATATGTGATTGTTGGTAGTTTCTTTTGTAATTTGTAATTCATTTTTATTAATGAGTCATCGTAAGCTTATTCGTTTTTTGATGAGATAGTTTGAGCATGTCAATATTGAAATCACCGAGAATGAAAAGTTGTCTATTATGATAATGCGCAACCAAAATTGGTTCAATATTATCAAGGAATGGCTATATATCTATATTTGGAAATTGATATATTGTTATTATTTATAAATATTTGATATTGTCATAAAAGTCAAAAGTGTATATGCTTTTGGAAATAAGTATTATAGATGAATGTATATGATTGTCGAATTGTGTAGTTTGAGCTGAAATTAATTCAGTTATAGTTTAGTAAACTAAGGTTTGTTGTTATTTTTTTAAGACAAAGTATATTGCTTGATTATAGTGAAGGAGGTAATTGTATTATTAGGTATACACTATTGTCATTATAATGTTCTTTTTGTTTGAGGAATCTGGGTTTGTAATTATTGTCCTCCATTGTGCTTTCATTGAAAGCATGGGGACTTTGTTTTCAATGTCTTCATCTATAAATAAATAAATAAATCTATAAAAGGATTAGTAAATACAAATGCTTCAATGTTTGAACTCATGATAAAATTGTGTGAGTTAATCTGTGTTTATTACATATCTTTGGAGAGAATGTCATTGTTTGTAGTGAACGTCCTTTGGAATGACATCCTATTTGTGCAAAAGCTTGTTGAATTTGGAACTTTGTTATGTACATTCATTTAAACTCTTTTGTTGTTGGGAATGTGCATATCCAAATAGAATCTATTTTAGAGTTATAAACTAATTTATATTTTGGATGTGTTTCTTGTCCTACTTTTTTGTTAAGAAATTGGATCTACATGATTTTTTGTGTGTAATGGAAATGGCCTATGAACTTTGAGAGTAGCGGAATTAGGAAACTAGGTGAAGCACTTTTTGAGAGATTACTTTGTGAGCATAGCGGGTGAACTTAATTGATGGTAGCAACATAAACATGGTACTTAGTTAACTTGGCATGAACAATACTTTTGCAAGAGAGAGAGTTTAGAGAACGTGACAATAGTTGAGGACCGGATTCATATGGAGCCGGTCCCCCCTCCAATAGGCATTTGTATTATAGTTTCTCCCATCAAGAGAGACTTGGTACTATATAATCTTTGTGTTCCTTGTAACCTAGGTGATGAATGAAGATGGAAAGCTTCATGCATCACAAGCATAACATAAACTTGAAGAAAGCATTAACTATCCCAAGCCTCGGTCCCAAGGTCTCAAACACCTTCGAAGGTGGAGAGAGCTAGCGGGGAATGAGGATAGGAAAGAGGAAGAAGAAACGTTCCATAGGAGAAAGAACTAATTCATCACTTATCATTACTCTTCTTGCTAGCATACATAATAGCATAGTAATGAAGATAGAGAAGATGGAACGCTTAAGCATTGAAGCATGACTCTTGGTTGGATTTGCATTCCATAACCAAGAGTATTGGTGTAGGCTTTCACTCTCACAAGCTTGGAGAAGGAGGTGGTGTTCCTCCACTTTCACCAAGTGAGAATGCCCTTGCATTTGTGTGTGTGTGTGTGTGTGTGTGTGTGTGTGTGTGTGTGTGGAGTATATCCCCCTAGCACCCCCCTTCCTTGCTTTGGGTGAAATTTCTACATGCTGCAAGCTCATTGGACCCCTCTCCCCCTAGCCAATCACATGCAGCCTGCAGTCAAGCATAAGGGTAGTCTTTTGACAAGTGTCCTCCTTACCCCTTAGAGAGAGAGAGATTGAAAATATCTAGATATTTGCTGGATGGAAGTAGAAGCTCATTGGACCCCTCTTTAGCCCAACCAATAGCATTCAAGCACACCATGTGGTTAAGTTTAGTGAGAGTCTGACATGTGTCCCATGTGCTCTTTTAGAATTCCCATAACTTTGAGATTTTTATGCATAGGAATTTTCTCAAGCAACTTCCTCATTAAGTGTGTAGGTTCTCTTTTTGACTCAAGCATCTTACCCCCCATGCATAGGAAGCTTCTCAAGCAACTTCCTCATTAAATGTGACAAGTACCTCAAGTACCTTAGTCATCAAGCATGACAAGCACCTTAGGTGAAGTTCCCACCTCAAGCTCAGCCTTAGCTTGCTTAAGTTTAGGTCGGGTTCCCACTCAAGCACAGCCCTAGCTTGCTTAAGTTTAGGTCGGGTTCCCACCTCAAGCACAACCCTAACTTGCTTAAGGTTCCCACCTCAAGCACGGCCCTAGCTTCCTTAAGTTTAGGTCGGGTTCCCACCTCAAGCTCAGCATTAGCTTGCTTAAGGTCAAAGGACTTTTAACACTAACCATTGGAGGTCTTTAATGAAGCTAACCCTAAGGTATTTTAAGCTTCATTAGTTAACCTTGCTCTTTGATAGACCATCTCTCATTTGGGCCCCTTTACCATTGGCCCAGTGTTGAGATAGATCCGTAAGCACATGTCTATATTCTAACCCTTGTTCCCGTTTATTATTCCATATTAGATTATCAGTTTAATATGAGAAAATCATTTGGGTTGGTTAGATATTAGATATTTAATGACATGGTGTATTATAGGTTGTAATGGTTTTGAAACATCGATCTACTTCATTTACAAGACCGTCATAAATATCATAGCTTTCTGCATTCAATTCAACCAGCATCGATGGTTCTATTTTTATAACAGTGTGTAGACCTAGAGTCTTGTTCATGTCAGTCAAAACTGCAGAGTTAGTTATAAGGGGGATAATTAATGCAATGATAATAAAAGTCCATACTTCTAATATTCAAGGTCATCATTATTATATTTTTGGATTTGTTGTTGTGTGTAGAATAAATAGGTATACCAATGTCATGGAAATATTTTTTACAATATAAGGTATTCAAAATTTGGATATTGGTCTTTGTTTATTGATTAATCTTGGTTTTGTTTAATATGTTTATGAAGGTCATGTCATTTTGTTACATAACTAGTGTTAGTTTATACTGTGTAAAGTGAACTGCTAAATATTTTGGTATGAGGGGATTGAAGTATGAGAATATCCATTTGTCTCTCCACGGCTCAAATTTGATACAAATCAGCAAAGCAAAGTATGTAAAGCCCTCTAAACAGTAGATGATAAATACCTTTGTTGGTTTAAAGATGTTTATTTATGTACAAATATATAAGTGCTCCTATAAATGAAATTTTGTTAATGATGACAAATTTCAATTCACTGTATAGTTTGGTAAATTTATAAAAGTGTATATCTAAGATATGTATTAAAATATATATAGTGCTCCAAACGACAGATGATCTATATGTTTGATTGTCTACGATGTTTATTTATGTACGAGAATATTCGTGCTCCTATCAATGAAATTTCATCAATACTGACAGCTTAAAATTCATTGTATTTTGCTTAACTTATCCAAGTGTATGTTTTAAAAATGTGTTAACAGTTTTTTGGATATTGGAATGTGCAGTGCTGAATGAACCGTAGTGCCATCAATATTGTATGTTGCTTTACCAATGTTCAAAGACTTTCCATTTCATCAGTTCATTTTTATTAGAGTTATAAAATCTAATAAGTTCTTCATTGAGCGCTTTTAAGAGAGTTGTTTTACCTATTCTAGGTATGTCTCTTCTATGAAAGCAAATATTTGATCCTTTGAATTATTAGCTAATCTATATTGTATGTCATCGAGGAGTTGTAGTTGTTGTAAGTTTTCATATTTGCATATGATGCTTAGGTGTCTTTAAAGTTGAACTGGGAAGGATTAGTAATTAGTAGTGCTCCTTTTTCTGTGTTTTAAATTGTGACTTATCAATTTGAGTGCCAAAAAGGTAAGTGCATGAGCTCTATTCCCTTATAATAGTTGTTGGGGTCTTGTGTCAGGGATTTGTTGGAAATAGAGTTGCAGGGAAACACACATAGCTTGGAGAAGATGAAGAAGCTCAAGGCACACAACAGAGAGTAGTATTACTTAGTGTGCAATCCGAAAGATAAGTTAGCCCTAGAGTGATGGGAGTATATAGAATGCATGAGGCGAAAACCTCCTAGTGAGGGAAAAAATGCAATGGCGGTCCTGAATGTATTCACACACATCACTACCACATGTATATGGTAACAAATCCCCTATGGGAGTGATGCGGTGAACAAGAGCTGGCACATAATGTATAGGGAAGTGCCATGCCCTGAGTGCATGATCAATCCACAAAGGGGAGTAAGCCCAAAACTTTGTGAACAGCTCCAAAATTCTCACGAGGCAATGCCTTTGTGAACAGATCTGTAGGGTTGTCCTATGTTGACTCTCGCTGACATTGTGGTAATGCACCTCAATGTGCTTTGTGCGAGCATGAAAATTTGGGTTCCTTGCAACTGCCAATGTGTTGTGTAGATGATGTTGGCAGTGTCCTATCCAACACCCAAATCATCCATAAGGCGTCTGAGCCATACACACTCAATCGTAGCTGTGAAGACGGCCCTGTACTCAGCCTCACAACTAGAAATGGCCACAATAGTTTGCTTCTTGCTCAACTGTGATATGCATGAACTCTCGAGCTTGAAACAAAAGCAACTTGTGGACATTCGCGTGCCAAAATAAAAAACCCAATTTGAGTCCAAAAAAACATGTAATAATTGCCCCTTGAAAAAAGACAAGCCAAGCTACAAAGTGTCACTCAACCAAAAAAACCTCTTAACAGCCTACGAATGCTTAGAACCTAGGCTATGCATAATTTGCTGACTTGGGAGACTGCAAATTGAATATCTCGCCTTTTGTTGTATACATAAATAGGCATCCAACAGTAGTTTGGTAAAGAGTGACCTCGGCAGAATCACATCATCATGAAGACTCAATTTCAAACATGTTTCCATGGGAGTGGCAATAGGTTTGCAATCCAAAAGTCCAAACTTACATAACAATGTCTCTATGTAACTTGTCTGACACAAGGCAATACCACCATTACATTGCTTAAACTATATGCCCAAGTAATGATGCAACAACTCCAAATATTTCATCTTGAAAGTAGCATTCAAATCAGTCTTAAATTTAGCAAGATGTGCCTCATTTGTACCAGTGATTAGCAAATCATCCACATATAGAACAATGATGAGAAGTACATCACTAGACTTTACATACAAAGTGCTTTATGATGGACTATTATGAAAGCCTTATTTGACCAAATGAGTGTCAGCTTTCCCATACCAAGCATGAGGAGATTGCTTCAACCCATACAAGCTTTCTTACATTTACACACTTTATCCTCGTGTCCTTTCTTGAAGAAAACGTGAGGCTGCGTTACATAAACTTCCTCAAATATGTCACAAGTCAAGAAAGCAGTAACAATGTCTGATTGATGTACATCCCACCCAAAATGAGCTGCCAATGCACATAGAAAACAAACAATAGTCATACGATAAGTGGGAGAAAAAGTTTCCTCATAATCTATGCCTTTCTACTGTGTGTAACCTTTTGCAACAAATCGAGCCTTATAGCGATCAATCTCACCATCTGGTTTACGTTTTAAATTGTAAACCCACTTTGTACCAATGGCCTTTTTTCCAGGAGGAAAATCACATAAAGTCCATGTGTCAATTTCTATAAGTGAATCATATTCTCATTGCATGGCAACCATCCATTTTTGGGAATTCTATGCTTCATCAAAAGACAGAGGTTCCTCCACCTCACATAAACTAGAAACAACAAAAAGCATAACAATCTGATGCATAAGATGTATGTCAAGAATTTGAACAAGTACAACTAGACATAGGTGCATCTAATTTACTATCATGCAAAGTATGCACCATCCATTTTGGCATACCTATGGCCTCCTCATTCTCAGCCCTTTCCACATCAAGTACATTATGTACATCTGCATCGGTAATAGACTTATCCTTAGCAGTTTTTGTAACCCCCATAGGCTGTACATTTGCCTCATTGGAATTTACATTCAAGTTTCCACCATCAAAAAGAGGCAACAAGGTGTCATAAATTTCTTGTGCGCATACATTACTATCTATGGTATATAATAATAGAGGCTGAACAGAATCTTCCACAAACACCACATCTGATGAAACCAAGATACATTTTGCTTTTGGATGGTATAGCATGTAACCTTTGCTTTCAGTATTGTAACCAATAAAATTGCATTTAACAGCCTTATCATCCAATTTCCTATGTTGCATTTGTGGCACTAAAGCATAAGCTAAACAACCAAAAATGCGCATGTGATCAATAGATGGCTTCTTATCATGCCATGCTTCATAAGGAGACATAGACTACAAAGCTTTTGTAGGACACATGTTAAGTACATAAGTAGCACACATGATAGCCTCAAGTAAAAACGAATGTGGCAAATCTTAACTCTTGACCATACGTCTTTCCATTTTTGTAAGTGAACTGTTTTTCCTTTCAGCAACACCATTTGGTTGAGGTGTATATGGCACTATACATTGGTGTTTTATACCATGATTAGCCAAAAATGCATTAAACTCATGACATATAACCCCCCCTCGATTTAAACGGAGGGTGCCCATAGTACCTTTAGAGACATTTTCAGCCATAGCCAGAAATTGCTTGAAGCACATAAACACTTTGGACTTAGGTTTAAGAAAATACACCCATGCATGCTTAGAGCATTCATCAATGCAAGTCACGAAGTATAGGTTATTGCCTGAGGACAGAGTTTGCATAGGCAGCATCTTGCTCAAAATGCAGCCTTCACAAACATGCTTATAAGGTGCTTCAAGAGGCGGTAAAGAATCAACCATATCAGATTTTTGCAACCATAGCAAACTGGCAAAATTAAGATGCCCAAAAGATGCACGTCAAAGTTTTGCATTTGAAACAGCCTTTGAATCCACAATTGCATTTGCAAAATTTTACCACACTTGTCATACAAAGCTAGCTTTTAACCCCCAAAATTAAGATCACAAAGTGTACATCTATCATCCACAAATTTCACAATAAGCCCAAATCTAGAAACCCATACAAGGCCTTCTTACATTTGCACACTTTTTCATTTGCTCTAGTCATGCTTTATCCTCTCTCTCTCTCTCTCTCTCTCTCTCTCTCTCTCTCTCTCTCTCTCTCTCTCTCTCTCTCTCTCTCTCTCTCTCTCTCTCTCCTTGCTCTCCTCGCCATGTCTATGAGAGAAGAAATTGCCTTCCACAACGAGCTCTACATCTGTTATCAGAGCTTGGACAACGAGTTTGAAGCTTGAGGTTGGAGATCTCGTGAAGAGCACGCTATAGGTGATTAAGCAAACACTTGGCAATCTTCAGCAGCCACAGTGATGCACATTCTTAGCAGCTCCTAAGGGCTATGAAGAAGACCTCTGCAGCAACAATATCAGTAGTGGGTGCACTCCATGAATTGGGGATTTATGAGCTCTTGCAGGGAGAGGATCTAGCCGGGGGGGGGGGGGACAGAGGCCCAGCCAGTGCAAGCCAAATTTGGCAGACAAGCAAGTAGGGGTCTGCAACAGCAGCAGGTATGTAGCCGATTGATGTATCCGACAAAGCATCGTAACTGCTAGCATGGTGTTGTTCCTCTTTGAAATCATCTCTGATGAAAGCTTTGGCAATGTAGCGACATCTGCCTGCAAGATTTGAATATTAGTTCTTATGTGTTTTATTAAAATGTTTTTCTTTTTAAGAAGTGATTTGCACTATCTCACATGTAAAATCCACCCACACCCTCCTTCAAGAGGTTCATGATCATGTCTAAGACAACATTTTTTGTTGATAATGACGTAATCATGATGAGTTTACACACAATTGCCCTAAATCATGATTACGATGATTGTAAAAGGAGTAGACAGTGCCTCAACGAGTATGATGATGCCGGCGGTAAGACCTTCCCTCGTGAGGAAAGCCCCAGCTTATTTTATGACCCACTCTCAGAAGGTTAACTGGTAAACCTAAACCCGAGGTTTGGGTGTAAACCACAAACCCCACATGATGGTAGCTTAGTAGTAGCACCAGGTTGTGAGAAAACCTAAAACTTGAATCCTACAGACTCCATACATACTCGAGGTACATCTCTCTGCTATTCAAACCTCTCAAGATGCTCTTACACCTCTCATGTGTCCAACCATGTCGGCTTTGGCTCATTATTCTTGTACCAATCTCTCATCTTTGATCGATGATGTGACATCGTTGCAATAGCCACACTTAGGATCCAGTCATTGGAGATTAGATCGTACTCATCTGCTGGCCTAAAGTCTATGTGAATGGCATCAATGATGTAATTATTTCTCTCATGATCCTAAGCCTCCCAATGCTCCATCACAGATTGCCCAAAAACTCCATCGTACAAAGCTGGCAAACCCTCTGTTGCATGGCCCTTCTTGCCCTATACCTAACCGATACCCCAACCCTGGTCTTGTACAACTTGCTAGGATCAAACTCATGTGATCCCCAAGGTGTACGTGGTGTGCTAAGCAATGTACTCTCTACTAAAGAGAGAGGTGAATGCTCTCTCGGTGGTGTGGATGCATTGATAGATCCACTACCACAACAACCATTGCCACCTGAACGATGAAACATGTGTCGTCTCGAAGAAGAACGAGAGTGTAGTCTCCGGTGTAGCTCAACCTGTTGGTGTAAGTGGGATGCTCATCAAAGGTGTGGCACCACCAGTCGGTGTGACCGCTTGTTTGAGGGGTCAAAGCAGCTATATCTGGTCTAGAAGGTCCGACGCTCCAATATTGTTGTGTGTATGTGACCTACTTAGGAAAAATTGTGAGAATTATGTAGCCATCCAATCAAGTGACATGTCAATTGGAGTAACTTGAAAACTAAAGCTCAGAGAGTATAGCTTCTCATCATCTACCATGGCCAAAAACTAATTCAAAAACATATATATAATACGTTAGTTCACTTAATCATAAATAACCAGCTTAAGCAACACAAATCGTTGTTTATTCACTGTGGACAGTAATTAAAATCCATTAATCAAAAGTAGACATTACAAGAGAGTTCTTAACAAAAATCACTAGTTAATCTCTCATCTTCTATGAGAGCTGATGCACCAAAGACATCTATCTCTGTTTGAACTTCTGCATCTTTGTCATCAAACTGTATCTATCTCAGTATCTAGTCTCTCATCTTCAGGTTCAAGCATTTGCTCACCAAGAGCACCAACTTCAAGCTCAATATCCTCATCCTGTTCATTTGCAATCCGGGCACGCTTCTCATGTGTCTCTTTGTTCTCAACACCTAATCCTTCACAGGCCTATTTACTCCGTGGAGCAACTTGGACAACAAAGAGCCAAGACAATTTAGTCAAATATTCTTCATTTTTTTCCTTCCATAGTGAATCTATGATAAACACAACTTGTTCACAATGTTACGGAAGTACAAATGTATCCCCATCATCCATGTACGCTTGCCTAGAGTGCACTTGAATTAGTCCACTCCTATCTTTGTGCAGAGTTGCATTGGGACCACTAGTAATAACCTTGAACCACTTCACATAAAAAATAATTATCAAACTTTTTAAAGCTAATTTTCAGGATGTCTTGCATGTAGCCAAAGTATTCAAGTCGGCCAATTTGTGTATTGTTATCCATGGCACTACTCTGACTTTCTCAAACAAAGGTTGTCCTAACACCATTGTCAAAGGTGACCCTTCGTTCGTCTATCTGTTGCGCTCTAAAGTGTTGCCCATGGGACCACAATGCTTCGTATTTGTGACACTACAAGCACATAAAAGAATATTATACTTATTATAGAAATATTTTCATGTGGTTAAAAATAAGAAGCAGGTACAATATATACATGCCAATGGCATCCCCTCGACATCTTGTCTTCTTCTTCACTAATCAATACTCCGTTTTGATTTGCCTCCAAAATTGTTGCATCCAACCAACGTCCAATAGGAAAGTCTTGTAGTTTTTGAAGATGATGTGGAAAACGAAAGATTTCTAGTGGCACGATTGTACTTAAATTGCAACAGATCAACCAAACATTGTTGCTTTTCCACTTCATATTTCTCAATCCATTTTTATGACTTTTGAGTTGAGAAGATAAACCGTGCTTGATGTCATCATAGATTTGTGCATATTTTATCCCTTAAGATAGATTTTTGGGCTACACTCATACTAAAGATAATCATTTTTTAGGCTCCTCTTGAAGCCCCGCAAAGCATGAAATACATTGATTCCTTTCAACTTGAGTACTATCTCTCTATAGCCTGAGATGTACTGAGTTAGGGACTTCGTCTTCATTGAGTACTTGTCCAATTACTCCCAATTTCTTTCTTTTTCATTTTCTAGCAAGAACTCCTTTCAAAACACTATTTCAAACTCTTCCCAAGTGACTGGACGAGTGGTCAAGCACATCCACCACTTGTACGCCTTGATTGTCAACAAGAAGCTAGACTCTATACGTTGCACACGGCTAGGTTGCTTTTGTAGTGCATGACTATCCAACCACTTCACTAGGAACCTATTCATAGATTCTTTGTTCTGCTCTCTTTCCTCACCTCCAAAGCTAAGTAATTTGAAATCCTTGAGTAGAGATAGATTGTCTCTACAGACAAACCCATAGGCACATCGGCATGGACTCCCATAACCAGCATTTGTCAATGCATCTAGACATGTGGAGATGCTCTGAAGTATCCTGACCACATAAGCCTATACTTTTTCTAAGGTGGTCAACTTTTTGAAAATCCTGCTAGAGAGCTCTGTCTAAGTCCAAATATCAGCAGGATCAGCCAAGTCATAGTCCTCGTCATCATCATCCAAGGGTTCCTCGTCGTTCCTCTCGGTGATGTTGGTCTTCGTAAAATCTGTCTCATCATCCAAAAATGAGTCATCAGGGTCGGTGGCCTCTACGATCGTGCAAGGTCTATGACCATGGAGGGCATTGGTGGCTCACAAGAAGTGACGCTCCAGAGTAGGAAAGGACCTATCATCTACGGTAAGATAGCTAGGCCGGGGTTAAGCCCAGAACCGATGGTAATAAGGTCAAAAAACCTAAAGAGCTAGAGGTCGATGGGGACACTTTTTTTTTAATGATTTTCAGCAAATATATGCACAAAAACTAAAAAATAATGGAGATTTGCACACACATTGCTTAAATAATAAGCAAGAAGTAAAATAATCACCCCCTTTGTTCCCAGAGCTGCAAATTAGCGTAGAGATTGGAGGTGCATCTTAATGTCCTGCATGGGACTCGGTCATGCTAAGAGATTGATGGAGCTCATAACCAATGGAACTTGTAGCCGAATATGATGTAGCCACACCCGAACTAGTCACAGCAGTGTGGTAACTTTGTTTGGACACTTCCTTTGCTCCCTGCACGTGAAAAGCCCCTTAATGAACTTAATTTTACACATCTTGAATTAACTTTGTTATCTATAATAACCTTGCATTACTTTCTGCTCTCTTTAAAGTAAAGAGATACAAAGAGAATGCTGACACGGTCATTGACAGCGGAGGCACTACGGTGGGGCAAGGGCGACGAGGGATGAGTGCCACCCCTTTGTGTTTGTAAGCGGCTTGCAAGGTGGGCCATGAGTTGATGGTCGAGGTGTGCGTGAGCTAGCGACCAAGGTGGGCGGAGAGGTGGTGATGCTAGGGTTGCTTGCAATGTTGCATGTGCAATGGACAACAATGGGTGATGACAATGTTGTGGTGGTGGTGATGGGCAATGATGTGGGTAGCACAGACAATGTTCTTGATGTTGTAGAGGGCAATTGGGAAGTGGTGTTGCAGACACCAGCTAGGCATTGCAATAGGCAGTGGCTATAGCAGTGCGAGGCGATACTGGTTAGAAGAGCAGCTCAAGGATGATATGATGGGTGGCGTTGTTCACGAGCATCACTAACAACAACGAGGCACCACGAGAGACCAACGATCACCTTTAGTAGCCTGCCAACAAAGAGCGGGCAAGCATGCGAGAGAAGCAAAGGCTAGAGAGAGAGAGCGAGAGAGAGAGAGAGAGAGAGAGAGAGAGAGAGAGAGAGAGAGAGAGAGAGAGAGAGAGAGAGAGAGAGAGAGAGAGAGAGAGAGAGACTTCTCAAGAACACCATTTGCACACAGATATGGCACCCATGCTTCTTGCTTCATCTTCCTTGTGAGCAATAGATTCCCTTATCGTCAGTAGAATCCCATTAAGCCTATGGTTGGTGATTAACATATATGTGTGTGCTTGTTCCCACACCACATAGCTTCACTAAGCTTTGATACCAATGTTACAATCTTGTAAGGCCACTACGGGCATTCCACCACAAGAGTGTTAGGTCACCAAGCTCACCAACAAGCCTATGAGAGAATGCAGTTACCCTCATCCCCTTACATTTTTTTATAAGTGTGGCCTACCGTCCACATTGGTTCCATTGCTCTATCATTATAGTCAGGTGGTCTCCCCATGAACCCTACCTTCCCGCTCTATGGTTGGAAACGGTCGACCTGGTCACTTCCATTATAGGCTATGTGACATCACCATTTGCGATGGGGTTAACTATTGAGAAAATTCAACAAGTTGAGGATTTTATCCAAGACCATATGGACACACCAATATTTTCTCAAAGATACAAGAAGTATGCTAATGAGAAACATCAACACGTGACTTTCAAGGAAGCCTATGAAGAAGTATCCTTACGTGTTCCAAAACCTTCAGAAAGTTTGAAAATTGGTCATCACTCTAGATACCTCTTATGTGTTGTAGCCCATTTAAAATACTCAATTGAGTAAGAGATTTGGTCGACAAACTCTTGTTGTCATCTGATTTTTATGTAAGTAATTAAAGTAAACGAGATATAGGGACAACAATGTAGTCAATCAAGATGTTCATGTTGATTTCTTCGAACCTCTCTTTCAATTGTAGGACACTACCCATATTCTTGACTATTATAATATAGCTCAAAAGGAAAACATTAGTGTTCTAAAAAGAAACACGCCACTTTTATTTTCAAGGACGAAAGCGCTTCTCTAAGGGGGAGTAACATAAGAACAAAAGTAGAACCAAGGGGGCAAGGCCCTAAACTAGGCATGCATTCGGGGGGACTTATCTAGCCGAGGGGTATACAAGCAAGTTGGGAGGAGAAATCCATGATTGAGTTACCGTCGATCTCACACTATAGCTCAAGGAGGAAAACATTAGTGTTCTCAAAAACAAACGTGCCGCTTTTGTTTTCGAGGATGAAAATGCTTCTCCAAGGGGGAGTAATGTAAGTACAATGGTAGGACAGGAGGGTAAGGCCTTAAACTAGAGATGCATCCAAGGGACTTATATAGCCAAGGGCTATTGAAGTGCAGGTTGAGAGGAGAAATTCAAGCCTGAGTTACCATCGGTCTCACACCCCACCTTGGCCTTGGGTTTTGCAGTGCATTTGCAGTGTTACTAGGCGTTGACAACTATGGCTCATTAGGTGGCACAGGGTAGCAAAATTGGAAGACACATTGAATTTCCATAGTGGTTGGCTTGGGAGGTAGGGATTTTGAGCCCTTTTTTTTCCTTGGGAAGGTAGTGCAGAACTTACTTCGGTGCGGCTTGGGGAGACACTTTGTGAATCTTTCTAGGAATGTGAGGAGGAAGCCTGAATTTTTTATACCTTGCACCCGTAACACGTCACCTCTTGGCTTGTGGATGCAAATCCAACCAAGAGCCAAGCTTCAATGCATGCTCATCTCCTCTACCAAGCTAATTAGTAAGCTAAAGCTATGCTAATATGAGTGATTATGTGAGGAGATGTACATCTTTCTCGTAAGATACTCCTTCTTCCTCTCAATCTACTCTCATACCCTGCTAGCTCTCACCATCTTCGAAGGTGTGTGAGGTCTTGGGTCTGAGAACGGGGATAATTAAAGTTGTGTTTGTTAAGTGTTTTGCTTAGTGCATGAAGCTTTCATCTTCATTGCACTAGCTAGTTTTGAAGGAACACAAAGAATTGTATTGTACAATGTCTCTCTTGATGGGAGAAACCATAATACAAAGCCTTTTGGAGGGGGGACCGGTTCCATGCAAATCCGGTCCTCAATTGTTGTCAATAGCTTAATTTCTCTCTCTTTTGAAAGTATTGTTGATGCTATCTAACTAGGTGTTATGCTTTTTGTTGCTCTCTCCACCCAAGCACTCTTGTAATTCTCATTAGGAATCTATGCTAATGAAATGCCCACTATGTTCATGCTAATTTCCGCTACACAAAAGGTTTTAGACCATTAAATGTTAAATTGGTATCAGAGCTCAAGGTTTCTCTTTTCTTGCTCAAGAAGGGAGGTCCTCATGCTAGCTACAAATGGTTGGTATTATTAATTGCCTGTGAGTAAGTGGAATAGGGATTTTTCAGCCTTGTAGTGCGCCTGCCATCGTACAGTGAACAGGGCATCACCGTTGAGAGCTATGGTCTTAATAGTGGAGTCCTACGGGGCTTGCCTATGGCTTAACCACTATTGAGCTATTAGAAGCTTGACAGGAGCCGGTGTTGTTTTGGTGTCGAAAGACCCTCTCTTCTATTCCTTGCAATTAATGGTATTCGAGCCGCGGGTACAGTAGCTTGAGTGCTTTTTCTAAAGGGGTAAAGAGGAGTAGCAACTAAGGCTTGAAGTGCCAAAGTACACCTAAAGGTTGTTAGAATGGCTGACAATAGTAAAGAGAGAGAAATTAATGTTGATAACTTTGATTTTGCTCATGAGCAAGCTACTAATGATGCTTCAATGCTTGTTAACTATCTTGTTATTAGGCTTCAACAAGCCATGGGCAATCCATCTCTCCAAAGTGAAGTGCAACGGCAGCTCCGTGCTCACGGGATTCTCCAAGCTCATCACCATGACGAGAGAACACCTAGGAAGCCTCTTTGTGAGACTACCAAAAGAGGTCTCTCTCCGATTCGAGAAGAAGAAGAGAATCCATATGAAGGGCTCAAGAATTTACTTCTTGATGATGCATATCCTTCCCAAAGGAGAACTCAAGAGCCTCCACCGAAGGAACGAGAAAGAAGCGAGTCTCCCGCCACCTCGGCGGAGATGGCTCCACGAAGACGGCAGGCTAAACGCTCTCCATCACCACCAAAGCGGAGAAGACCATCACACTCTTCTCCACGCCATAATTCAAAGAGGGATGATAAAAAGCAAGAGAAGAAAAAGGCAAGAAAGAGGACACCCTCTTATCCATCTTCTTCATCCTTTTCCTCTTATGAAAGCTATGGTGAAGACGACGAAGATCAAGATAAGAAAAAGGCGAGAAAGAGGTCACCCTCTTCTCCACCTTCTTCAAATTCTTCACCTTCTGAAGAAAGTGATGGTGCAACCTTTGAACCATCAAAAAGAAGAGGCCATAGGAAATCCTATGCCGCATGGAAGAGGTCGTCCAAGCTGAAGAAATTCAAAGAGGGAGGGAAGAGCATCTCTTTCCTTACCTATCATGGTACCTTTGGTGCTACGGACAAAGTTTTGGCCTTTATCCAACAGTTTGATGCGGCATTTGGAGATGAGGGCTTCACGGAGTCCTCTAAGCTACGCCATGTAGCTATGCACTTTCAAAAGTCCGCCAGGCAATGGTGGTCTAGCCTACGAGCCAACGATGAAGCTCCACGAACATGGAAAGCTTTAAGAGCTTCCATTATGAAGCAGTTTTTGGCCACCGATGCCAAAGACAAAGTACTCACCGAATGGCAAAGCTTAAAGCTCTCTCCTAATGAATCCATCCACAAATATGTAGACAAGTTTTGGGACTTACAACTCAAAGCCACTGTCTTCAAAAAGTTGGATTTTGGAGAGCAAAAGCAACAATTTTGTGTGGGCTTAACCGAAGAAATGGCGGAGTATGTCAACTCCCAAAGGCCACGTACCATATCGGCGGTAATACACCATACTATGGTGGCCTCTCGAATCAATTTCCAAACAGGGACTAAAAAAAATAATAAGCCCCTGGAAAACAAGGGTTCCAATGAGCCTAAGGGGAAGGACAATGTCCAAAAGTCTCCTAAGGGCAACTCCAACAAAGCTAAAGAGAAGGGAGTTTACAAAGGTAAGAATAAACTCTCTCCTTAAGAGCTTGAGCGTTATCGTAAAGATAACCGGTGTTTCAAGTGCGGCGAACAAGGGCATGCGTACCGCGCTTGTCCCCAAAAGAACAACCGCCAAGATCCTCCTAGAGCTTCCTTGGTTGAAATCCAAGAGGAGGAGACTCACCAAACTCATCACAAAGGATCTCCTCTATGCCATGCTTGGGGAAAGGTAAGAGAACATGATGATTTTATTCTCTTTGACCCTGGTTCTACTCACAATTTTATATCTATAGAGTCAGCCACCAAGCTAGGCATACAATCCTATGAGATGGGAGATGTCCTACCCGCAGACAGTGCCTTCAAGGGGCAAGAAGCTTCAGTCACTCCCTTAATTGGGAAATTGAGGCTTCATGTCCAAGGCTATGTTGACAAAGAGGACTTCTTTATCTCTCCTCTCAAGCATGAGGATGTAATCCTAGGGGCACCATGGTTTGACAGCCTGGCTGCCGATGTTAAATTTCCTGAAAGGAGAATCTCCTTTAAGTTCAGGGAAAAAGACATGTATATAGATGCTAAGGAAATGGGTAACACTATCCCCATTGTACATACACCAGCTTTCAACAAGTCAATAAAGAGCTCTATTTCCATGTACATGATTTTTGTTAAAGATTCTCAAAATGAACCTAATGCTTTAGCAAAAGAAAATAAAAGCACCCAAAAGGAATTAGAGTTATCTAATTTTCTCAAGGGGTTTCAAGATGTTTTTATTGACGACATCCCTTGTGAGCTACCTCCTAAACGAGGTAATGATGACCATGCAATTGAAATTCTTCCAGGAAGTTCACCGCCTAACAAACCTCCTTATAGAGTTTCTCAAGCTCAACAAGAGGAGATTATGCGGCAAGTGCATGAGTTAGTTGAGAAGGGTATGGTTAGGCCAAGCTCATCTCCATTTTGCTCACCTGTGCTATTAGTGCAAAACAAAGACGGCATATATCGTATGTGTGTCGACTATAGAGCACTAAATAGGATCACTATCAAGAATAGGTTTCCTGTTCCACGGGTAGAAGACCTATTTGATAAGCTACAAGGATCGACCTACTTCAGTAGGATTGACCTAAAAAGTGGCTATCATCAAATAAGGATAGTCGATCAAGACATTGTAAAGACCACATTTCGCACCACATTTGGTCTTTACGAATACATTGTCATGCCTTTTAGCTTGACCAATGCACCAGCCACATTCAACCGCTTGATGTAGAAGCTATTCAGGCCTCATCGAACCTTCACTGGAGTGTTCTTTGATGATATTATCATCTACTCTAATTCATTGGAGGAACACAAGCAACACCTCCAGGTAATATTTCAAGTTTTAAGAGAGAATAAAATTTATGTTAATCGAAAGAAAAGTGATTTTTTCTTGCAAGAGATTCAGTATTTAGGTCATATTATCTCTCAAGATGGCATCCAAACGGATCCATCTAAGTTAGAGGTAATAAAAGGATGGCCTAAACCAAGGAATCTTCATGAACTAAGAAGCTTTATAGGTATGTGTGCATACTATAGACGCTTCATAGAAAAGTTCTCACAAATTGCGGGACCATTGCATGACCTAACAAAGAAAAGCGTTAGGTATACATGGTCTGCTAAGGAGAACAATGCTTTCGAAAAGCTTAAAGAAAAGCTTATCTCTCAACCTGTGCTTACACTACCGGATCTCTCAAAGCCACTTGAAGTCCAATGTGATGCTTGTGGTGATTGCCTTGGAGCTGTTTTGCTCCAAGAAGGGCATGCCATAGGCTATGAGAGTCGAAGGCTCGACCCTGTTGAGCAAGCTCTAGGCATATATGAAAAGGAACTCCTCGCAGTTCTACATGCCTTAGACACGTGGAAGCACTACTTATTGGGGACTCCTTTCATTCTGCGGGGACGGATCACCAAAGCCTCAAGTACTTCATGACGCAGACCAAGCTCTCCGACAAACAAATGAGGTGGGAAAATTTCCTTTCGCAATTTCATTTTCATATTGCTCACATTGTTGGCAAGCATAATCAAGTAGCTGATGCACTCTCAAGACGGCCGAGAGTGAATGCGGTTTCCATAGCAACTCACAATGATCTATCTTCAATGATAGATGAGTATGCTATTGATCCCGATTTTAGAGATGTGATTTCAGCCCTTGCATTAGGGAAGAAAGAAGAACCATTTACCTTACAAGATGGTTATCTTCTCTATGGCAATAGACTATGTGTTACTAACTCACTACGTGAGAAAGTAATGTATGAATCTCATGCTCCACCTTATGCGGGGCATAGAGGGATTCAATCTACCTTGAAGGGAATTGAAACATATTTCTATTGGCCTACCATAAAAGTGAACATACAAGAGTATGTTTCTAAATGTGTGGTATGCCAAAAGACAAAATTGGATAGAGGGAAGCAACTTGGATTGCTTCAACCCTTGCCAATCCCTAATTCGCCATGGGAGAGCATATCCATGGATTTTATCTTTGGATTGCCTAAGTCTATCCATGGGAATACGGGAATATGGACAATAGTAGACAGGTTCAGTAAACAAGCTCATTTTATACCTGTCAAAAAGACTATCAAAGCCCATCAAATGGCAACCCTCTTCATTTCACAAATTTTCAAGTACCATGGCTTGCCAATGTCCATAGTGTCGGATAGAGATCCTAGAATGACCAATAATTTTTGGAAGGGTCTCTTTGAGAATTTAGGAACAAGGCTAAACTTCTCTTCGGCCTATCATCCACAAACGGATGGCCAAAGTGAAATAGTTAACCTAACAATTCTCGATCTACTAAAAGCCTATGTAACGGAAGTAGATCAAAGATCCCAATGGGAGAAGTACTTACCCTTAGTGGAGTATGCTTACAATAACACTGTACATACTTCCACGGGAAAAGCACCTTTTGAGGTAATTGAGGGAAGATCAAAAAGTCCCTTGCTACTTAAGGTACATGGGAAGATCTTCGCTGCCAATGAGTATAGCCGAGACCTACAAGAATCTTTTCAAAAGATTAAGGATGCTATCTCTATCTCACAGCAAAGGCAAAAGGCTGCTGCTGAAAAGCACAGAAGAGCCCAAGCCTTTAAAGAAAACGATTGGGTCTTATTAAAGTTTCCCAAGGCTCGATTAAGGCATACGACGGACAAGAATCCTATGGGCCATCAAAAGTACTATGCTAAACTAGCAAAAAGGTACTATGGTCCCTTCCAGATTCTTAGGCCAATCAATGAGATGGCCTATCAACTCAAGTTGCCCAATCATTGGCTCATACACAATGCTTTCCATGTGAGCCTATTAAAGCCTTACAAAGGAGAGCCACCTCAAGAACCAACTATTGAAGACCCACCGGAGATCAAGGACCAAGAGGAGGTGCTGCAACCCGAGTCCATTCTCCGACATGAAACAAGGTATTAAGAGGCGGTAAGACTATCCGAAGATATCTTATTAAGTTTAAGAATTATCCTTTTGAAGATGCTAGATGGATGCAAGGCATACAATTAAAGGATAACCTAAACCTTGTCAATGCTTACAATGCTTCCCAAGAGTAAGCAAATGTACAAATTTGTTAAAAATGAACAAAGTTTTTTTTTGTCTTATAAGACTCTCTTTTTCTTTATTGTGCACAAAAATGAAGTAGTATGCATGCTTAGATCAAGTATGCGGAGACGACGTCTCCCAAACACCAAGTAGAGCTTGTCACTCTACTATGGAAGACTGATAGGACTAATGTGCAGACATGCTTGCGGCAGCCTCAGGCTCTCAAGCGCCAAATGGACTAGTCATCCATTGTGGAATGATGTCGTAGGGTAACATAGGGATCCTCTACCTGCTAAGAAAAGGACTCATGAATATGCTTTATCTTCTCTACACCATAGTCGAGGACGACTATGATTTCAAGAGAGAGGTAATGTCATAATAATCAATATCTAATTCTCTTAAATGATTTTCTCATATTAAACTGATCATTTAATGTGGAGAAGTGCCAGGGGAGAAAAAGCTAGAATATTGGTTAAACTAGTAGACTGGCCACAGTAGGGATCCAAAGGAGGAAAAATAGGGATCCAAAGGGGGGGCATCTGCAAAAGAGCCATGTGCAACAATGGGCTAAAAAGACCCTAAGGTTTAGCCCATTAAGACTTCCAAAATGCTAAGGTTCCAAAATTCAAAGGTTGTGTCCAAAGGTCAACCCTAGGGGAAATTGGATGCTTTGTGTGTGACTAAAAAGTCTTTGCATATCCGTACATGGGAGGGGGCGAGCCCTTCTTCTAGGGGATGAGAGAGAAAGTCACACACACACACAGGCTCCCTTTACACAAAGGGAATTAGGGACACATGTCAGCTCCCTAACCCAGATGCCCACAAGGTGTGCCCAATTCCTATTGGATGGCCTTGGAGGTGGACCAATGAGAATTAGGCTAGAGTAAATCTAGTTTAATTAATTTAAAAACATTTAATAAAAGAAACCAATGAGAATTAAGTCTCCTAGAAGACTATTGGGAAGTCTCACAAGGGGTCCAATGAGCATTCAGGAGCCCAATGGCTTGCCTGATTCCTATTGGCCAGGAGGCAAAGGGGTCCAATGAGAGTTTAGTTTAATTATTTAATTACCTAAAGCTCTCACAAAAGGGGAAAGGGGGACACATGTCAGAAGGCTATCACTTATGCTGCTTAATAGTCATTGGCTTGACTTGGGGAGAGCCAATGAGGGCTCAACAAGAGCGAATGGCAAGAGGGCTCGCCCAAGAGAGAGAGGGGGCTGATTTTTGCAAGGCATTATCACACACACACACACACACACAATCTCATGTGTGAAGAAAGAGAAGACTATCTCTTCCCAAGCTTTAATGGAGAGCTCATCACCTACTCCAAGCTTGTGAGATAGAAGCCTACATCGACACACTCTTGGCTTGTGGATGCAAATCCAACCAAGAGCCAAGCTTCAATGCATGCTCATCTCCTCTACCAAGCTAATTAGTAAGCTAAAGCTATGCTAATATGAGTGATTATGTGAGGAGATGTACATCTTTCTCGTAAGATACTCCTTCTTCCTCTCAATCTACTCTCATACCCTGCTAGCTCTCACCATCTTCGAAGGTGTGTGAGGTCTTGGGTCTGAGAACGGGGATAATTAAAGTTGTGTTTGTTAAGTGTTTTGCTTAGTGCATGAAGCTTTCATCTTCATTGCACTAGCTAGTTTTGAAGGAACACAAAGAATTGTATTGTACAATGTCTCTCTTGATGGGAGAAACCATAATACAAAGCCTTTTGGAGGGGGGACCGGTTCCATGCAAATCCGGTCCTCAACTGTTGTCAATAGCTTAATTTCTCTCTCTTTTGAAAGTATTGTTGATGCTATCTAACTAGGTGTTATGCTTTTTGTTGCTCTCTCCACCCAAGCACTCTTGTAATTCTCATTAGGAATCTATGCTAATGAAATGCCCACTATGTTCATGCTAATTTCCGCTACACATAAGTTTTTAGACCATTAAATATTACACCCCTCTCTACCGCTCACAAGCCTCTCCATGGTTGAAGCTAGTTGTGACAACCACCACTTGACTAGAAATCTAGTGTTGTGGCCACTGTGGTGGCCACCACGTTTGCCATGCCAATCTCCTTTGTCAAATCTTTATCATTGTTATCTCCGTCCAGCTTGGCTTTTCCATTTTCCTTTTGGAGTTCCCAATTTTGACTTTGGCTTTGCAGTTCTGAGCATCTTCTTGCATTTATAACAATGACTCTTGGACCATGTGGGTATCGAGGTAGCTAACTAAGCACTTTCCTGACCATCCTAGTCAAGCTTGCCTTTGCCTTTGTCCTCTAACAAACTCGTACATTTTCTATTGGCTTCACATCCCCAAGCCCAACAAATGGACGGATTCCTTGAGAACTTCAGCTATGCATATGCTGCTAATTGGGTAATGGCCAATCCACTTTCCATGGCCATTTTTTATCTTTGCTTATCGTTGTCATCAGCGCTTCAATAGGTGTCGATGTAGGCTTCTATCTCACAAGCTTGGAGTAGGTGATGAGCTCTCCATTAAAGCTTGGGAAGAGATAGTCTTCTCTTTCTTCACACATGAGATTGTGTGTGTGTGTGTGATAATGCCTTGCAAAAATCAGCCCCCTCTCTCTCTTGGGCGAGCCCTCTTGCCATTCGCTCTTGTTGAGCCCTCATTGGCTCTCCCCAAGTCAAGCCAATGACTATTAAGCAGCATAAGTGATAGCCTTCTGACATGTGTCCCCCTTTCCCCTTTTGTGAGAGCTTTATGTAATTAAATAATTAAACTAAACTCTCATTGGACCCCTTTGCCTCCTGGCCAATAGGAATCAGGCAAGCCATTGGGCTCCTGAATGCTCATTGGACCCCTTGTGAGACTTCCCAATAGTCTTCTAGGAGACTTAATTCTCATTGGTTTCTTTTATTAAATGTTTTTAAATTAATTAAACTAGATTTACTCTAGCCTAATTCTCATTGGTCCACCTCCAAGGCCATCCAATAGGAATTGGGCACACCTTGTGGGCATCTGGGTTAGGGAGCTGACATGTGTCCCTAATTCCCTTTGTGTAAAGGGAGCCTGTGTGTGTGTGTGACTTTCTCTCTCATCCCCTAGAAGAAGGGCTCGCCCCCTCCCATGTACGGATATGCAAAGACTTTTTAGTCACACACAAAGCATCCAATTTCCCCTAGGGTTGACCTTTGGACACAACCTTTGAATTTTGGAACCTTAGCATTTTGGAAGTCTTAATGGGCTGAACCTTAGGGTCTTTTTAGCCCATTGTTGCACATGGCTCTTTTGCAGATGCCCCCCCTTTGGATCCCTATTTTTCCTCCTTTGGATCCCTACTGTGGCCAGTCTACTAGTTTAACCAATATTCTAGCTTTTTCTCCCCTGGCACTTCCCCACATTAAATGATCAGTTTAATATGAGAAAATCATTTAGGAGAATTAGATATTGATTATTATGACAGAGGGGCAAGTTATGTTCCCTACAAATCATTTGGACCCATCTATTAGAGTTCAAGTTATTGGTGTTTGAACCCATGGGTTAGATTTCAAGGCACATGCATGTGGCAAGGAACCAACATGACATATAAAAGCACTATGGATGAGTGCAATCCATTGGTGTTGGCCAGATTATGGACAGGATGTGTTTCAAACTTCATTGTCTAGGAATGTTTGGACGTGATGTGTTTACAATTCACAAATGGGGATTCTTGGACGTAATGTGGTCTAAAGTTTGATTTTCTGATGAGGCAACAATTGGTGCTTGAGGTGGCATTCTTTTAAGGTAAAAAGTAGGTGGTAGCAAAATCGAGGTGTATCCAATATCCCGCCGATGCTGGGGTGTCCATGGTAGCTTATTTATTGTCTTGGTCTTCCTACATATGTCCACTATGAGCTACAGAGAGTGTTTTAATAGCATCTCGAGTGAATGTCCCAATGTGATCCCAATATTTATTTTGGCTTTAGGGATTTATTTTACTTGTTTTTCAAAGTCTTGGGCTGGGCAATTTGTTGAGAGGGGTAATTAAGGCCCCCAAAGCTAGTATATAAAGAGCACTTAAACCGACATTGTAAATCAAATTTTCATTGCACAATCGATTGGTTCAAGAGTCTCATCTTTATATATTTACCTTTGCAACAACTGTCAAGAGCTATTGCTCAGCTTTAGGTACTAAAGTCATTCCATCAACCAGACCCCACAAGGGTTCCTATTGAGGTTCAAGTCAACCACAAAGTCCCTTGTTGTCTCCATCTTCCCGCATAAGATATGGAGCCAACATTTTTGGATTATGCTGGGGAAAGATTAAAACTTTGTTAGCTATCAAGGGAGACTCTAGGGTACAATGTATATCTTTCTTATGGTATTGAAGTTTTCAATGTTGAAACTTGAGGGATGGCAGTCCCGGCAAATGAAAGAGGCTTGAGGCAATACCAAAGACAACAAGTTGTGAGAGCGGCCCAAGTGGTAAATCAGACCTTGAATTAGGACGAAGAGGTACGGCCACCTCACCTGGAATGAAGCAAGGAAGGGAGTGTGGAAGTAGAAACTTGAGACTCTGAGTTTGAAGATGTGCTAGAGGAGGAAGGACCAACAAGAATCTAGGAATATGGATGCATGTAAAAATCAAAATGCCAAAAATTAAGGGATCAAAGACAAGCAACGCCAAAATTCATGTTCATGTGTTCAAAGACTCGGCAAGGCTCTAGAACATCTGTAGAGAAGATTACCACAGTTATCTTCAACAAACCTTACCGAGCAAAGCTTAAAGGTGATACTAGATGTATCCTCCCAAGAATCGTTCCACATAGATTAGCCTAATAAAAGAACTTCTATTTAGATTTAAGGATGAGAAGAGAGAGGAATACATACTAACTAAATTGGGCAATATAAAACAAAATAAATTGAGGGTTAGAAAGCTGATACAAGAACTGGAGGATTTGGCGTGATAAATGGCCACTCCACCAAGTGACAATAGCTTGAGAGCCTTTGTCCCGAATGGAGCCTCACCCAAAGGTCTACAAAAGACAAAAATCACAAGCCCCACCAAGAATTTTGAATAGCTAACCAAAAGAGCTCATAGATTGGAGAAGAAGAGAAAGAGGAGAGACTCAAATACCTCAAATAGCTCGAGGGTTTTGGTCAATAAAATTTTGAAGAAGAAGAGAAAGGCAAGGTTAAAACCAAAGACATACTAAAAATTTTAGTTTTCGATGCCATGAAGGAAGGTTAAAAAACTGAGGAACCAACTACAAGTCTTTGCAAGAGTGAAGATGGCATGAAGGGAAGTACATCAATAAAAGATAAGAGGTGTGTGCATTGTCGAGTCAATGACCGCACAACCACTAAATGAAGAAAGTGTGATTACTGTGAAAGAAGTACACATTTGTGGGAAACTTGACCCATTAGGTTGATGCTAGAAATCTAGGTAGTGCCACCTCAATTAGGAGGGGATGGAAAAACCGGTGGCTATGGTAATCAAAGGAGTGCGTACGAGAATTGACAGGGGTATATATCACCATTTAGAAAAGGTAGAAATTGTTGCAAAAGTGGAAAGCAAGGGCATTTTGGATGAGACATTCCTAGAATCTCTAAATCAAGCTCAACAACTTTAGGCAACTCAGGAACCATCATTATTTCCCATACCACCAGCTATACAATTTGTAGATCCCATAGTAATTGCAGTCACCAAGGCTCATGCTAAACTTTGGCAGGCAAGTAACAATTATAATTTTGAAGTAGCCAATACAACGAAGCACTTAAGTTTGGAGCCAGGAAATATGTGGCATAAACTCGCACAAGAGATTGCCAAAGAAGTGGCACAACTACCAACAATGATCCAACAAGAAGTACACCTTTAGGCTTTGACTAGTGGGACTAAACCTTGGCATAAAACATGCAAAGAAGCTGCCCGAGAAGCACAAGAATTGGCAAAACAACAACAACTAGAAGCTCATAGAGTTGAACAAAGGAACTAATCATAAGAAAGACTAGAACAAATGGACGTGGGCCACATATTTTTTGAAGGCAAGCAGGCGGTGATTCAAGAAAAAGATGGGGCACCGGATCATGAGAAGGATTCAAAAAAGGCCCAAAGGAGAGTAGCCACTCCAAAGTGACATAGCACACCTGGCTAGTTAGCCCTTGAAATAGACAATTGACATGTGTGATATGTTCCTCAACTAAGATCCAGTTTGATCTCAATGAGACAATAGATTGTGGGTGTCAAATACTGCTTACAAAGCAATCTTTTTAGATGCATTGCAGATCATTAGTGACTGCCAAGGGAGCCCGCAATGGCATGATATATTATATGCATGTATCTAAGGTTCGAGATGACATAGTCTCAATTTTGTTGTTGGCATGCATTGAGCAAGAGATGAGATGTGGCTCCTTCGCTAGTGAACTCCACCATGCTCATGAGACAAAGCATGAAGCTATGTTGGACATGTCAATAGACTCTGTCCAGACAGAGGTAGAGCGACAGTTCTCTAATGAGACACAACAAGTGTCATTAGAGTTTGTGCAGACAAAGGTAAATCAGGTCTTCTCCCTAGAGACACATGCAAAAATGAATGACATAGAGTTTTTTTTATATGCTCGTGCTAGAGGTTGATGAGTTGATGCCATGACACATAGTTTCACACATGGATGAGAGGGACATAGCCATCCCAGTGTCAACAATGACACATCCATACGTGATGAGTAGTCTTGATGATGAAGTGTATACAGATAGCACTGAGGTGGCTAGTACAACCAGGTTTGTGCAGATTTTGTGAGTGTTTGGGTATCTCATGCTCGACCTATTAATGTTAAGGATTGCCTTAGCAACTACAATGGGAGCATTTGCAGTAGGGATTGTCAATCATATGATGACTAACACTAGCATGATGCATTGTGGAGCTTTGCAAACCATATAGAAATGTCTGTGGGATTTGCATGCAAGCTCTAGTGTGGATACACACACTCATCTATCACAAGACTCTACAGTCGATACGACTACATGTAAATTGAGTGAGTGAGACAGTGGGCATAGGTTGAGAGATTCACTCACCTATTTTCCTATACATGCTAGTAGTTTAGCTAGTAGGACCCTCTTATTTTACATCCACCTTTAAGTGGGAGGTTGTTAGGGTAAAGTCCTTCCCTAGGATGATGGACGTCCAATGTCCAGCACCCATACCTCGCTAACCCACTCTCTTATTCTTTATATACATAGAAAATAAGGAGTGAGTGCTGCTTTAAGCCATTTTGCTAGACCGCACAATGTGTTCTCTCTCTCTCTCTCTCTCTCTCTCTCTCTCTCTCTCTCTCTCTCTCTCTGCACACACACCGAATTCGTGCATCCCTTCAACATTTGCTAGAAAAATTCAAAAGGACATTATTGGATTTATTCAAAGAGTGTGTTTGCATGACACCATACTTATATGGAATGAATAGGCTTGATGGTGTGACAACACAAGATCCCATTGAAGATTGAGGCAAGGCTTATCAAAATGCAGCGGTATAGAATGAACCCCAATCATGGCGTCAACGTGAAAGAAGAAATTGATAGTCTCCTCAAGGCAGGATTCATTGCTAAAGTAGAAAGTAGTGACTAGTTGTTTCCTATTGTATTGGTTCTCGAGAAGAATGGAAAATTGCAGGCGTGTGTGGATTTCATGAAACTCAATGATCAAACTATTAAGGACCCATTTCCTTTGCCATTCACAAAAATGATGTGGATCAAGGCATGAGATGTATAGCTTCCTGGATGGCAATAGTGGATATAATCAGATAGTGTTGGCTCCTCAAGAGAGAGAAAAGATGACATTCACAACTAAATGGAGAGCATTCATGTATTTTGTGATTCTATATTGACTCTGTAATGCTCCTGCCACTTTTCAAAGGACGATGATTAAAATCTTTAAAGAGTATCTTCAAAAGTTCACGGCAATATTTATTAACGATTCTTGATCTACTCACCCATGGCACAACACTTGGAATGTCTAGCACTGGTGTTCATTAGATGTAGGGCAAAAAGAATCAACACAAGTGTGTGTTTGTGGTATTCAAGGGGATCTTCCTGGGACATGTGGTATCCAGCAAGGGAGCATAGTGGCTAAGGACAAGTGTTTCCAAGTGGTAATAATTGTCAGTGTGCAATTGGCTAGTGCTCAAACAACCTAAGTGGGAAATGATACTTCGTGTGCACGTAGATGCATCTGGCATAGCTTTGGGTGCAGTTTTAGCTCTACCTGAAGGAGACCTGGATTTCCCAATCTACTGGATGTTGAAAAAGGCTATACCACCATTGAACGTGATAATTGAGACATTAGAAATAGTTTACTTAGAAAACAGATTTCACCATTGTCTGTTTGGTAATGAACTCATATTCTTTGTGGATCACTGTTAACCCTCACGCACATTCCTATCACCTACGACGGACGCTGTATTATTTATTTGGTAGAGTCAAGTACCGGGCTTGTCAGTCCAATAGGAAAAGGGTAAGAGTGATCGCCGATGAGAGGCGCACTCTAACTGGAACATTCAAGGGATTAGTTGGCTAAGCATGGGCGCCCAAGAGTGAATGGGGAGAGCTCATATAAAAGTCAACTAAACCTAAAATTCTCTCATTTGTGCAATTGAAGAGTGCTCTTGCTCCATCTCCATCTTCTTCTTCTTCATCTCCTTGTGCGTGTGTGTGTGTATGCGTGAGAGAGAGAGAGAGAGGGAGAGAGAGAGAGAGAGTGTGTGATCGAGCATTGCGACGACGGCACGGCGGCGCGTCTCCTTCTTCTTTGCGACAAGGAATCCGCCACGACAGCAAGCGTAGAGCGGTGAGTGACACACCATCGCCATCTTTGAGCTTACTAGTTTAGGCTTGTTGTGTGCTTGGAGCCATTTGTGGCTCGCACACGTATCGGCAAGTTCCTTGCATTGACACGTGCGACAAACGTGCACATTTTTGGCGCCGCTGCTAGGGAATGCCATACACTAAGCTTGAATGGCACTCTGTGCTTCTTTTGTGGTGCAATTTCAATTGTAGGAAGGGTAGGGAAGGAAGGTGTGTGTGTTGAGAAGAAGGATTTTGTGTTGCTACTGTGTATCTCTTTGTTAATGAAGTTTTGAAAGGTTACTGTGTTTTCTCTGTGCTAAGGTATTAGTATTAAGGTTATTAGTTCTGTGTAGTAAAGTACAGTAAGTAAGAAGTAGATCTATGAGAGCTAATGAAGTGTGTTAGTGTGTAACAGTAGGTGTATTAGTTGTAAGTAGGTAAGTAGAGTGTGTGTGTGTGTGCTCGCGCGTAGGCTGCGACGACCTTATCCAAAAATAAATAAAAATTTAAAGGTAGGATTGAGATCGGGAATATCTCCCAAACCCAAGCCCAAGCTCACGCTTAGGCTAAGGCCTCAGTCGCCCTTTAAAATTACGTGTTTTAGCTTCACAAGTAGCTAAAAATTGACTTTTTTGAGGACCAACGGAGCTTCAGGTGACCGAACGTTGTGCTGTAAAGCACACCGCGACCATCTGAGTGATACGCTTATTTTGAGCTATCACGCACTTTAATAAAAAAATCGATCATTCAAAAAATTTAAAAAAACATAAAAAAAATGAGTGAAAACGGATACCTAAAAAAGTAAACGGTTAACCTTGGAAGTTATTCGCCAACGCTTGTAGGGTGTCAAAAGCACATGCATCTCCGCTCTGGTCGTGTGCTAGAGACGGAGCAACTAGAGAGAATTTCGACTTACGCGAGTTCTCAATATCCACCTACCTTAGGTTTCGGACCCTCGGCGGGGACCCAAGGTAGTACAAACCAAGACCCGAACATAGCGGCTAGTGACTCTTCCTCTGACTACGACGTCATGGAGGGTTTCCTAAGGCCTAATCTCGATAGCTCAAGCCAAGACATGCATACCATGGGCCCGCGGTCCGGACCGAGCGTGCTTAGCCACTTGAAGGAAACCTTTAGTAGAGCCACTCGCTCTGAACATGGAGCTAATGATGTAAATGAGGGGGGTGGGGAAGTAAACTCTCCATTCATGACCAACGCAAAGCCTATGCCGTTAGAGAATGTTCACGTGAATACTTCATTCACACTGCACCTCCTGACTCTTCAGAGCTATTCCCCTCCGAGGTTATATTCCCTGATGGTAGAAGCCTTGCCGAAGTGCAAGAGGTTGAGCGGTATATCCTTGCAGCAAGGGAAAAGGAAATCGAGAGCTTACACAAGGCAGAGCAACGAAGAGAGTTAAAATCGAAAGCTCCTATGTCAATATATTTGCTAGGAGAGCAATCGAGTGCTCCTAACTTAGCAACCGCTAAGGGCCAACGCCTAGAAAGCAACATTGCATCTAGCTCAAAGGAGACCCCTAGCACCTCAATTCTAAATGGAGCGTTCTTAAATGAGAACTGGGTGTACGAACTACAAACGGAAACTCTGACCGACCTATACACAGGTCACACCTATCATGTGGGTTGGTTAGATGTCCTACAATCCACAATGGGTGCTACTAGTGTGGAGGATCAACAACAAAGAGTTTGTAAGGTCATCCATAGGGTCATTGAGTTAGAGAGACAGAACAAGGGGATCAACATGCCTTCAACGGGTCTCATGAGATTCTTGGATACAGGGAAGGCTAAACAACCGACCTTATCGCAAATGGAGACTCCCTCGGTAAGTCTGATGGATCCTCCATATGTTGTTTCTCCAGGGGTCTCAGTGCAATCTGAGCCCACAAGTGATAGCTTTACCTTTCCAAGTCTAGCTCATCTTTCCCTTGATGACACCATGGCTACCATGCCTACCCCAATGATGGGCATGCCAAGAAACATGCCATGGACCTCATTTGTTAGTAAAGCACCACTACATGGTAGCTCAATGCCTGCAATAGTATCTACAAGTGGGTACCAATCGTATACACCCATGGGTCCTCGTACTCATGTAGTCCCTACTCCTCCCATTGTTTCAACAACCTATGCTCCACAACCACAACACCCAAGTTCTTATTTCCATGGGACTATACTGGCTAGCATTAGCATGTCACGTCCGACGTCTGCTATGCCTAGGGCCACACATATGACCTTTGGCCCACCACATGGCACAACATCGTACCCAACGTGGAACCCAAGGGCTTCCTATGCGCCAAGCCCGATGCCAATACCTACTCCACATGTAGTCTCTGGAGCGCCTTCACCCACGGTGCCTGCTCACTTAGGTGACTTGTGTTACCATATACATGTGGTAGTGATGTGTGTGAACACACTAGGACCGCCAGGGAATTTTTTCCCTCTTTAGGAGGTTTTTTCCCCCGTGCATTGTATATACGCCCATCACTCTAGGGCTATCTATCTTTCCATTCCACACCAAGTAACACACTCTCTATTGTGTGCCTTGAGCTTCCTTCGTCTTCTCCAAGCTGTGTGCGTTTCTTTGCAACCCTAATTCCAACAATTGGTATCAGAGCAGGTCACGTCCTCCCAGGCTTAGTCGCCAGCTACTCTAGCACACGCCTGCTCACTTTCTCCGATTTCAGTGAGCTTTGGTGAGCGTTCGCAAGCCGACAAATTTTTTGGGAAAGCTCAAAGAGCTTTATCTGCTCAGAATTTTGATTTGGGCTCATTTCGGCCTTCCTTTCCATTACAGGCAGTACTGCACAAGCTATTTCCTCATTTTGTGCAGAATTTTTGTCAATGCCGTTTTCTGCATAACAGGTGCCTTATAGTCTTCTACGGTTTGTGCTATATAGCACATGTTGTTCTCGCTCCCTTTCTTCTATTTTCGAGCAGTTTTCACATCACGTGCAACATTTACCATGGCTGACAACAACAACACAGATGTGTTCAAGATGTTTGCTGCTGAGGACAGGTTGGATGGGGACAACTACCCTATGTGATGCAACATGTTCTTGTGTCAAAGGGTGTCTGGAACATTGTGCAGGGCATTGATGTACGTCTTGGTTCTGAGGATGTAGGCGATGTTGAGGATGTTGCAGGTCTTGCTGCAAGGATTGCAGTTGTTAGAGTTGTTTTGCCTACGACAGAACAAGCTCATTGGGATGTTAAGGATGCGCAGGCTCATGCATTGTTTGCGTTGTCTGTGAAGCGCACCATTGTTCCTCACATCCGTTCAGCAAAATCTGCAAAACAGACTTGGGATATTCTAGCAGGTCTTTATGCAAGCCGCAATAAGGCTACAATTGCTTTGTTGCGTAAAGAGCTGGAGTCGAAGATTATGCATGAGGAAGATGATATGGACACTTTCCTTGCTAGGGTCAAGGATATCAATGAGCAGCTTATTTCTGCAGGTGAAGTCATTTCAGACAGTTCCCTTGTGCAGATTGTTCTTGATGCCTTACCAGATTCTTACCAGACTTTTGCTAGTACTTGGAGACTTATGACCCAAGGAAATCCTGAAGTTGTCAAGTTTGATGCATTATGCACATTGCTGTTGCAAGAGTCACTTTCCAGAAAAAACAGGACTAGACAGCGTGCAGTTGAACAGGCTTTTATTGCTTCTCAAAGAAAGGGTGGTAACAATAATGCAGCCACTTCTTATGGTTCTGCTGCGAGTGGCAAAAATTTTGTTCCTAATGCTTCTGCTGGCAGCACTTTGTCTGGCAATTCTGGTGATAAGGGCAAAAAGAAGATGCGTTGCCATTATTGTAAAGCCAATGATCACTTGATCAAGTCGTGTCCTAAGTTGAAGGCCAAAGAGGCTAAGAAGAAAGAGAGTGGTTCCACTACAAATGCTGGTTCCACTACAAATGCAGCCATTGTTGAGTCTTCTGTGAAAGGAGATTGTGTTGTTGATGTTGATGCAGAATGGGCTTTTAGCGCAGAGTGCACATACAATCCTGCTGTCCATGATGCATGCTTGTCAGTTGCTGCAGATTCACATGTGTGGTATTTCGACAGTGGTGCTACAAAGCACATTACCTCACATCGAGAATTGTTTACCTCTCTCGAGTCTGTCCCTCATGGGAATTCAGTCACTTGTGCCAACAATGCCTCTTATCCAGTTCAGGGAGTTGGAAAGATTGTGCTCACTGCTGCTAATGGCAGTTCCTTCACACTTGTTGATGCACTTTACGTACCTGGGATCAAGAAGAATCTCTTGTCTGTATCCACACTTGCTAGACTTGGACTTGTAGTCAAATTTGTGGATGACATATGTACAGTTCATGATCTCAGTTTTGGTGATGAAATTGTTGCATCTGGCCTTTTGTGCCGTGGGTTGTATAAGCTCACTTTGTATGACAAGTGTGGACAAAATTTTGCAAATGCTGTTGCAGATTCAAGGGCTATTTCAGATGCAAAACTCTGGCATGCACGTTTTGGTCATCTGAATTTTGCCAGTTTGCTGCGTTTGCAGAAATCTGATATGGTTGCTTCTTTGCCGCCTCTTGAAGCACCTATCAAACATGTTTGTGAAGGCCGTATTTTGGGTAACATGCAGCGTTCTAAGTTTCCAAAGGATGGTTCAGTTCGGGCCACATGCAGGTTGCAGCTTGTGCATAGTGATGTTTGTGGGCCCATGCAAACTCCGTCCTTGGGCAATTACCTGTACTTCGTGACTTTCATTGATGATTACTCCAGGCATGCATGGGTATTTCCACTTAAAGCGAAGTCCGAAGTTTTTATGTGCTTCAAACAATTTCTGGCTATGGCTAAAAATGTCTCGAAATGTACTATGGGCACCCTCCGTTCCGATTGAGGGGGGGAGTATATGTCTCATGAATTTAATGCATTTCTGGCTAGCCGTGGGATAAAACACCAATGTACAATGCTTTATACACCTCAACAAAATGGTGTTGCTGAGAGGAAAAACAGGTCACTGACGAAAATGGCACGATGTATGGTCAAAAGTCAAGCTTTACCGCATTCTTTTTGGCTTGAGGCCATCATGTGTGCCACTTATGTACTTAACAGGTGTCCTACGAAAGCTTTGCAGTCTATTACTCCATATGAAGCATGGCATGATAGAAAGCCTTCTATTGAGCACATGCGTGTTTTTGGTTGTTTGGCATATGCTTTGGTGCCACAAGTGCAGCGCAAAAAATTGGATGATAAGGCTGTCAAATGTATTTTTGTTGGTTATAGTGCTGAAAGCAAAGGTTACAGGTTGTATCATCCGCAAACAAAATGTATTCTAGTTTCACGGGACGTAGTGTTTGTGGAAGATTCTGTTCAGCCCTTGCTGTCATGTACTAGAGACAGTAATGTAAGCTCAAAGGACATTTATGACACTTTGTTGCCTCTTTTCAGTGGTGGAAATACGAATGTAAGTTCCAATGAGGCAAATGTACAGCCTATGGGGGTTTCTAAAAATGTTTTAGATCAGCCTATTACTGATGCAGATGTACATGATGTACTTGATGAGGAAAGGACTGAAAATAAGCCGGCTAGAGGTAAGCCAAAATGGCTGGTGCACACTTTGCGTGACAATAAATTGGATGCACCTTTGTCTAGTTGTACTCGTTCAGGCTCTCGCCATGCATCTTATGCATCAGATTGTTATGCTTTGGCCGTGTCTAGCTTACATGATGTTGAGGAGCCTCTGACTTTTGATGAAGCACAAAATTCAGAAAATTGGATGGCTGCCATGCAATCAGAATATGATGCACTTATAGAAAATGACACATGGACTTTATGTGATTTGCCTCCTTGCAAAAAGGCCATTGGTACAAAGTGGGTTTACAAGTTGAAACACAAGCCAGATGGTGAGATTGATCGCCATAATGCTCGACTTGTTGCAAAGGGTTATGCACAACAAAAAGGCATAGATTATGAAGAGACTTTTGCTCCCACTTGTCGTATGACTACTGTGCGTTTTCTATGTGCATTGGCAGCTCATTTTGGTTGGGATGTACATCAATCAGACATTGTTACTGCTTTCTTGAATGGTGACATATTTGAGGAAGTTTATGTAACGCAGCCTCGCGGTTTTGTCATAAAAGGACAAGAGGACAAAGTGTGCAAATGTAACAAGGCTTTGTATGGGTTGAAGCAATCTCCTCGTGCTTGGTATGAGAAAGCTGACACTCATTTGGTCAAACAAGGCTTTCGTAACAGTCCAACAGAAAGCACATTGTATGTAAAGCGTGAGGGTGATGTATTTCTCATCGTGGTTCTTTATGTCGATGATTTGCTGATCACTGGACCAAATGAGAGACATATTGCTGAATTTAAGGCTGATTTGAATGCTACTTTCAAGATGAAAGATTTGGGGCTGTTGCATCATTATTTGGGTATACAGTTTAAGCAGTGTGATGGTGGTATTGCCTTGTGTCAGAAAAGTTACATAGAGACGTTGCTATGTAAGTTTGGACTTGAGGATTGCAAACCTATTGCCACTCCCATGGAAACAGGTTTGAAGTTGAGTCTACATGATGCTCGCGATCTTGCTGATGTCACTCTTTACCAAACTGCTGTTGGCTGCCTCATTTATGTATGCAACACGAGGCTGGATATTCAGTTTGCAGTCTCACAGGTCATCAGATTTATGCATAGCCCAGGGTCTAAGCATTGGCAGGCTGTCAAGAGGATTTTCCGCTACCTTAGTGGCACTTTACATCTTGGCTTGTTTTATCCCAAGGGGGATCATTGCCACCAGAATTACATTCTTTTTCGGACTCAAATTGGGCTGGTTGTTTTGACACACGAGTGTCCACAAGTGGTTTTTGTTTCATGCTTGGCAGTTCATGTATATCATGGTTGAGCAAGAAGCAACCTACTGTGGCCACTTTGAGTTGTGAGGCTGAGTACAGGGCAGTCTTCACAGCTACGGTTGAGTGTGTATGGCTCAGACGCCTTATGGCTGATTTGGGTGTTGGACAGGACACTGCCAACACTATCTACACTGACAGTCAGAGCGCATTGGCAGTTGCGAGGAACCCAGTTTTTCATGCTCGCACAAAGCACATTGAGGTGCATTACCACTATGTCAGGGAGAGGCTCTCAGCAGGAGAGATCAACTTGGCTTATGTGCCAACACAAGACAACCTTGCAGACCTTTTCACAAAGGCATTGTCTCGTGAGAAGCTTGAAGCTTTCCGCAAAGCTTTGGGCTTACTCGTGTTTGTGGACTGATCCTGTCCTCAGGGCATGGCACTTCCCTTTACTCATGTGCCAGCTCTCGTTCACCGCATCACTCAAGGGGGGGATTTGTTACCATATACATGTGGTAGTGATGTGTGTGAACACACTAGGACCGCCGGGGCATTTTTTCCCTCTTTAGGAGGTTTTTTCGCCCGTGCATTGTATATACGCCCATCACTCTAGGGCTATCTATCTTTCCATTGCACACCAAGTAACACACTCTGTATTGTGTGCCTTGAGCTTCCTTCGTCTTCTCCAAGCTGTGTGCGTTTCTCTGCAACCCTAATTCCAACAACTTGGCAACATTTGCTCAATCTATCGGTCGATCTATTGCTGAGAATATGCGTAACATGCATGATAGAGAGCCTACAAGTAAGGTAGTACAAATAGCCAAGCTCGCACAAAAATTTAGTGGAGATGGGGATGTGAGAAAGCATATCGAAGTGTTTGAACGAATATGCGATTCTCTAGGAGAACACAATGACCTGCATAAGAGCAATGCTTTGGTATAGAACCCTAAGGGTGGAAGAAAAAATGATTTACCCTACTCTTAGGATACTGTCCTTGAAAGAATACATACAAGAGGGAGTGCTTTGGGATGTAGCCTCTCAGCTCCAGAAAGCCCAATGAGAGGAAGAAGAGTCGGTGAGAGACTTTATTAGTCGCTTGAAGAATTTGAATTCTCGTTGTAATCCAAATGAGCGCTTCAATAATAATCAATTGCTTGATAGATTCATTAGGGGGTTACGACATGAGGATATCTACAATGGCCTAGTCATTAGAGGTATCACCACTTGGGAAGCAGTCACCACCAATGCGATCCAATTGGAGGATAATTGAATGATTCAAGGAGAAAGAGTGTCTGTTCAACCTAAATCTATTAGCTCGCAAGCATCAAGGCATCAACCAATGACCCTAAAGCCTATTGCTAAGGAGCCAAAGGAATCTGAGATGACTTTAGCAGATCTCACCAAGGCTATTCAAGAGAGTCTTAGAGACAATCGTGCTCCACAAAACAATCATATGTATCCAAGGAGGGAGCAACAATGGTGCTCAATATGCTATGGACCGCATAGTACCAGTGAATGCCCTACTTTTAGAGTAAAATTCAATGGGAACTGCAATGCCTATGGGAGGTATGGTCATCAAGCTAAGGATTGCATAGTATTTAAGCGTGCAATGGCTAATATACCAACCTTAGCATGGATAGACACACCTCGAGTGCCTGCATTGATGCCAGCCCCACCTCTTGAACAAACAACACAACACACGGTCCCTAGGGCCCAAAATGTTGTTCAACTAACACCCTTACCAGCTCCAATGCTAGGACCGCAACCACCACATTCGAGAATCACTTATGTGAATCAAGTGGGTTGTGAGTCATCTATTGCTTGTTTGGAAGGCTGTGAGGAAGACATAGATCCTAATATTGCCTATGGGATGGATGTGCTTGAAGAAAGTCCACAATACTACATGGAGGACTATTGGGGACAAGTCAAACCTGTCTATCAAGTAGCTGCTCTCGCGACAACAGGCCAAAATATCAATTACATTGCTAAGAGACCACCTCTTCAATGCCATGAGTGTGGAGGTCCACATCGTGTAACCGAGTGTCCTATTAAGCTACAAAAGAACGCCTCACTAATGCACACCAATCAAGAGAGCACGTCTACAATGCCGATACTCATGTGTAATCGATGTGGCATAGATCATTTGATTGCCCAATGTCCAAATAATCCAAATGCACCGAAGATCACGCCATAAAACTTGATTGAATTTATCGAGGAGCCGTCACAAAGTACACATGTGGTACCAGTAAACGTACTCACACGATCGATGCTCCAAAAACAAAATTATATTCTTGAGGAAAGAGACACGGCATCAATTGCCCAGTCTTAGAAAAAAAAGAAAACACGAAGAAAGAGATCGCAAAAAGTAGCGAAGTCAGACCCCAGTTCAAAGACCAACATAGGGACTGGTGATGACCCCATATATATGAATGACGCTGAAGAGGGATTCTGATTCAGGTGAAACCATGGAGACCAAAACGACCACTAAGATAGAAACCAACAAGGAAGATCTTCATGAGCCACAATGGCTAGGATCCAAGAAGAAGATAGGAACTTATCCAAAATCTACAGAGGAGATTGAGCGAGTCAAGCAATTAAGGATTTTGGTAGAAGATACCCAAAGGGATCTAGAACCAGCACCTAGGCAGATCCAGATTACAGACACCGTGTTCCCTACGCAACAACAACCTCACCAAGTCCATACACCCTTAGCCATACCTAGTGTCATCCAAGAAGAAAGTGACTTAAAGTCATGGGAAAGTGGGTGTACTCACTTCTTGATGAAAAGAATGTTTACAGAGGAACTACTTGATCCTATCGAAGAAATGGAGATCCCATCTTCCCCACGTCAAGGGACTCAAGGCCAAAAGGTGTCGTTAAACATTGCCAAATTGATGGATTTCATGTCTTCAGAAGTTAGAACCACCATCATGTCCAAACTATATAAAGACCCTGAGCTAGTCTCAGCTCTTCGAGCCTTCCTCAATGGAGAACTGAAGTTTGGGCTACCACAATTTGCACAGATGGATGGAGCTGGGGAAATGCCCATAGAGGAGGAACACTTAGATCCACAACCCAACGTAGATGAGAACCTTGTTATAGAAATACATGTTAACAAGTTGGGACAATACTTTGAGGGTGATGAATCCAATGCAACCATACCAATCACTACTAAGGGATTAAATATGAAGGGAATCCTTGATGGTGGCGTTGGGGTTAGCATTGTGACTAAAAATTGATGGGAAACTATGGGAAGACCTCACCTTGCGACCACAACCATAGTAGTGAAGATGGCCAATGGGTCTATTGTTAAACCTATTAGGATGCTAGAAGATCTCAAGATCAAGGTCTTTGGACATAAAATAAGGATTACCTTCATTGTTATGGATTTCTCCAAACACACTATGGCATCGGAGATGATCTTAGGACGTCGTTTCATGAAGGAAGCAAAAATGGTGCATGATTGGTCTAAAAACCATGTCTACTTGAAGTTCCAAGATTCTGTCATTTGAGTGGATCTTGTTATTGGTCGAGCACATCCTCTAGGAAACAGGTTTATAATTGATCATAGATCTGACACCACAGTTCACTCGGCCCCATTGCAGTATTGTTACACGTGTAAAGAGGACACTGATGTTGGAGAAGATTCTCCTTATATGGGTGTACTACCTGGGATGATTGAGTCGGACAATGTGGATTGGGTCCACCTAGCAGTAACCATAAACACTTGGGGAAATAGGGGGACGACTTGGGTAACACCTGAGGGGGATGAAATGCTCGTACCCTTAAAAATGCTAGAAGCAATGCATGTAGCTTTTGACAAGACTCATCCTAATATAACGAAGAAAACATACAAGTGGGTCCCTAAAGCTTCTTTAGCGACCATAGCTAGTGCTAAAAAAACAAAAGCCTTGTAAGAAACGTCCCACTCGTTCCAAGAAATGTAAGAAAACATGACGTTGGATTCCTAAATGACTATTGGAAGCCCAAGGCTACTATCAAGGAAATGGTCAAATCTGGGTGCCAAAACGTAGATTGTGTTCTTACCTGTCACCTGACCCATGTGCGCCCAATCTTGTAGCTCCAAAACGGATTGACGATCATGGAAAGAAAAAAATCATAGAATGCTACACACCCACTCCAGAGCTAGTTTGGGTACCAAAGAAAGAACAATTCGTTCCACCTAGCTCAGAAAGGGGTGAGTCCCATGAAGCTTCTTGCTCTTCGTGTAATTTCTATATGGAAATAAAAGCTTCGACACAACCTCCACCCACCATTGTACATATCCATACAAGCAAGAAAGAGTTTGCATCTCCCGTTGTAAGTTCACCACCTACAACAATGTTGCAAATAAAATAATGGGAGAGTACCTTACCACCCTTGCAACTAGATGAAATGCATAGGGCGGTCGAAAACTATTGGTTAAAGCCTTCACCTATAACAACTTGGAACAACTGGTTTCAAAGGGTGACGACATCATTCCAAAAGGTATGATCTACCCAAGGAAGGGGGGAGTGTTTGCTGACATCCATCATTCACTTGCTTCCCTCTCAACCTTCCTCCCTAACCTCTCTATCTCCCAATCTTAGGGAATGTATATATAAAGCCTTATACTCACAAAAAAAAAAAGAAAAGAGCAAGAGAAATTAGCGAACGAGTATGCACAATAAAAGTCAAAACATTGACCCAGACCTACACATTCACATCCGGTACACTGAAACAATAACCTATGTCATCAAACACCTTTGATCCTCATCACTCGAGTGATGGAGGGTAGGTAAGATTAGTACGATAGGAGTGTTTCTGTTTTAGAGTTTAGTGATTAGCAAAGTTCTTTCTTCCCACTGATGTGCCTCCTAGAGGTATTCTTTTTGTTTTCTTGTGTGTACAGGAACGTGTTGCTGTGGTTAGGATTTGGACCTTCATGGGACCTTTCTCTCATTCACTCTTCGAATCAAGCACGATCATCAACACAAACAGGTGTTTCTCGTCCATTAGCATTGCCCCTTATCTTTTTGCATCCATGTTTGTCTACTTTAATTGTGATTGGTAGCATAATATTCAGCGCATTTGCTTAGTACCAAACGTTAAATTCAATGTAATTTTTTGTCATAATCACTTGTCTAGGTTTAAAAATCAAGCAGCCCGACTAAGCTAGTTTGACCAAGATAGGTGTTAGAGATCTTCTTTTAATACTATGGGGAATGCCTTCCTAATAAGCAATCGTTACTTAGGTTCTTAATCCGATTTAGGCAGCATTGTGTGAAATGTACTAGGGCTTTCTAGTGGGTTTAGTCCCTATTGACCTTTAGCTTAAGTATCATAAAGGGAGTTTACTAGTGTGATGAGCCTGGGAAGGGTAACAGTGTTATATGACCCCCCAAAGTTACAAAATTAAAATGTTGAAAACGAACAAACAAAAAATCAAAGTGCCACAATGTAAAATCTTAAGCTGGAAGAGAAATCTTCGCTTGATTTGGTACTTCACTCACATGTATCGCCTATGGTACTAGAGCCCTAGAGGTTTCCAGTGTGGGCGCTTTTCCTTGAAAAGCAAAAAACCCAAGGCATACAAAATAAGCACACACATCAAAATTGAATCACTGTGAAAAGACTTTGGGGGGTTAAAGAAAAGGTAATCAGTCAGGCAATGATTTCATGAGAAATTCCTTTTATTGTAGCTTAACTACAGGTCTTTTAGGTATAGCCTCTAGTCAGCCCTCGAACATGAAATACTTGGCTCTCGCGATTAAACAACTTAATTGACCAGAGAAAATTAAGAAGCTTACCCATGGTATTAATAGTCAGTCTTTAGTGCCTTTCGACCGCTAAATTAGCGACCCCATACTTGTTTAATTTTTTATCTTTACAGCTATTTATGCGCTTGATTATATTGCAATTTAATGTTTATTGCTGACAAATGGTTTAAAATTTTGTTACCAATCAAATTGTCTGCCTACAACTGCATATGCTTTTTAATTGCTTATGAGAATGCAATTACTGTGCCAATGTTGTTTCATTTTGCAGTGACTGAAGGAGGCCAAGGACATTCATCTCAAATGCTCTTCCACCTCGACGAACGAGCTTCAAATCAATAGCTTCCGAGGATGGAATCTACATCAGGAAGGGGGGCATGTTAACCCTCACGCACATTCCTATCACCTACGACGGACGCTGTATTATTTATTTGGTAGAGTTAGGTACCGGGCTTGTCGGTCCAATAGGAAAAGGGTAAGAGTGATCGCCAATGAGAGGCGCACTCTAACTGGAACATTCAAGGGATTAATTGGCTAAGCATGGGCGCCCAAGTGTGAATGGGGCGAGCTCATATAAAAGTCAACTAAATCTAAAATTCACTCATTCTCTCATTTGTGCAATTGAAGAGTGCTCTTGCTCCATCTCCATCTTCTTCTTCTTCATCTCCTTGTGTGTGTGTGTGTGTGTGTGTGTGTGTGTGTGTGTGTATGCGTGAGAGAGAGAGAGAGAGAGTGTGCGATCGAGCATTGCGACGACGGCACGGCGGCGGTGAAGCGGTTGAGCGCGGCGTAGCGGCGTCTCCTTCTTCGCGGCGAGGAATCCTCCACGACAGCAAGCGTAGAGCAGTGAGTGACACACCATCTCCATCTTTGAGCTTACTAGTTTAGGCTTGTTGTGTGCTTGGAGCCATTTGTGGTTCGCACACAGTGTATCGGCAAGTTCCTTGCATTGACACGTGCGACAGACGCGCACAATCACCATGCACCGCTATATCTGATTAACAAAGTATAGGGGCAATTGCTATAATGGATGCTTTTGCTTCAAGAATTGACTTCCAAATCAGACAACAACTAGAGAATAGGATTTTGGAGGAGACTTTTGGTCCATAGCAACTCTTGATCAAGGGAAAAACCTGCTAGATATTCAAGATCAGTTCTCAGGTGTCAGACTGTTCAGTCCCTTTGGGTAAGGCTGATGGAAGGACATAGTCCGCTTCCTAAGAACATTTAAATGCCCTAGTGGACGGACTTCAACCAAAAAGAAGGCCCTCATACTACAATCATTAATGTTTTCCCTGATCAACAACATACTTTATCAACGAGGGAAAGATCGCATTCTTCATCAAAGTGTCTACAAAGTTATATGGATTGATATTCTAACATCAACACATGAAGCCAATATAGGGGAACATTATTCAAACAAATCCACTAGTATGAAATTTTTGCATGTAGTAATGTTGTGGGATTCTCTGTTCAATGGCGCAATAAAAGGTAGCCAAGTTGCATGATGCTTGTCAAAGATTAGGCATGCCTATAGCTAAGGATATGATGTTGCTTCATCTAGTTGCACCATTAGAACTTTTCATGAAGTGGGGACTAGATTTCATTGGACCTTTCAAAACGATACAAGAAAAACAGATACATAGTGGCTACAAATAGATCATGTGATAAAAATAAGTGGAAGTATGCTTATTACTAGACAAAATAGCCCAACGGATTGGAAAATTCTTCCTTTAAAACATCATTGCTAGCTATGGCCGTCCATTGGGATTAGTATAAAATAATGGTTCTCAATTCATAAATGAAGTGGTGAAGTAGCTAAATGATGATTTTCTCATCAAGCACTAACAATCAACTACTTGCTACCCACGTAGTAATGGCCATGGAGTGAGCTTCAATAAGACTGTCAATTGTATTCTTACTAATGTGGTTCAAACCAAGGGCATAGCCTCGGAGTCTTACCTCCCTGTAGCACTCTAGCCATTCAAAACAACCTTCAAAGTAAGTACAAAATAGATGCCATTGAGGTTATTGTATGGATTGGAAGCCATTGTTCTAAGACTTCATGGAGCAACATGGGGGACACCCACACCATCAGGGAGCGTGTGAAACGGTTAACTTGGAAAGAAGAAACTTTCTAGTATGCAATTTGGAGTAAAAATATCATGTAGCATAAGACCACGAAAGAACATGATCAAGGGCTAAAGAAATTAAGTCCTATGGGATACATGGAAAATATAGCACAAGTAACCTAACCTAACCACTACATGGGAAGGATCTTAAAAGGTTTATCGATTATTCAATAACGGATCTGTGCACACTCGAAGTTTTGACCAGTGACACTCTAGTAGTCATTCAGAAGATTTCTCTAGAATGGGATCCATCACATTAGCGTCAAGACGGATCATCATTGAACCACAAAGCTGCACACTAACTTAGAGGTTAGTGGGATTCCCCCTGGAAATACCCAATTTAATGGTCACACAACATGCATGCAATCGGGAATCCACTTTAGCAATCACATCGGCATCAAGAAACTAGGCCCATATTAAAGGTTTCTAGTACCCACTCCTTTCCATAATTACCTTGCTATTATTAGTGATTCAATGTGCTACATTTCCATATTCCTTTGCATTACCTTGCTTTCTTGCACTGCACTATCCATTTGCCACACGCACACACAACCCTTGTTGATGTCTTGCTTCCTTCCCCTCTACACCTTCCCCTGCTCTCACCACCCACTTATGCTATGGAACATGCTAATGACATATGTGCTATTGCTCCCAAACCCATCCCCCTACTTGAGCTTACAAAAAAAAAAAGGTAGTGCTTCGCCCAAGCAAGCCTCACCACGCAACCTCTAGACACAAATATCACACTTGAAGGTATGCAGACTATGTTTTAGAGGAATCCACCACCACCATCAAAGGGACAACTGTCAAAGCAACGAAGGAAAACCTGGTAAGAGCACACGAAAACATTGGCACATCTTGGAAAAAAGAACAGATGCATAGTTTTTAGGGGGAGAGAATGGAGGAATTAGCAGGAAGAAAGAAAACTACTCAAGACATACCTGTGACAAGCTTGAAAGCCCTTAAATGCATGGCATCTTTTGTGGCCCATGCCACTGCCCTTAAAAAGGATGATAAGCCTAATTCAAAGTACCTTCATGGAGATGGCCAGGTTCATAGAGAGAAATCAATGGGATGTGGCCAAAACCCTTTCTAACCACCTACAAAGTCACATCATGGGAGTTTTGAAGGGCCAAATTGTTTACAAATGGCAGGGCAAACTAGCAAAGCAAAGGAAAAGCCCACAACCTCTAGTAAGAACCCTAAGAAAACCAATGGAGGCCCATCAAAGTGGCTCGACAAAAGGCACAAACCTGTGTCTACAAGCACCATGCAAACCTCAGTTGTCGTTGAAGAAAGAACATCAAAAGAAGGGAAGGCCTATCTTAAAGCATGAGCCAACTTCTAAATATACTCAAATCTCACAAAACGGATACCTCAATAGAAATGGGCTCTCCGATTAAAAATGAGCCCCGTAGGGTGCTTCAAGGGGAAGTAACAAAACTAGATCCATAAAACCTAGAAGGTAACACACAATACATGCTAACGGGACAAGACTAGGCACTGCCTTTGGCTAACACCTAGATGAAACAAGTGGAGGCTTGCAAAGCACCAACAATCAAACCACTCCCGTTGGCTCTTGGTTTTTCTTAGGCCAGACTACCATTTCTTGAATTTCACATTATCATGCCAATATCACTACGAGCATGATTAGCAATTATTGCTCTGAATACTATGTCTCGTAGCCTGAAAGGAACGACCAGTTCACTGCAACACAGAAGCTAGATCTCTGATATAACCCTTAAGAAGAAGCTCGCTTGATTAGAGGCAAACCGTAAAAATGTGGCCTTCCCAAGAGTTCAAGAGAACACGGCAGAGATATTGAAGATGGAGGTGACCGACACCCACAAGTGTGTACCCACTGCAACCACCAAGAACGAGTTGAAAGATACCGGCCAAAGTTATAGGAAAGAAAGGTGTTGTGGAATGGAAGGCAAGGTGAAAGGTCAAGAATGCGCAAGCAACAACTATAAAAGGGCAGGATCCCTTCATTTGTACGACCAGCGATACCATAAGATGGGTTAATCCCTTTAATTAGAGAGAATTGTGTACAATATCATAGTGCATATCAAGCTAGTGGGATGATGCACTTGGTTCATGAATACAATATAGTTTCTGATTCTCTAACTTTGGTGTTGTCTGAAGTTTGTCTTTATTTCCTTGTCTTTGCAACTGTCATTAGTTATTGCTCTTGTCTTTCCATGTTGAAGTCATTTCATCACCCAGACCCCATAGGGGTTTGTGTTAGAGTTCATGTTAATCATGAACTCCTTCTTTGTTGACTTCCCACACAATATCTAGACCCAACAAAAGGATTTGTTGACACTTATCAAGTCCTACCACTGAAAAGGTTGTTGCTAGTTTAGCAACCTCGAAAGCCTCTTGATCGTTGATCTGGTCCTCTCAAAAAGGCTTTGAATATCACACTCCAAGCTTGCGATTTGGAGTTTGAAAATAATAGTCGCACGATGAAAAGATTTGTTGACACCTATCACCTCCTACTTCTGAACAATCTTCCACACTTTCTAGAAGTCCAGAGTTTTGAGAACACGCTTGCATTTTTTTTTCTCAACAAAAGCCTCGTGACCATGAGATCTGGGCGTCAAGATGCCCATCGTTCGATTTCTTGACCTCAGGACTAAGTAACACAAGGTCTTCAATGAAGCCCCGACCATGGGATCCACAGTGGGGAACTACAAGCGAGAATCACTAGATGCGTGTCAGATTTTCCAAAAGTAAACTAGGACAAGAGCGATGTCTGAGTTTATTTATAAGGCTTATGCTTGCCACTTGGTTAGCCATGAGTTTTGTTACGAGGAGGTCCTAGGTTCAAAACGTGGGGGTGCAAGCGTGAGTTGCATTTTTTTGGAGCCGCCCCTCTGCCTCGAGATTCCTGTGAGGCGCCAACAACCGTCAATCCACCATTGGGGGTCTTTAAGACCCTCTGTTAGTGCTGTGGATACGGAGAGTCGAGATTGGCGCTCACCGGTTCTTTTTTTGCGGGGAGTTTATGTTTGTTTTGCCGCATAGTAGGAAGTACCTGGTACTTATGATGGTAGCACTTTGCAGAATGCCAGCAATCTTTACAGGATGGGCGGATATGGCATATGCCGCCTTTTTCTTTCCATCGCAAAAGCTGACAGGGCCCTCCAGCAGCTCCCCTCCAGTGAGGGGCGCGGGCCAACAAGCATTCCTTTCCTTCCCCACCACCGGAGACCACAGCCCACCTGACGCTTCAACCACATCGCCTCATTCCACATCGCTCCATTTTGGTGTATGAGAGAGAGAGAGGATTTGGTAAATGTGAGTGCTGTGGGACAAGCGGGTTTTCCTTGGGTATTTTGCTTCTGCCCACCGTCAATCTGTACTTGAACAACAGACTGACTCCTCACTGTGCACTTTCCTGCACTTTGTGTATCCGATTTGGCCTCTACTGCCACCCCTGATTCTACCTGCTGCTCTACATTTTGATCTGATCCGGCCCCTGTGACGTTACCCCTGGTAATTTCTGATTACCATTTTGATTGGATTTTTGACATGGTTTGTCTACTGCTATGCCAGATGTCAGTTATGTGCTATTCACGATCGAGACAAAGCCGTCTGCGTGCACATGGATTGTGATTTTGTGGATCGATAAATCTCCTTGCAAGAGTGAAAGTTGCATTCAATCCATTCTCAGGATGGGTTCCATGGCCGTGAAGGTGGAACAGTTTGCTGATTCATCCCGTCTTTGACAGGAATATAGCAATCCAGAACCAACTGTTTAGTTGACTCCACTTTCATGTCATTTGGATAGAGGCAAAGTTTTAGTAGTTGTCCATTTTCATGCAAGCGGATATGGGTACGTTAGTACCAGGGAGTGGTAGCATGACTAGTCAGCTCAGGTTTTTTTTTGGCGTTTTTTTTTTCCTGGGTGGGGGGATCAGAGGGGCAGCAGGCTGCAGGTGTTTGTCATGTTTCATATCGTGGCCCCTTCATGGCTACAACTATTGTGGTTCTCCCTCTTTCCATCATTGATTTAACGATACAAAGATCTCATTTGGCTATTTGGGATATGGGAGTGCTAGCATGACTAAAAGCAACTCAGTTCTTTTTTCGGGTTCTTTTTCTTGGGTAGGGGGTCAGAGGGGCAGTGGGTTGTTATGTTTCATATTGTGGCCCCTTCAAGGCCCCAGCTATCATTGTTCAGCCTCTTTCCATCATTGATGTAATGATGGAAAGATCTCGTTCCGCTATTATCTACATGAATATGCATTAAGCCTAATGTTTCAGTAAAGTTGGACATTTAAAGGTTTATCGGTGGGTCTAACATCATGATGGTAAGATTTTGATAAGCTGCTATATGCTGCTTTTATATATTTGTTATTGAATGCTGGGGTTTGGAAGTACAAATTGGGGCATCATCAATTTGTGGAGGAAATTGTCATGCTACAGGATGGTATGAATTTTGTGACAAACTCAGACTGTGCGTTTTAACTGAGAAAAGGTGTAGTTGCTTCATCATGAGAAGGCTTAAGGAGCGGGTCACGATCATTTCCAGTCATTGTGCTTATTTTTTCTTAGTGCTTATGGATGTGTTATACTCATTGTCTGCCTCATTTCTATGCAGTTAAGTTCCTTACCTACAACAAGCTGGACTAGAAGGTGTGATGGCGGTGTCAATGAAAGATTTAGATCCAGCATTTCAAAATATCGGCAATAAACAGTAAGATTGCAAATGTAGTATGGGTGCATTTGAGAGCAAAAAGAAGAAAGAAAAATCATACTAACATTCGTTAGCGAGTGAATGCGACCCATAGGAGATACAATCTTGTACATTCCATTTCTGGTGAGCCACATGTGGCACATTAAAAAAAAGAAAAGCTAGGTTTGCTTCAAACTTTCAAAGGCTCTCCAACAATGTGAGTTGTGACTTACAAAAGGGGTGTGGCACCATTCTCATGCATGTGACACTAGTTATCGCATTGCTTGGAGAGTGTGGTGATGAAATCTTTGATAATTGCTCTCCTTCCTATACAGACGGCCCACTCGCCGTCCATCCTGGCTACTTTTGACTTTAATCAATTATGCTGATTTGTTCTTGAGCTGTAGTGGAATGAGTTTATCTGCAATCCACACTGACGTCCCCTTCAAAGACTTTGTTCCTCCATGACCATTCTTCTCTATTAAAGCAGCCAAGCTTTACTTGCTTGCCCTTTACCTCAATGGTTACTGGATTTCTCAAGTCCACAAAACGGGCAACCTTGCTTGTTTGTTCTTTGAGAATGTTTGATTCCAGAATGTAGATTTGTTGATGATCTGGATCCAATAGCCTAGGGGGAGACCCCCCCCTCCCTGCAGTCCTCCCTGGCCCCTCTCATATATTTGTGCAGATTTCTGTCCTTTGCTTCTCTTTGATAGGAGAGTGTATTTTGTTTTTACAAAATGGGTCAAGTGTAGTTAGTGTAGGGAAACTCCACTCTTTTGCCGTTTCGCCGCTCTTGCTCCTGCCTACGTCTCCGTTCCCATTTCTTTAGGTCTCATCCCTAAAGAAATGGGAAACTCCCCAAAACACCATTTTTTTGCCATTTCCATTCTCGGTCCCATTCCGCAGTTTCCCATAACTATGGTGCCACAACTCTTATTTCTTCAATACATTACTTTTAGTTCGATTCTACTACGATCTTTCAAGGGACAGGTGCCAGAGGTTAGAGAACCACAGGAGCAACCTGAGGTAGAATAAATAGAGGAGATTCTTATACCTGAGCATATCCTAGAGCACAAGGAAAGGAAAGTGAAGAGTAATGTCACGTCACTGGTAGTTGCGGAACCATGTAGCACGCATGGCATGCGTATATAGGGTGCGTAGTGCTTACTTGTTAGGTGCAACGGAAGAGAATAAGGATTTTGCTCGGATCTAGTACTCCGCACACAAACACAAGGGACACTTTACTTCACTTGAAAGAACTGAACTGAACTGAAAGAAAGAGAGACGAGAGAGAGAAAAGAGACGACGCAGGGATGTCGGGTCCCAACCCTCAAGGGCCCCCTTGCTCTGTTGCCAGAGCAAGTACTTTCTTTATTCTTGCACAATGCTGATACGATGACTAAATGTTGAGATGTTGATGCTAATGGATACTGATGCTGTGGTACTTGATGATGACTATGTCGACGACGACGATGGAGACTATGACGATGCTTCACTTGAAAGAACTGAACTGAACTGAAAGAAAGAGAGACGAGAGAGAGAAAAGAGACGACACAGGGATGTCGGGTCCCAACCCTCAAGGGCCCCCTTGCTCTGTTGCCAGAGCAAGTACTTTCTTTATTCTTGCACAATGTTGATACAATGACTAAATGCTGAGATGCTGATGCTAATGGGTACTGATGCTGTGGTACTTGATGATGACTATGTCGACGACGACGATGGAGACTATGACGATGACGACAATGGTACCGTCGTCAAGTCCGGGATCTACGACGATGGTGACGAAAGTGTTCTCGTCAAGGTAGGGATCTGTGATGACGTTGACGAAGGTGTCGTCTTCAAGATAGGGACTGCGATGACGGTGATGATGATGATGCGACGATGATGACGGCGTCAAGGCTGAAAATTGAAAACGCTAGATGCTCTGCTATGGATCTGCTATTGTGGCGGTAATGCGGGGCTGATCTGCAACCGCCAAGTCATGAAAAGACTGAGACTGCAAAAGGCTGGCTGTCTTGGCTGAAAATTGGAAACGCCAGGCTGATCTACTGTTGGTTGGTCAATGTGGCGAGGACCTGCAACGGGGAGTTGCATTCCGGCGAAGCTAAGGGATGAAAACTGAAACATTGGTGGCTGATGGCTGAAAATGCAGATTTGCTACTGCTGAAAAACACTGGGCTGAACTGCTGAGAAAACGTTGGGGAGCTTGAGGGTGCCTGACCTTTCTGAGTCCTGGTTCTTCCGCTTCTACTGAGTGCCCAATGGGTTTCTTTCATAGATCTTTAGCAATTTGCCCTACCTACTTTTTCAACAAAAGTCACTTATCAATAATTAAGTGAAAAAAGTGTACTTTGGAAGACAGGGTTCTATGCTTTGGAAAATGCTCATGATAGGATAACTGTTTTGTGCAAGAGAGGGTATGCAATTCTGGTTGGCCTGGACATGCATGTCTTGCTAGAGGCTCACAAAGTGCCGGGCTTAGTCCTAAGCTAGGCTATAACTGATGCCAAACCCTAGTAGAAGCGTGTCCACATGGCGCAAGTGAAGTGCGCACGTGACATTACTGCAGTGCCCAGAACTTGGGGGTGGACTCCATAGCTAGGGCAAGAGGCCACATGGGATGTCACGATGCCTAGGACAACCACAGGTGTGTAGAGTGTCACGAAGTGACAATGTGGCTTGTTGTACCGGACTACGAGAGGAGCTAAAGCCGACGTGGAGCTGGATCAGGTGAGGGGACCTGTCTCATCTTCGAGGAGCCGACAACGTGAAATGCGGTGTAACTGGCTGGTCTACCGCCCACGTGGTAATGGACAACAAGATCAGAATTTTAAGCCTTTAATAACGAAAAACAAGATGAATATTCAGCTCACGGATAATTGATAGGGACAGAGACAGATTTAGCATATAGTCTCACACAATATAGAGAGCAATATTTCAGCTGATAGTGAATAGGTAAGAGAGATCGTGAGATATAATGAGAGAGAGGGAGAGAGAGAGAGAGAGGAGAGAGATGGAGAGGTGGCCCTACACAGCATTGGTTCTTGAATTTGTGCCCCTCGGTATTTCTTTATGGAAAATAGGTGCAAAGCTCCTCTTGGGAGAAGGCGTAGAGAGAGAGAGAGAGAGAGAGAGAGAGAGAGAGAGAGAGAGAGAGAGAGAGAGAGAGAGAGAGAGAGAGAGAGAGAGGCCCGTAGGGCGGTAGGCGTTGGCTTTTACCCGAAATTCTTTACTTTAGACACACACACAGAGCACTTTGCAAAGGAGACCTGTAACGGGAATTAACACTTAATCACACACACGGCTCGGAAGCTAGAATGCTCCGAGCAGACGTCGACAACCTGTAGGCCCCAAAATTGGCGCCCCTTTCGGTATTTCTTTATTCTTTAGGAGGGTAAATTACAAGGTAAGGTCCTGGGAATCCTTCATGTGTATCCACCTAGATACCATTTGATTTGGCCAAATTTCGGCAGCATAACAGCCCCAAAACTTGCGCGAAACCAATTCCCCTGCTAGAACTCACTTGCACTGGCGTATATCCTCTGATTCCTGCCCAAAAACAGTAAATTCAGCACGCTGTATTTACTGGTTTTTGCCCTGTTTTCAGCCCCAAACAGTCCCCTAATTGTCCTCTGCCAGTGAGGCACGATTCCCAATGGTCCTGGTGTCCGTATGGCTGAAAAACAGTCAATTTACAGCGCATACACAGCGCTGATTTTGCACCTGTACGGTGAGGTTATGACCCTCACCAGTGCCTGCTTTGGAGTAGCAGCTAGCTACCCCTGTTCCTGCTCAAGGAGGCTCTTGCCTCAGCACAAAAGCATGAACCCACACAACTGTACATCAGTCAAATGAGTAGCCCTCTTGTGGGGCATCACATAACTGCGCATAGGGGAGAGAGAGAGCAGTGTGTAGTGTGCAGGGCATCACTCCTAGCACCACATTGTACATGAGAGGGAAAGGAAGCACTCCATAGTTCTTAACTTGTGTCAAAATGCAAATGAAGGCCTCTCCCAGCTTAAAAATCAGCGCCCATTTTTCTGTAGGAGGAAAGTTCATGAAAATGTGACACTTGGCGCATTTACAAGCATTTTCCCGTTTCGGGTTCGCCGCTTAAAAATATCCTGACCGGTTGCCCAGTTGACTTTGCGGCAGAGTTGTAAAATGTTCCCCTAGTTATATCGGAGGCAATGACGCGAACACATTTCACGGCCCAAAATAGCAGTTCCCTAAATTTTAGGAGATGCTTCCGTTGGGCTCCCATTGGTCTTCTGACCATCTATCCTCATTGGGACCGCATCCAAAAGTGCAATGTGGCCCAACTGTCGGATACTTTCAGTTGGTAGTCACACCTTGACTTTAGGCCTTTATTGAGTTCACTTCCTAGTATCCACCAGCTTGCTAAGTGCGACGGGGGGATCTATATGATCTTGCTTTGAGCCTAGACATCCTCTTACCATACGAATTCCAGTGCCGACCACTACCCATCTGCGGGTGAAACTACCGTTCACATTGGCCATGCAATGTCCGACCGTTTGCTACTTCAAGAAGAGGGTCTCAAAAATAATCCAAAACCCCTTGGAAAGAAACCAACAACTAAAGTTAGCAGTTGCCACGTCCTCGTGACATAGTTAACAGTTGCCACGTCCCCGAGAGAGAGAGAGAGAGAGAGAGAGAGAGAGAGAGAGAGAGAGAGAGAGAGAGAGAGAGAGAGAGAGAGAGAGAGAGAGAGTGTACAATTGGCTATTCAGCCTTTAAATAGGGGTGTGTGTTTAGATATGGCAGATGTGCCATTTGTTAGGACTCAGCCCCTTCCCTCTCTAACCGAGCTTGTCTAATTGAGCTTGTAACGGGCTGTTTTGACATGTGGCCACTTGCCCTGCTGCCAATGCCTGTGTGTGGGGTCCTGCTGCCAATGCTTGTGTGGGGTCATTTATGGCTGAAAATGGTCTGCCTGGTGCATGGAGGCCTTGTGTGGCTACTTGCCATACGTGTGACGTCCAAGTGTCCACTTGCCTTGCATGTGCCATGCATGTGTGGCGTCACAAGGCGGACACCACGTGCCAATAGAAAAGAACAAACTGAACAAACTTCTAGCACTTCAATAACAACTGAACTGAGAAAGAGACGACACGCAACACGGAGTGGCGGAATTCCACCCCGGAGAGTATTGGCCCCAAACCTAGGCACTCCTTTCGGTATTTCTTTATATTGCATCAACTCAGTTCAAGCCGGAACTCCAGACTCTGCACCTTCTTCAAGAAGCATGCCAGAGAATGAGCCCATGGCCTCATATTTAAAGGCCCTAGGCCCCAAAAGCAATTTTACATGAAAAGCCTTCAAACTCAAAAGCATATGGTCCAAAAGCAATGTCCAAAAGGTGCCAGCATAATTTACGGAAATCCGTACAGCATGCCACGTCAACATGTCAGCGCAAAACACAAAAATCCGTACGGCCTGCCACGTCAGCACTGTGGGCGTAATTTTCGGAGCGTTCGTACTGTTGCCATGTCATCAGTTGCGTGTGTGTGTGTGGGTGTGTTCTGCTGTATTTTAGTTCCTTTGTGTCACTGGGGCCCTATCGAACGGGGTCCCCATAAGTTGGTAGGACTTCTTCTGTTGTTGCTTGTTCTTCTTACGGTTTAGACTCCTCAACCGCGATCTGCAAGTTGGCTCCATTCTTTAGGGCTTTGATACCATTGTCACAAGGCAGGCACCACATGCCAATAGCAAAGAACAGACTGAACAGACTTTTAGCACCTCAATAACAACTGAACTGAGAGAGAGAGAGAGACGACAAGCAATAGGGAGTGGCGGAATTTCACCCCAGAGAGTATTGGCCCCAAATCTTGGCGTCCCTTTTTGTATATTGCATCAACTCAGTACAAGCCGGTACTCCAGGAAGCATGCCAGAGAATGAGCCCATGGCCTCATATTTAAAGGCTCTAGGCCCCAAAAGCAGTTTTACATGAAAAGCCTTCAAACTCAAAAGCATCTAGTCCAAAAGCAATGCTCAAAAGCTGCGAGCGTAATGTACGGAAATCCATACAGCCTTTCACGTCAGCATGTCAGCGCAAGACGTGGAAACCCGTATGGCTTGCCACGTCAGCACTGTTAGCGTAATTCCGGAGCGTCCGTATTGTTGCCACGTCATCAGCTGCGTGTGTGTGTGGGTGGGTTCTGCTTTATTTAATTCCTTTGTCACTGGGGCCCCATCGGACGGGGTCCCCATAAGTTGGTAGGACTTCTTCTGTTGTTGCTTGTTCTTCTTAGGGTTTAGGCTCCTCGGTCGGGATCTGCAAGTTGGCTCCATTCTTCAGGGCTTTGACACGTTAGCAGTTTGTGACATTCACTTTTCTTGCATGCTTAGTAGTGTGAGGGTTGCACCGCTACCAAGTGTCCTTATGCTATGCATGTGGCATGGGTGTGTCCATCTGCTGCTATATTGAGCAGGTAAGCACCTCAATCTCCTCTCTGCTAGGCGCCTTGTAGCACTTCAAGCACCTGAAGCTCCTCAAGCTCCCTTGCAAAAACTCTACCCACATAACAAAGAGACATAATCATTACAAATAATCATTACCGTCCATGGCTATGGGCTAATTTGGTGACATTTCCTCCCCTTGAAAGAAGAGTAATTGTCCTTGATTACCCTTGTAGGGACAACCTAAAAAATTAGTAATCAGGGCTTGCAAGCATGTATGCAGATCTTCGTGTCAATGCATCACTATGCAGTATGGCATACACGCATCATAAGAGATCCATTAACACTGGACCGTTAACAAGTGTACATGCCTGTCCAACATTTCACATTGAACTTTGCATGATAATCCAACCTTTTACATTGGATTTCACCTTGTGGTCCAACATTTGACATTAGACTCATTCGAGGGTCAAACTTGTCATTCCACCCTGATTTGACATTTCACATCAAACTCATTCGGATGTATCAATGAACTTACACTTTAGAGAGAGTGTTGTAACCCAAATTCATTCAAGTAAACAGTAGACATTGAAAGTGCGTGCATCACAATGTACGTACAAAGTAGTCCGTTGGCAGAATATTGTCAGACTAGTATTTGAAATGTACAATCAAGAAAAGAGTACAATTGCCCGTAGAAGAGCAATCAACCGTGCTTTGATAGTACTCTAACCGCGTCACTGCACTTGCGGTAATGGACAATGAAAACAGAATTTTCAGCTTTCAATAATGAAGGAGAAGATGAATATTGAGCTCAAGATAATTGATGGAGACAAGAAAGACTTAGCATATAGTTTCACACAGTATAGAGAAAAATATTTCTTCCCATAGCTAGCTAGATATATATATATATATATATATATATATATATAGAGAGAGAGAGAGAGAGAGAGAGAGAGAGAGAGAGAGAGAGAGAGAGAGAGAGAGAGAGAGAGAGATTGTATTATCGTCCACGGAGGTCAGATATGACCTATGGGACCAAAAACAAAACATTACAAACGTGAGGGGATTGTGTGATACATCTCAGTTAAGGACTGAGGGTCCAAAAAGAAAGTTAAGATAAGATAAGATGAACAAAATCTATGCAGAAGGAGGTGAGGAGGGAACCGGTTTGGGAGTTCGAAACTCTTGAATAATGGCTCTACCTCCTCGGTAGACTGCCCATTTTCCTGCTATGCGCGCTTCTTGCATCTTCTGTATTTCTGCCTTCTTTTGTTTGAGTTGGGTGGGTGTGAGATCTTCGGCAAACCAAATTTTTGTGTCTTTGAGAAGCTTCGATTGCTCAAGGAGTTTGACTCGATCCGCTTTGGTCTTGAAGGTAAGAATTGCATGGTTGGTGCGATGCTCGTGAGCGAGAGTGGTGATTGACGCTGGATCCCATTGTATCATGGGGGTTGTTGTTCGGATGCGAGCGAAAGACTCGTGGAACTTGGGGTCCTCCTTTCCTTGCCAATCGCTCGGGAGCCTGCCAATGCGGACATTGAGAGCAATAGCATCTTGTCGTTGTTGTTCGCGTAGCATGGACGCCACCCGATCTTCAACTTTGTGGAAAGTGACATCTTGCACTTGAGTTTTTACCTTCTTTGTGAGGATGATTTCCGTCTCCGTATTGAGCTGGATTTCCTTTTGTTCCGTCTTTCCCTTGTTGGAGTCCTCCACAATTGTGAGGCGAGACTCGATGGCTGCGAGTCTTTCCTTCAAGGCGTCATTTTCCTTGCGAAGTCTTTCGACTTCATGTTGAAGCCGAGCCATGCTGTCCACCTTGGGGGGTGTTGCCAGGACACCGGCAAATGTGGGCTTCCCGCGAGAAGAGGCCCGAGTGGCCATGGTGGGCCCTTGATCAAGAAAGCAAATCACATTAAGGGTTTATACTCAGTTTAAGTAAAAGAAGCCTCTCTGTGAGACCCGATACTCAATTAAATTAAAAGAAAAGAAGCCTCTCTGTGCTAGCAGGTCGAGACCCGGGTGAGAGGAGGCTGAGACTGGCGGGGCTCAGCTTGGGCAAGTGGCCGGGCCTGTGCAGAGGCCGAAACGGGGCTGAGCTTGGGCGGGTGGCCGGGCGAGTAGGGGCAGAAACTGGCGAGCAGGGTCAAGGCTGCAGAGAGCGAGAGTGCACGCGAGCATAGCAGGGGTGGGGTTACTACTGGAGGTGGGAAGCAGGGCTCTGTGGCCTCCCCTAGGGCTGCCCCCTCACCCAAGGGAGACAAGAGTCATAAGAGGCTAGGGTTCGAGCAGGGTCGAGGCTGCACAGGAGGGAGGGAGAGAGAGAGAGAGAGAGAGAGAGAGAGAGAGAGAGAGAGAGAGAGAGAGAGAGAGAGAGAGAGAGAGAGTATACCCCTCTCCTTTTCTGTCACATTTCCGCTTCCGGAGGTGCCTCCTATTATCCATCAACATGGATCCCGTCAGGACCGCTATCTTTGCCTGGAGAAGGTTGCTTGCGCGACCTCGCCTCCCGCACCAACCATCCTCCTCTTGGTGCTGCAAACTCCCTAGCAGTTGCTCGGTTGTTTCTCCCTCTGTTGGTCCAACTGCTTCGTCGGTGCCCTGCTTGTTTCGGCTTGTTTTCTTTTTGCTCCTTTTTTGCTCTTTCTTTTCTCTTCGTTCCTTGTTTCAACTTTCTTGGTTGTTCTTGATTGTATTTTTTCAATGAGTGTATGTGTGTGTGCGCCTATGCGTATGTGTTTCAACTTTCGTTGCCCTCTGAGAACTTGCTTTCGGATGGGTGGGTGTGAGTGAGACGTGTGTGTGCGTGTGTGTGCGCGTGGATGGATGTCCGAGTTTATTGTTCTTGTTTTTTCCTTTCTGTTGCTTTTGTTTATTGTTTTTGTTTGTTTGTTTGTTTTCATCCTCCTTTGGGTGGGGCTTTTGGGGGTTTTGTTGTTTTGGCTTCGCTTGCTGTTTTGACTTACTGGTTGTGGCTTGTTTGGTGGTCTGAAAGCTACTCTTCTCTCTCCTTGCTCTCCCAGGACTCTTTGAACGATTTTCACTTGGACGCAGTTTTCAGAGCCTCTGGCACTGTCTCCCTGGAGTTCCCTCTTCAGTTATGGTCTTCAGGAGCCACCTTCAGCAAGTGGATTGCTCGCTCTCTTGGATGAAAGCTCCATGTCTTGGTGCCATCTTATTGAAGTCTGTTGGTGATGTCAGTTGCCTCTTCACCCTCACTGTCGTCCCCAACTGCTCTCTCCCTTTTGTTCCTCCATTACCTTTTGTTGCTATACTTCACTAGTTGGCGGGCTTTGCCCAACACCGAGCTTCTCGTAGCTGCTCACTGTCATCTTCACCGCTGGTGGCTTTTGGTGGCTCTGGTTCTTGATTTATAGTTGCTGAATGGGCTTTTGGTCGAAGTGCAGAGGCTAGCTTGTCGGGGCCCTTTTTACTCTCTTTAGGAGAGGTTTTTTACCCTGGTCTTCAGTCTTTTCTGTTTGGCCATGTGCCTAGGTGTATCTTGTTTTACAGTTTTTTGTTTGATGCCTACAGGCTTACTATGTAAACAGTGAATTACTTGCTCTTAGAATAGGCACCATTTGGGCGTTTTGGGAGATTTCAAGCAATAGAATCAGCTTCTTTTTCTTGCACAGAGAGAGAGAGAGAGAGAGAGAGAGAGAGAGAGAGAGAGAGAGAGAGAGAGAGAGAGAGAGAGAGAGAGAGAGAGAGAGAGAGAGAGAGAGAGAGGTAGGTCTTCAAAAGGCCAAAATGACCTAAGAGACCAAAAGGTTACATGTGGTGAATCTAATACCAGGTCTGGGTACAAAAAGTACAAAGAACTGAAAAGAAAATAGTGGGTAGGGGTGGGGTGAAAGCTTATACAAAGGGGAAAACAAAGGGGTGAGGTGGACTGATACAATGGAGCTCTCTGATAGTAGACACATCAGTATCTAAAAGGCTGTAGAGGTTCAATGTCCTCCAAGGTAAGCACTCTGTCGGGACGGCTCCTGTGTCGCGCTAGTATGGTATGGATGCTTTGTTGCAATCTGCGTCGATGTTGAGAGGGGCCCGTCAACCGTGGGCGACGGGACCGCCCCAACTCTTTTGCCCTATCAAGCAGTATGCCTCTGGTGTTGCTATGTTGTGGGGGCTGCTCGGACTCCTCTGTCTTTGACTGAAAGACATCTGTAATCTGTCGCTGTCGCTGTTTCTCTCTCATTGTGCCCCTGTTCAAGAGGTCCGCTCTGTGTGTGCAAATCTCTAGTAAGTAAAATCCGAGGCTTTTTTGATCCTAGTATCTCATGACTGTAGCAAGTGGTCCAAAACCCTCTCTGAATAGACAGCGAAAGTGGCCTCGTATCTCATAGTACAGTGGGCAGTGACATGTAATGTAGCTCTGTGTTGACCTCTATTTGGCACACCTGACAAATCGTGGACTCAGCGGGTACTCCTCTAAATCTGCCCGTCTCGATCTCTAGCTGATGTGAGGATGTGCGTGTCTGACCAATAGCACATCGTATCCCGTGGGATAGATGAGTATCCATGTATCCTGGTCTGATCACAAAACTATTCTCCGTAAGCTGGAGAAGATGTTCTCTATAGAAAGCCATCTTGGTACCCAACTCATGAGTAGGCTGTATCCATGTCCTCTTCGTATCCAACTGAATCAATTCTTGTCTGATGAGCCTTGTAATCTTTGCCCTGGTGAGGGAGATGGAGGGTGCATCCAGAGAGTACTAAAATGGGGGTAGCCGATCCATACTTAAGCCATGTAATTGAAACCAAGATGCCATCTCTGCATACCAACATGATCTATCTCTCTGCAATGTCGGTTGTCGCGAAGACTCTAGTGCTAATCAAGAATATCTGTCTCCAGGGAGAGCCCAGGTGCTATGCATAAATGGAACTCATCGAGTGAGTGCCTTCACTACCAATGGAGGAGCAGCGAGCTCCGCCCTAACAATGTCATGTGGTACTCAGGCCTTGGCCCTAATCATCCAGGAAATCATAGACACCAAGGGCCTCTCCATACATCTCCATCAATCAATATTGCCAGCTTTGCTATGATGATCAACTGAGGGGCCCCATATCTCCACTCCGTACAGCACAGCCGAAGTGGCCAAAGTGTCAAAGCGCCAAAGCTTTGTCCGAGGTTCCTGGAATTGGACCTGCGAACATATCCTCTCAAGTCTCCCCAATGCTGCATAGGCTATGGTCAATCTCGTATTTGCTGCACGCCTTGGGGAAAATACTAGACCACTGAAAACTGCCTTAAGATAAGTATATGCATCTGCATACTCCACAGTTTCTCGACCAAATGTAAAGGTGGGGGCGGACCTCCTTACCCACTGCGCCGTAGTGTTAAACACCATTACCTTGGTCTTACCAAGGTTCACAGACAATCCACTGTCCTGTGCAAATACATGCAATGCATCCAAATGATGTTGCATCCCCTCTTGAGAATTTGAGATCAACACAATATCATCAGCATATAATAGCAACGGGATCCACATCCCTGCTAGGTGAGCACCTCTATCACCCTCTGTCTGTACATAATGTGAAAACTCATCTACATATATCCCAAAGAGAGTCAGAGATAGGGGACAACCCTGCTTCACCCCAATGGTGGAGTGAACCACATCGGACATGCCTTGAGTAGTGCGTACCTGCCCTACCACTGTCCTGTACAAAGCTAAAATCCCGCAAATCAGCTATGTGGGCACCCCTATGTCTTGCAAGCTGCGTATGACTCTGGCTTGTGGCACTGTATCAAAGCCTTTGTGGAAATCCACAAAGCTACAATAAATCCTCTTGCCATGGTGTCTACCCTCCTCAATAACGGCTCTGAGCGTCAAAATCTGATCAAGAGTGGAGAAACCTCTCCTGAACCCTGCCTGTCCTGTTGCTCGTATGCCCTCTCTCTCGGCCCATTTACTCAACTCATGCTCAAGAATTGATGCATATAGCCTAGCCAGAGTGTGACCAACTATGATGGTGCGGTAATTCCCGGGAAGCATAGGATCTCCCGACTTGAAGATAGGCACAATCGTGGACATATTCCAGGTTTCAGGAAAACCCTTGTACATGGCTCTATTAAACATCATAGCAAGAGGCTCTGGCATGAATGAAGTGCTCTGCTACCAGACCATCATGATCCTATACTCTTCCTGTCTTCATCTTGTCAATGGCTTTCCTTACCCTCTCAGCAGTAAAGAAAGTACATGTCTCTGGGCATGCCTCTGGAGGGTTTGGCAAAGGTGGTTGCCCCGATGCTGTATAGAGAGATGTAGCATATTTCCCCCATGTCTCTGTGGAAGTTATGATTGGCGGTGGAGAGTGCTCATGGAAAAGCCTCCATGCCTCACTAGAGTCCTGACTCATAAACAGCTGATATAGATCACGCTCTAACTAAGATAGGTAAGCCCTCTTCTTTTGTCGCACTAGGCGGCGAAAGATAATCCGTGACTGTCTATGTGTAGTAGTACCCATGAGCACCTCTCTGTGTAATCTGATCCTCGTCTCTCTACACTCCTCATCATACCAACTGTTAGAGGCATGCTCCCAGATCGTCTGCGTGTAGGCTGGCTGTGGGGATATGCCTTTGATGCTACGTCATGAAGCGTCTCTGTCAGAATCTGGGTGAGCTCATCTAGTGGCCGTCCTGGCTCCTAAGTGCATAGCTGCCTTTATATCGCATCAATGTACACTAGGTCCGTCTCCCTCGTGAATGTATATCGAGTATTTGTGGAGACCTCTCCCAATGGAGCTGTGCTGAACTGGAACGATAGAGTAAAAGACAAGATAGCATGATTGACTGCTACCCCAACCGGCCTAGTTCCCACCATGAAATCCTAAAAGGAAGGAATGAGTCCTGGCATAGCCATAACATAATCCACTGTACTAGCGCCATGCCGATGTGGAAAGCATGTAAAACCACTTGCTGCAGGGAATCTTTGTAGGCCATTCAAAATGGCCAATCCATGTGCAATCCCCATATCAATCAAGGATTTGCCATACTCAGCGTGCTCCTCACCTTGTGATAATATAGACAGGCCCCGTTTTTGTAATATCATGCTCCCGTATCAACTCCTTTGAGGTATCATAGAATATTGTTTGGTGATGGGCAATCCTAGCATTGAAATCCCCCAAGATAATAATGTCACCATCTCTGGAAAACTCCTATATATCATCCAAAATAGAAAAGGGGGACTGTCCTCTAGGTGATGCATATACTGACGTACTAGGAGGGAAATAGCAAATAGCAATGTAGAGGTATCTGCCTGTCTTTGCCTTTAGTCTCACCCACATATACCCAGCATGCTCATCTCTCCGAGCTATATATATGAGAGGTTGTAACTCCTTCTTGAATAAGATTGCCACTCCTCCTAAACCTCGTCCTCTGTGCTCTGATTGAGTCTCTTGTCTGCAAGCTCTCTCGTCTGTATCGGCTTACATGTGGCATGGATTGCCCCGGGGCCTTATGCGTCTCATAGTAGAAAATGATGTGCCTCCTTTGTGAAACTATCCTCAAAGGCCTCTACATCAAGGAGGAGTTAGTGCAATCCTTGGCGTAGCTGGGAAAGGGGGAGGGTCGGAAAAACCTCCTGGTGGGGAAAATTCTTCTTCGCCTCTCTCATGCTCATCACCTTCAAGTGAAGTATCCATTCCGCTTCGAGTGATGACCATCCACCGAAGTCTTGGGCTCTTGTGGGTTCTTGTGGTCTTGGATTCTTAAGTTCACAAGGAACTTGGGTTCTTGGGGGTCTTCAGGTTTTGGAGGTTCTTGAGTTCTTGAGGTTCTTCTTTCGCTTGCAATCTGTGTTCGAGAAGGATCTTCTCTTCACCCGAGTTCTGCTCTTTTCCGCGGGCGAACCCCTTGGCGGCCTTGCGCTCACACCAAGGTTGCTTTCTCCCACCTCACGTTGATTGGCCGGCCGCTAAGTGCACGGTCCGCTCTCAATGAGTGCAAAGAGGCACAAGGGGAGGCTGGACAAGCCCTTCTTTCCTGGGATTCCTGTCACTCTTTAAAAACACGATTAGGAATCGACATGCCCAAGTGAACTTGGGTTCGTGCGACCTGAACAAGCAAAAAAAATTTCTGTGGTTCTTTCCTTGAGTGATACAGAACACTGCCAAAGCTCTGATACCAATGTAAGGTGCAATGGAATGAATGTTGAAACTTTGCTCAAGATGAGTGCTCTGAACTGTGCTCAAGGTTCCTTTTACCTATGGAAGGGAGAGCCTTCCATTCTTAATGAGAGAGTGCAATGGACACAAATAAAGTGAATGGACACAATGAATGGAAGTGCATGAGACTGAGAGATAGAGAAGAGAATATGACACTAGAGACGTTGTAAAACCCTCCTCCGAAGGCCCCACTCTCTATGTCGAGAGCGGTCTACTTACGATTGCACAAATCTCTACAATGCTTGGACTTGCCTACGAGTCGACGACGATGAGGACGACGACGAGACGGGCTGAAAACTGAAATCGCTAAGGGCTGAAATCTGCAAATCTTTATCTGCTGAATTCTAACTCTATGTCGGTGACGATGTCGATGACGATGATGCGACGACGACGCGTTGAAAAGGCAGATGTTGAAATCTGCGTTTTCCGGGCTGAAACTGTAAGCTTCGATGAATCCGACCGTGCGGCGAGGAACTGCTGCGGGAAGGTGAGATCTACGAGGTTCGAGGGTTCTTCTGTGAATGCTAAAGGCTGAAAACTGAAAACGCTGGTCCTATGGCTGATTCTGTCGCGATGATCTGCAAAAATGCTGAGGTTGATCTGCAAACCAAAAACGCTAGGGTTGAAAATGGTTCTGCTATCGCCGGATGTTCTGCAAATGCAAAACGCTAGGCTGATCTGGTGTGCACAAAATCGCCAAGGCTGATCTGATGCAAAAACGCTAGGTCTTCTATGGAGAAAACGCTAGAGTAGTCGCGGGGGTTGGTCCTGCTGAGAAGTTGCCTGTTGAGCAAGGTGCTCTTGCTGCCTCTTCTGCCAATTAGTGCTAGCGTGGGTTTTCTTATATACAAACTTACTCAATTTGCTCTACCTACTTTCCAACAAAAGTCACTTAAAAATAATAAGTGAAAAATGTCAAAAATAGGGCAAATAGGTCTATGCACCGTAAAAATGCTACTGATGGGATTTGACTGGAATTTGATGGCCATGCTATGTGCAACCAGAGGATATGCATCTAATCTAAGTGTTTGGACATGCACGGTCTACGAACAGACTCACAAAAGTGCCAGATCACTTCCTACTCTAGACTGACTTGACTGAATTGAACCCTGATCATGCTGTAGCTTGTCCACAGACACAGAGGGTTGGATGTATCACGTGACAAGCTGATTTCCACATCAAGAAGTTGGGCAATTGTGACGTTCTATTAGGCATGCCTTGGCATGACAAGAATGATGCGACTCTCTAGGTTCGGAATCGAACCATCACCGTGATGCAGAAGGGCAAGCCAATCGTCCTCAAAGTTCGGTTGTCCGAACAAAATCCTGAATGAACTCTCTAGTTGTTTTATAGTTAGATACTTTTGAACTTTGTTTGAGAAAGTATTGTTTGAAACTGTGTTTGAAATGGATGGTATCTGTTTTGAACCTGTCTTGGTGCCGATTTGAAATGTTTGACTCTAGTTTTAATACTGGTTTCATTGATTGGTTATTTTACTCCCGAGTGGAGAAGTGAGTTATACTGTTTTGGTATTGTTTGAACCTCGGAACGACGCAGGCCGATGCTTGGGGAGCGTTTCGTTGTATGCTAGAAAACCTCGGAACGACTTAGTCCGATGTCTGGGGAGTGTTTGGTTGTATGCTTGTTAAATAATTGTTGTTGTGACTCTTGCCCCGGATCTAGATGGTTATGCGGGAGGAGTATTAAGAAGTCTGAGCAGTGGTTACTTTGAGCACCTCCAAACGACGCAGGCTCCGGTCTGGGGGGCGTTTGATTGTATAACGCCTCTATATCTCTCGGCCCGGAGCTTTTTAGGTTATGCGGGAGGAGTGATGAGGGAGTCGTTGAATATCTCCTGGCCCGCACCGTGTTAGGTTATGCGGGAGGAGTGTTCATCGGCGGCTTTATGTTTCTATGTCTTTGTAACATGCATATGTGAGCATTTGTGTTGCATTGTGATGTGCGAACCACTGAATATTCCTTATTGGATGAGATTGCCTGGGTATGTAATTTTAGTGCATCAAGACACCCGTGGAAGATGAGTACGGTCTGGGTGTGATGGCTAATTTTACTACGCTAGAATATCAAGAGTTTCGATCTGGACGAAAGGAGAAGCTAACTCCTCGATCAAAAGAGCCGAAAGGAGAAGCTAACTCCTTAACAAAAAGAGCAAACTGATTGTCGCTCGGAATGTCCCTTGGAAATTTTTGAGCTAACTTGAGTTGTTTTGCAGATATGTTGTAATTGCGACGATTACTCTCTTTCAAGAAGGGGAGATGTCACAAACTGCTGACGTGTCAAAACCCTAAAAAATGGAGCCAACTTGCAGATGCTGGCCGAGGGGCCTAAACCCTAAGAGAACAAGTAACATAAGAAGTCCTACCAACTTATGGGGACCCCGTCTGATGGGGCCCCGATGACATAAAGGAAGTAAAATAAAGCAGGACCCACATACACACTCACGCAAAACTGATGACGTGGCAGTTGTACGACAAAAATCCAAAAATTGCGCTGACATGATGACGTGGCAGGCTATGCGGATTTCCGCGTTTTGCGCTGGCAGTTGTACAGATTTTCGAAAATTACACTGACAGCTTTTTTGCATTGCTTTTGGACCAAAAGCTTTTGAGTTTTGAAGGCTTTTCACTGTAAATTGCTTATGGGGGCTAGGGCCTTTGAATATGAGGTTAGGGCTCATTCTTTGGCATGCTTCCTAGAGAAGGTGCAGAGTCTGTAGTACCGGCTTGTACTGAGTTGATGCAATATAAAGAAATACCGAAAGGGGCGCCAAGGTTTGGGGCCAATACTCTCTGAGGTGGAATTCCGCCACTCCGTGTCGTGTGTCGTTTCTCTCTTTCAATTCAGTTGTTATTGAAGTGCTAAAAGTCTATTCAATCTGTTGTTTTCTATTGGCACGTGGTACGCGTCTTGTGACAGGTTCATTGCTTGGATCTACAAGCTGGAGTGGGACTTCAGAGCGGTAAGACTCTCTTTGAGAGTTTACCAGCGAGATGCGGGAGATCAGGCATCCCGCGACTACATTCGGAGTCACCCTGAGCTTTGGCTTGGATGGTAGTGCAATTGCTCTACTGCACTCCTGATCATTTTGATTGCTACCTTTAATGTTGCTTACACTCACCCTCGGTAACCTTACAATAGACTTATCCCCTGACTTGGGCAGTATGCCACTTCAGCTCATTCACATTATGGTTGCCCATGCTTATGCTTGTAAGATGGAACCAATCCTTTTTGAGTGGTTCATGCCCAGGGCTACATAGTAGCTACGACAATGTTATGGTTCAATTTACGGTTATGGTTGCCCATGCTTATGCTTGTGAGATGGAACCAATCCTTTTTTAATGGTTGATGTCCAAGGCTACAGAATAGCTAAGGCAATGCCCGACGGTTTTATTAGCTTTAAGCAAGACTAGAGACATATCAAAGGTTACAAGCCTTTGTAAAGGGGCTAGGAGCCTCTGAGGGAGCCTCACACGACCCAAGTATTGTATCTCGATGAGAAATGATATATTTTTCTTTCTATTTACATAGAGCTTGTTAGCACATAGTTCTTCAAAAACTATCTTTATCCTTTGCGCGCTCCAAAGTATTGAAGTAGATGATTATATCATCAAAGACTAATCTCGTGTATGATCTATGTCATTTCATACAAGGCATTACTAGGTATTCATACAACCCAAATTACAGAACACAGTCATGTGGCTCAATCCTTATTTGATTAGCCACTTTTGAGGTCAATTCTATCGAAGTAAGAAGAACCTTGTAGCTTATCAAATATGTCCTCTATGTGAGGAATTGGGAATCAATTCTTTATTGTGCTCTTATTTTGTAGAGACTCGGGAGGATAACATAGAGAACCATTCATGGAATAGAGCCACACCGAGATGCGGTTTGGTGGCGTTGGCGCGGATTAAGTTTTGGTTCACATCGGAGGATTGGAGGCAGGATATACAAGCAAGACGGTGCAGACAGATTGTCTGACCTTTCCTCTTCTCAGAGGTTATTCAGCGCGCAGACTTCTCAGTCTGGCTTCCCTACCTCTACAGGATGATCACGGTGCAGATATCTTGGTCTGACCACATCTCTTCTCAGAGGACCTTCACAGTGCAGACCGTTGAGTCTGGCTTTCCCCTCATCTTGGAGTAGCCTACCTACAGGCTACTGTGACAGGACACCATCGTGTGGTGGTTCGTGCCGTCTACGGTGACTGTTGCATCTTCTACAATGCATACTATAGAAGTGTTTGAGGTCTACTGTCTCTCTCTCTCTCTCTCTCTCTCCTCACGCTTTCGCACACGCGCTCTCACATAAACAAGAATACTTATGGAAATGAAACTCGTATTGCTAATGCTAATCTCCTTTCATGAGTCTAACAATGCGGGTAATGGCACATCCTTAATGAGGGTACATATCTTGTAACAACCACAATTAGTAAAAGGGGAAGTTCTAATGTGACCTATTATAGGGAAAAGGTTAAGAGATGCTAATTACTACCAATGACTTAATCATGAATTGATTAGAGAGTAGAGAAATCTAGTGGAAATGCTAATTACACTAACACACAAAAGCATAGCAATAAACCTAGCTAGCACACCATGGCTCTGATATGACTTGATGGGAATGGGATCGTGCTAGCTAGGGTGGATGGAAGACAAACATCGTGCACTCAAGTGGGTGTGTGTAAGTTAGGTCACCGAAGTGAATTAGGTTCCAAGATAGATTAGCTTGGACTCATAAACACGATCTTGAGTAGTTTGCTAACCCATCACAAGCTCACCATAAACAAGAGACATGTGATGCAAACTTGGAATGAATTTGTTTATTCATGAAAGGAGCTTTAAGTAGCTCTATAGCCTTTCACCATTACATGTGGGGTAATTCCACTCTTCTCTCATTCACTCACACTCTAATGACTCTAGAACAAAGTCCATACCTTATAGTCCTCACACATAGCACGGTTGAACATCATAGCTGGAAGCTGTGCAAACATATCTCTGGCATGAATAAAATGCTCGGCCACTAATCCCTCATGATCATAAGCTCTCCCATGCTTCATTCTGTCAATGGCTTTCCTTATCATTTCCGTTGTGAAGAAGACATGCATGTGGGCATGGCTCTGGTGGATCTAGTAGAGGTGGTTGCCCTGACATTGTATATAGGATGCTGCCCCACATCTCCGGAGAAGGAATAGCTAAAGCGGGAGAGGATTCATGAAAAAGCCGCCAAGCCTCGGCCGAATCCTGACGCAAAAATAGCTGGTATAACTCTTGCTAGAGGCTAGCTAGAAAGGTCCTTCTTTTGACTTTCTAAACGTCGGAAGGCAATGTGCGACTGCCTATGAGTGATGACTCCCAGAGAAACCTCTCTTTGTAGTTGGGCTCTCAAATCTCTGCATTTCTCATCATACCAACTGTTCTAGGACATAGTCCCAGAACAACGTTTCTGCTTGGGTTGTGTATATGGCCTAGCCGTATCCCGTAGAGTCTCTATTAGAATATGGGTGAGCTCCTCCAAAGGTTGTCTTGGATCCTCTGTGCATAGGCGTCTATAAATCCCATCCATGTAAATAGAGTCCGTCTTCGAAGTGAAAGTATATCTTGTAGGATCTCCTGCTTGTGTCCTCTGAGTTGTGGTGAATTGGTAGGAGATGTCTAGTGTCAAAAGGGCATGGTCCACTGCTACCCCAATGGGCTGAGGCCCCACTGTGATGTCCTGAATATAGGAAAGAAACCTTGGCGTGGCCATAATATAATCCACTGTGCTAGCCCCGTGACGATGTGGGAAGCAAGTAAACTCGGAGGCTGCTGGGAATCTCTGTAAGCCATTAAGTATGGCTAGCCCACATCTAGCAAGTATCTCCCATACTCTATCATTCCGTATCCTGTGAGTGTCTGTCTAGCCCCATGTCTATGATGTCCTGCTCTCTCAACATTTCCTCCGAGGTATCATAGAAGATTGTTTGATTGTTGCCCTTACGGGCATTGAAGTCGGCCAGGAGAATGATGTCCCCATCCCTAGAGAACTCCCATATGTCATCATCAAGCACAAAGAAAGGAGACTCTCCTTTAGGTGACGCATAGGTTGATGTACTTGGAGCAAAGTAATTTATGGCAATATAGAGAAATCTGCTTGTCAGCTTTCAATCTCACCCACATATACCTTGCAAGATCGTCTCTCCGAACCATATGTACAAGCGATCGTAAATCTTCCCTGAAAAGAACCGTTTATCCCTCCCCGGACCCCTGATCCTCTACTCCCATGTTCAGATCTCACATCTACACGATGAGTCGTCTCCCATCTGTATCCAATCACATGTGGCATCATCTGACTTGGGGCCTGGTGAGTCATTGAATAGAACACAATATCTCTGTCTCTAAAGCTATCCTCAAAGGCACCCACATCAAGCTTGAGAGACCCATTGCAGTTCCACATTGCAGTCTCCAACTGTCATGTGGAGCGTCGCTCCATAATGACCACCTTCCCTTCTCTATAGAAGGCTATCTTTCCTTTTTCCCTTGCCGCCCTAATCTCTGGCATAACTTCCTGCATGTGGGCAAGCTGTGATAGAGTGAGATCATCACCAAGGAAGATGCCGGTCTTCTTTCATGTGGGCCTTTTCTTCAAAAACTCTTTCTTTGCCTCAATAGTGGGAAAGCGCAAAATGAGAGCACGTTCCTTCAACGTCTCTCCAACACCTCCACTTCTTTTACCTACTCTCCATGCCTTTGTGTGCGTTGGTTTATCTATTCCCATCAACTCTATGAGCTCCCTTACTTCTTCCTCGACTTTATCTCAATCTTTTAGACCGGTAATGTCACATGTACAACACGTGAGCGTCTTCGTTGCTCCTCCTCTAGTGTCATATTGATGATGGTTGGTGTGGGTGTTGATTCCTCCTTCCCTGTTCCTCTCTTGGCGACCTCTATCCACTTCTCCGCTTCATCCATCTTCTTCTGCGTCTTGGTGATCACCTCCACCGACGTCTTTGCTTCATGTTGCTTCTCATCCTCTATGATTGCCTGCACTTGCTCCTTGATGACTTTGACTCCTTCTTCGAGTTCCCCTCTTGTCTTAACTTCAGCCAACTCTTTTCTAAGGGTTGATATCTCCCCTTTGAGCGCCTTGATCTCAGCCCGCATGTCCTCCTCCTCTGATTTCCATTGTTCCTCTTTGCTAGCCTGCTTTGGAGGAAACGTGCCTTTTCCTCCCTCCAACCTTCTATCTCCGCTTTCCACTCCTTCATCTCTTTTTCCATCTTTGTGAGCCGTTTGTGTGTGAGCATGAAGTCGCCTTCAACGTCTTGGGGGTGTTTTGTTGTGTGGTGAAGCCATCATCTTGCGCGATGTGTGTGTGTGTGTGTGTGTGTGTGAGAGAGAGAGAGAGAGAGAGAGAGAGAGAGAGAGAGAGAGAGAGAGAGAGAGAGAGAGAGAGAGAGAGAGAGAGCAGTTTCAAGGCTCAAGGCTGAAGATGAGGTTTTGTGATTTGACTCAGGGGTACAGATATATGGCGCATAGATCAGTCTCGTTCAGTGGCCATCCCTAAGTCAGAGCACAAGAAGATTAGCTCTAGACATTGTTATATCATATTGCAAGTGAGTCATTTTGCAAGGTTACCTTTTGTTGAAAGCCACAAAGCAACAAATAATAGTTATAAATCCTTTCACGACGGTTATTTTCTATCCGTGTTTAGAATGAGCAAATGCTGCCAGTATTGTGACTTTGTGGAGATTTGTCTTGAAAATGTAGATGATTTGGTGTGGGATCATTCTCAAACTTGTTGTTTGCAGACTCGGGCCTTAAAAAGCGGCGTTCTTCACCATGAGATCTTCTACTGGTTAGGGAAACATGCCTCGAAGGTGAGTTCTACCACCTTTTCTTTCATACAACAATATCATACTTGAGCAATATGATAGTGTTTATTGTTCATGCTAGGATGATGTAGTTGGAGCAGCTATCAAGGCCATAGATTTGGATGCAGCTCTTGGAGGACGGGCAGTGGTTTACAGGGAGGCAGAAGGCCTCGAGACTGACAAATTTCTTTCTTATTTTAAGCCTTGTTTTATGCCCCTTGATGAAAGGCATCCACATGTTAACAAAGGAGATGAAGGACACAATCAAATTCGTTTGTTCAAGTGCAATGGGAGGCATGTGGCTCATGTGAAAGAGGTATGCTTCAAGTTTCTGTACTGTGATAAATTTAATTAGTCATATATATGTGTGTGTGTGTGTGTGTGTGTGTGTGTATGTAACACACACACACACACACACACACACACACACACACACACACACACATGCACACGCACGCACACGCACACGCACACGCACACATGCACGCACGCACACGCGCACGCAGTGTTCGAGAAAAGTGTGCCTCAGCTAAGCCTTGAGCCGTTGCAAAATCAAAGTAGCCGGTTGAGGGGAGGGCAAAAAGGAGAAAATTTCGCTTAAGATACATGGAAAATAGTGTAATTTTGCAAAAATACTGGCTAGTATTGTAAAATTTCCGGTTCAGATTTGTCTTGGAGGGATTTTTGTATGTTTGTGAAAATGATTTTTCCCAAACACTGCGCACACGCACACGCACACACACACAGTCACAGTATATTCATAGTCAATTTTTCTGATAACTTAAAATGCTTAACATGTCGTGGCCCCCAGGTACCCTTCACCAGAGCATCCCTTAGCCATGAAGATGTTTTTATATTGGATACCGAGTCTAAGATCTTTCAGTTTAATGGAGCAAACACTGATATTTATCACCGAGCGAAGGCTTTGGATGTTGTCCAATATTTGAAGGAAAATTTCCATAAGAAAGATTGCAGTGTAGCAGTTATTGGTAAGTAATTGGTCTTGCAATTTACCTAGGTATTCAATTGTCAAATTGTTTATCGACCAATTGTGTAGAGAATGTTTGACAGAGGATGGTAAATTTGTTGCTGATGCCGATAGTGGTGAATTTTGGGGTCTTTTTGGTGGATTTGCTCCTCTTGGGAGAAAATCTGATCGTGATCTTGGCAGTAAAAGTAAATCTACTCAAGCATCCTTGCTATGGTAATGTAACCTCTGACCTCACATTTTAGGTTTTTGATTTAAGCACATGCTGCCTACATTTTATATAAGTTTTCTGCCTTTTGCCTCTTTAAAAATTCCTTCTGCTCGGTCATTTTTTTGTTTGTTTTTTCTTCAAAATATGGTTTTGTTATTTTGTAGAGTAAAAGCTCTTGGGAGTCTCTGTATAGGATGGTAATGCACAGTTTATGAGAGGTGTCAATTGGTTTTTCCAATACTTCCGACATTAGTTGACAGATAGGTTCACAATAGTAGCACATGTCTGCATTCAAATTGATGTCTTTGCCTCTTTGCCCAAGCATTAGAATGTTAGCCTTCAGGGAATTTGTTAAATGCACTTATTGCTGTGTAAATACTTAATTATGACCTCCAAAGCTCAATGTAGGTAAGTTTGTGTCTGGATAAATGGCGATTATGAGGGAGCCCTGACCAGTGTTTTTGGCACAGAAAAGGCTATACTTGTGTACAAGACCCATGATCAATGGTATTTATCATATTCTGAAAAAGTAGAAGTTCTAGGCCTGCATAATGCATAGCTACAAGAGGATTCTGTAAAAAAGAAAGAAAATTTCTTTCCAGATTCTCCTTCCATGAACTAAATTATCAATGCTTGCAGCTATTTTTATGAAATTATGCATGACTTTTGGGAGGAGGAGCTCACATGAGGAGCTCATATCAAACCTTGTTTTACCTAAAGTCTCAGTGCATGAGATCAAATAGACAGCTTCATGCATGTCGAGTTATGTTGTTGACACACCATTTGTAAGAGGTTTAATGCAGGAGATGTTGGCCACGGGCGTATTCTGCTGAATCCATGATGCCATGTCTTGGGTTCTTTTTGACTTATGCCCTGTAAGACAGAGCGGTGAAGACGAGAGCGCGCCCGATGCACGATGAAGTAAGGGTGGAGTGGCCACTTATTTGAGAAAGCATTCATGTGGCTTCACAAGGAACTTTACCCTATCCTTCTCTTACATAAGCAGCATCTCACGGACTCCCAAACCTTGGTAAAGGACCTCTACACCTTGAAACTCCCGACCAATGTTTACCTTTTCACCTTTGATGTCAACTCACTTTACCCCAGCATTCCTATAGATGAGGGTTTGAAAGCGCTTAGAGTCTCCATTATAGACCATGTGGACCCTCCAAAAGCTAGTTTCATCCTGTCTTCCCTCATCCTCTCTCACCACTATATTTCTTTCCAAGACACCACTTCGAAGCAAGTTAAGGGCACCGCAATGGGCTCTAACTTTGTAGTGGTCTACTCTTGCCTCATTCTTTGCTATCTAGAGAAGCTTTCCCCTCTTACCACCAACCCTAGTCTGTTATACTACAAAAGATACATCGATGATGCATTCGGGGTTTGGAATGGTTTAAAAGCTTCACTATACTTAGCTCTTAAATCCTATGAGAGCCACTATAGGAACACATCACAGTTGTACCCTCCATCACTAGCATCCATTTCCATACTAGACATTAAATTCTTCAAGGGGTCCCAATTTAAAAATCATAATTTTGAAAACTCCAAATGCTTCCAAAAACCTTGTAATGCATATAGCTACTTGCCGCGGATATCTTGGCAACCCACCTCTCAAAAAGCAGCCTTTATTAGAGCGGAACTTAGGAGATACATACTTAGAGAAAGCTCATTAGAGGGATACCTTGAAATTCGAAGCCTCTTTTTTAGTAGGCTTAGAGCAAAGGGTTATCCTAGGTATTTCCCGTTGTCATCAAAATCCCATTCTCCCCTGAAACTAGAAAACTTGATCCCTCCGTCCTTATTACAAAACCTATTGCACGTGCTTGCGAAAATTTTTCCCCACCTTGCCACACTCCTATACCTACCATTTGTTGGACCAATGGCCATAACTTGCTTACACTGCACCACCCACCCTAATGATTCTTTTGTTTTGTTAATCCTTTCTTTGATTGTTTGCAGATAATACGGATGAAATTTCTTTCCCTCCTAACCTTCTCTCTAGATACCTTGAAGCATTCACAACAGCCCCTATTTTAACCTTTTCCTAAACCCCTTCATTAAACTAGATCCTCGCCTCCCTCCTCCCCCCTTTTATGGAAAAGATCGTTGCTCTAACACCCCCTGTTGAGTTGGCCCCTCTATGTTGTAAGTAAAGCATAGATTCAAAGCCCCCCCCCCCCTCGCTTTCCGTTAAAAAAAACCTTCCTCCCTCTCTTTTTGCCTCCCGAGTCCCCCTACCCTTTTAAAACTCTACCTACCCTCCTTTCATTAAAAAATTCTTTACCCTTATGATAACTCCCCATAACCAACATCCTATTTAAACCATCCTCCCATTCCCTTTTCTCAAACTCCCCCTTTGTTACTTCCACTCATGAACTCCTCTTAGCAGCGAAACGCGTTTGGGTTCAGCCCTTCACCCTTCACCTCCCTATTGACCATCCCTCTTCTCTCTCAAAGCAATTGAGCATTGCGGTATTCCTTCTTCAAATTTAATTAATATACTTTTGTAACCTAATTTTTGGGCCCCCGCCCGCTGTTTTGGAGTGTTTCGCACGCCTTAATCATCATTGCTTAAGCACGAAGATTCTTCAAATAAAATATCGTATAAACTTTGGAATCGAATGTTTGCTCTGTCTGCTCTTTGGTGGGACCGGTATACTTTTGGAAAAGCACACGCCTGAAGCTCTGATACCACTGTCACGAGACGGGCACCACGTGCCAACGGAAAAGAACAGACTGAACAAACTTTTAGCACGTCAATAACGACTGAACTGAAGAGAGAGGGAGAGCACACACGACACGGAGTGGCGGAATTCCACCCTAGAGAGTATTGGCCGCAAACCTTGGCCCCTTTCGGTATTTCTTTATATTGCTTCAACTGAGTTACAATGCCGGTACTCCAGTCCATGCACCTTCACACTGAAGCATGCCAGAGAATGAGCCCTCTGCACATTTCAAAGGCCCTTGGCCTTGAAAGCAGTTACATGAAAAGCAATCAAACTCAAAAGCAACCGGTCTCAAAAGCACTAGTGCCAAGAGTTGCACTGCCATGTCAACAGTTTTCACGCTTTGTGTGCGTGAGTGTGTTGGCCTCGCTTTAATTTTTAATGTCTTTAGGTCACTTCGGTCCCATCGGATGGGGTCTCATAAGTTGGTGGAAACTCTTCTTTAAAAATTCGCCACTGACAAGACTTTGCAAGTTGGTAAAGCTTCTTCTGCTGCTTCTGCTTCTTCACTTAGGGTTTAGGCCCCTCGGTCGGGATTTGGCTGGCAACAAGTGCATGGGTGTCGCTGTCACAAGGACGTGGCAACTGCTAATTACTGTCACAAGGACATGGCAACTGCTTACCTTAGTTGTTGGTTTCTTTCCAATGATTCTTATTTAATTTTTGGGACCCTCTTTTTGAAGTTGAAAATGGCCGGACATTGTGTGGCCAGTGTGAAATGGCTGATGGCCGAGAATTTCACCCGCAGACAGGAAGGCCTTATTGCCACGAGTCGGTCAAGCCGAGCGGCACTGGAATCTGAGCAGTAAAAGGGTGTGTAGGCTCAGCTCAAAGTCATTTAGCCCCCCCTCACTACACTTATAAGTCTGTGGGTACTAGGAATTAACTCTAAAGAGGCAAACTGGACACATGGCGGCTCTGCAACAATTTGCCAGATCCATCAGCTCGAGGGGACGCCCGATTTGAGAGAGGGGCTGATTTTGCAACTCATAGTGACTACAGTGTGTGTGTGTGTGTGTGAGTAGTGGGTGCAGGTGATCACAACTTTAATGGAAAGCTTGCCTTCTCCCTTGCTCTATGTAGCGCGACGATTTGCTCTCACGCATCTCTCTCTCCCCTTTGGCACATATGGTAATGCCCCACTCGATGGGCTACTTAGTTGACAAAGTACAATTTTGAGGGTTTATGCGTGTTTGCCAAGGCAAGAGCCTTTTAAAAGGAACTAGATTAGCTAATTGCTAATCCCCCACAGGTATGCACAATTCCATCACGAAGGATTGCGAAAACGGAGAGTTTTCTTGCGTGGAAACTCGTCCGTTTGAAAGCGTGCTCGCTCCGCCCAAACAAGCCTGCTGTGTTTTTCTTGAGCTTTAGGGTTTCGCACCTAAACTGCAGGACAATGTAGGGGAGCCTCGGGAAAGCCCTGGGATGCTTAAACTGGGCTTTGGGCACTTGACAATGTTAAAACAGGGAATTACAGCACGTTGACATTGACCTGCAGCTCACTAGAAAGCTTCTTAAGCGCAAGGAAAAGTGTCCTTGACGTGTAATTTTGACCTACAGAGGATTTTGCTCCGTTATGTTGGCGAAATTGGGTCAAAAACCTGCAGTTACAGCCATGGACAGGTTTGGACAGCTTGGTGAGAGATAGGTGAAAGTGTTCAGGTACCGCTCTACGGGATGGTTTCATGGTTTCGTTGTCGGGACCAAATCACTTTTTCCTCAAGAAGTGAGCCTCGATTGGTTTGTGGCGAAGACACAGAGTACACCCATCACTTGCTCAAGAGGAAAGACACTCCCAAGCACCTTGGAAATCTCTTGGCAATGCGTTTGTCACGAGCTCACTACCTCTGGAGGGACAACGCGAGGACACCATACTTGGTACCCTTGTGATTAGATTGCGCCTTTTTGAGCACAAAGGATTACAAGGAGGGTGGTCAAAGTGTGATGTTCTACACTTAGCTTTCATACAACACTGTGATGCAGCCTTTTAAGGAGGCAACTTCACAAAAGCTTCCAAGATTAGGAAAGCCTCATCTTTACTTAAGGGGGAATCTTAGCAGTGGTAGTTTGCACTCTTGATGCAGGGCAAAGCGCTAAGGACTTGGTTGGATTGTTTACACCCTTTAGGCTTACACTCTCTTTTGAGGCAGATATTCTCTCAACATGGAATTGGTTATTTTTTGCAAAAGCGGACACCTTTGTTTTAAACCTGTCTTGGTGCCGATTTGAATTGTCTGACTTTGGTTTTAATACTGGTTTCAGTGATTGGTAATTTTACTCCCGGGTGGAGTACTGAGAAATGATGTTTGAGAATGCTTGTTGTTGTTACTCATGGCCCAGACCCTTGTGGTTAATTTAGGGGGGGGGGGGGGGGGTATTAAGAAGTCTAAGTAGTGGTTACTCTCAGCACCTCCAAACGACGCAGGCTGCGGTCTAGGGGGCGTTTGGTTGTAGGAGGGCTCTTTATCTCATGGCTCGGACCTTTTTAGGTTATATGCGGGAGGAGTGATGAGGGAGTCGTTGAACACTCATGGCCTGGACCAAGATGGTTATTTGCGGGGGGAGTGTTCATCGACGACTTTATGTTTCTATGTCTTGTAACATGCATATGAGCATTTGTGTTGTGTTGTAATGTGCCACCCACTGAATATTCCTTATTGGATGAGGTATTTTTGGGAAGTCAACAACCAAGGATATCAAGAGTTTTGATCTGGCATGAGACTCCTTATTGGATGAGATTCTTCGGGGAAGCCAACGACCCAAGAAATTAAGAGCTCCAATTTGAAATGAGAAAACTGATTGTCGCTCAGAAATTTTTGAGCTAGCTTGAGTTGTTTTGCACATATGTTGTAATCGCGGACGATTACTTTCTTTAAAGAAGGGGGGATGTCGCAAACCGCTGGCGTGTCAAGTCACTGAAGAACGAGCCAACCTTCAGATCCCGGCCGAGGGGCTTAAACCCTAAGTGAAAAAGCAGAAGCAGTAGAAGAAGTGTTACCAACTTGCAAAGTCTTGCGGAGTTGCCTCTTTTAAAAAAGAGTTTTCACCAACTTATGGGACCTTGTCCGATGGGGCCTAAGTGACCTAAAGGCATTAAAAATTAAAGCGGGGCCAACACACACTCACACACACAAAGCGTAAAAACTGTTGATGTGGCAGTTGTACGGACGTCCGCGATTCACACTGATATGCGGACGTGGCAGTTGTACGGATTTCCGCAAAACTCGCTGGCAGCTTTTTACGCTAGTGCTCTTGGGACCAATTGCTTTTGAGTTTAACTACTTTTCACGGCCAAGGGCAGTTAAATATGTGCAGAGGGCTCATAAAATTCTTTGGCATGCTTCAGTGTGAATGTGCAGGGATTGGAGTACTAGTCCGCTCTTTTCCGTTGGCACGTGGTGCCCGTCTCGTGACAGAGCGACTCTCACATGAAAAGGAACCCTTAGCGGTGATACATGCTTTGATTCAGTGGAAGCATTACTTGCTTGGTGTAGATTTTAGAGTGTACACGGAGCATCAGAGTTTGAAGTACTTCTTGTTCCAGACAAAGTTGTTAGAACAGGAAATGAGATGCGGAAACATCGTGCCTCAGTTTCTTTGCCAGAAAGTGTATTTGAAGGGAAAGAATAATGTGGTGTAGACGCCTTGTCTCGCAACACAGATAGCCATTGTTAGAGCGAATCATCATCGGGACTTTGATGAGATGCGGTAGTATTATGCTACAGACCCGGATTTTGGTGAGATCGAAGACCATGTTGTGTGTGGCAAGAAGTAGGGCTGTCCACATTCAGAGGCCGATTCAGAGGAGTTTTGACTCGGTATATCGAAATTTGGTGGCTGTCCGGGACCGAGAGGAGTTGTGCTCGCATTTGCAGACTTCATCGTCATCCTATTCACCTTCTCCGTTGCATCTTTGACATCTTCATAGTGTGGATGGAAAGCTGCTGCCAAAACGTGGGGCGTACACGTGCATCGGTAGGTGCATAAACCCACATACTCTCAACTAGTGTCACCCCAAATTGCAAAGAAAGCCATATAGCTATATGGAGCCATGGTCATGGTCATGGCACGAGGCAGCCACCTAGATCCCACAGATATGCGTACACCCCATTGCGATATCAACAGGCTCCCTAAACATAAATAATGCACCAAGAAGTACCTTGCCACAATGGCTGGTATGATTAAGAAGAGCTGGAGATCTAGCCTCAAAATAAGCTTCTGAAAGTCACTGCTACTTGTGTGATGTAAACCATGGACATTCCATGTAGCAACATGGATCTCCATCTTAACAAAATAAAATTGGAAACTGAAGCACCACAATGGCACAGATGTAGCTAGTGCCTAACTCGTTTGGTCCCAAGCCGCTAAGACCAAACAACCAATGGTGAAGCATCAGCATCTAGGGGCAATGGCAGTAGAATCTTCATGAAGTAAAAGACCGAGCAGTCCAATACCATGTGGATTGTGAATCGTCGATTGTAGTGTACCCAGAGGCAGAGGGGGGGACTCAACAAGCTGCAGTTGGTGGGGCGGGGGACCAAGTGGGGGAATGCGGGCTGAGCGCAGTTGTGGTCGTAGAGGATTGTACTTAGAGAGGGATAGATAGCTGCACATCAATGCATTTTTTTCACCCGGTGTCTTTCAAATACTAAAATGGAAGCTTGGGCCACTTATTCTACGATACTAGGCATCACACCTCTTTACTTGACTGGAGGAACACTCCTCTACCACAAACAAATTCTTGTCAATTGAATTATTATTTTTGTCAGATAAGATGAAGAAGTTTTTGTTATGAAAACATCTCGGTTGCAAAACAAGATCAAAACTGTTTGTTAATAGGTGTAGAGATTAATTTAGGATTTCCATGGTTATGTTTCTGAGTTGGTAATTCTGATGAAGTCTTCTTGAAGGTCAGACGCTTAAGGTTCAAGAATCTAATATAAGAAGGGAGCTATTGAGTACAAACAAGTGCTACATGCTAGACTGTGGAACAGAATTATTCACATGGGTGGGCCGTGATACTTCTCTCGAGGAAAGACGGGCCACTGCACTGGCGACAGAGGTGACAGTTTTTACTGTTTTTTTTTTCTCTATTGTATTTGTTTCTAGAATCACTCCATCTGATTAGGCTTGTTTGATTGTATTATTATTTCCATGGCAGAAACTGATTGGGCTGCATGAGAATTCTGCTGAAATTCATGTTACATGCACCATTGAAGGTTTTGAGCCACATGAATTCAAAGTAAAGTTCGAGTCTTGGCCAATCAATACTCCAGTGCCCATTTCTGAAAATGGAAGAGGAAAAGTTGCAGGTGGGGTGTCAAAGCTTGAAAAGTAAAAAAATAAGTTCTTGATTTGGAAGTAGCCATGCCTTTTTTCATTATTTTTTTACGGCACTTGCTTTCCAGTGCTCCTGAAACATAAAGGATTTAACGTTAAAGGACTGCTGAAAGCTGCACCTGCTAAGGAAAGTTCATCAATAATAAACAGCACCGGGAAGCTTCAGGTTCAGTGAGATGATGTTTTCCTCTGTACATGTGCAAGCAGTGATCATTTAACTTATATCACTTCGAGAAAATGGTGCAGGTTTGGTGTGTGAATGGCAGCGCCAAGTTCTCTGTACCTGCAAGTAACCATGGAAAATTTTTTAACAGCAATTGCTATATTGTCCTACACACATTTCCAGGAGAGCGAAGAGATGACTACATCGTTTATTCTTGGGCAGGTCATGAAACCACTTTGGTAACTCTCGGGCATTTTATAAGAGCAGTCGACAAGTTCTGAACTTTTTGCAGGCATTTACCAGTATTTTGGTTTATTGTTTTTAGGAAACTCGCTCAGCAACAGCAGAGTTTGTGACTGAATTGACGAGCTCATTAAAAGGGGCAGTGGAGGTCATAACTTTCGATCTGTTATACAAGGCTGATAAACTACTAGTCATTTTGAATTGTCCAAGTAAACTAATCAGATTGTTTTCTTACTATCTGTATGATTGCTCTTGAAGGTTTGTTACCTTATGAGAACTGATAGAGACCTCTCTTGATAATTAATAAAGAAATACCGGAATGGGTGCTCGATATGAGGACCAACTGTCTTTAAAGAGGAACTCTACCTCTTCCGTCTCGTCTACACGTTCAAAGAGTTATCTTTTCTACTCGGTTCTTGTCTTTCTATTCCAGTTTTAAGTACTCGAATGACCTGGGAATCGTTATAGAAGCTCCCAAACCGGCGTAAGGATTAGGTGGTACCACTGGTTGCACACCTGGGAGAATCATATAGCTCAGAAACTGTTGAAATTTCTCCAAATGTGGTAAAGTGCCTCAAGGATGTTGGGTAATTCATTGATTAGAAATCTTGTTTCTTCCAATTCCATGCGTCCATTTGAAAGGCTATAAGAAGGACTGGTTCGATTGCTGGAACTGCAAACAGTTGACTATCTGATACCCTTGTAATATCGAACAGAATAAATCACACTTGCAATATGTAGATAACACGGAAAAGGTGCAGTTCCTCTTCAGAGAATGTGGTACTCAAGTTGAGCGCCGCGCCCTTTGTGGTATGTCTTTGTTAATTACCAACTGTCAAGTTACAGCTGTTCTCTTGTGAGACCATCCACCAAAACCATTTTACAACTGGGTCCCTGCCCACTTATTTGTAGGCACTTGGGCTAAAGCATTTTTTTTTTTTTTTTTTTTAATGAAGCTCCAAAAAATGAACCGCTTTAATCACTGGCGCTCCAGAAGCTGTCTCCAACATAGGTGCGTGAGGTCAGCAATTTGTGTACAGTCAGCCCGTGTCTTGTGGCACCTTTACAGGTGCCCAGGCTTAGAGGTTGGTCCTTCGATTTGTAACCTCATTAGCTACATGTGCTGCTCCTTCGGTTACATCCTCGGCTGCTTCTATGGTGGTACCTTGCCATGTCAGCTGCTTGCCACATTTTCATGCTGGGAGCTTTTGGGGGCGATGAGTTATTGAAAGCAGTTGACTTTCGAGAACTTTTGGGTGACCAGTATGTGAAAACAGATGATTTTTCGTGCTTTTGAGCACATTGTAGAGAAATCTTACTTTGAGAGCCAAGTGCTTATAAATATGTGGCAAGGGGTGAGCCAGAGCACTTACAGATTACCAGTGGGTTCATACTTACAGTTGTAATGATCAAATTGAGCAATATTAAAGTACCACAAGGGTTTATAGTTTAGGGGCCCCTTTGAGTGGGGCCGCTCCACGGTCTTGCCTCTTGGGTCCTCTTCATTTAAAGTTTGTTGTTTTTGTCAGTTTTGGTTTACCTCCTTGTCCGGTGACTTGCCAGTCGTCCCCCCCCCCCCCCGGCTCTTCCTCTTCTCCTCTTTTTGTCTCTTGGTAAATCCTGTGCGCGCCTTTTGTCTCTATCTGTTTTTCTTTTCCTTTGATTTCCTGTTTTCTTTGGCCATGGGCTTTGGTTTGTGTTTTCTTGTTTTTGTTTGGTTTTGGCTGCCTTGTTTTTCTCGATTTCCCTTGTTTTTGAGTTGTGGGTGTGTTTTTTGCTAATGTTTTCGTTCCTTTTTGTTTTTCTTGTCATGTTTCCTCTTGGTTTTTGGTTCATGTCTTTCTCCTGTAACTCAGGGTGGTCTCGTACGGTCCCATATGTTTTGTACACGTACGAAGATGCGCGCTACTAAACGAACTAAAAAAAATTGAGATGTACGATGATGTCATGTACGTTCAAAATTAGAAAACAACTAAATCTCATGCCTAAGGCATGCTCTTGGGTTTAAACTTTACTCTTAAAGAAACTCGACATTTGTACAAATTACAATACTACAATGTAAAAAGTCAAGAGAATGAGCATCACATAAACCAAAATGATAAGTAGAGAATCGTCGAATTGAGAGCTTGTAAGTGTTGGAGAACAAGATGGAGAGGCCTTGCTTAAATAGGAAGAGGCTAGAGCATGAGAGAAGTGGCATCCAACGTCACATGGGCTTCATGTGGAAGGGGGAGCATCCAAAGCTCAATGATCAACAATCAAAAGGGCCAATGGCTAGAAACAGTCGTCAAAAAAACTACCAAACGGAAAGTACTAGTCGTACAGAACGGTACGGGATAGATTGATCGGAACGAGACGTTCTGTTAGACGGACGAGAACCACCTTGCTCTTGTTTGTGGGGAAGTTTTGCAACAAGAAGGGCAAGTGGGATGGGTCTTGTGGGTGGTTGTGGGAATCTTCATCCTCTCCCTCCTCCATGCCTTCGTTGATGCAAGTTAAAGACTCTCTCTTAGGTTTTGAAACAAATTGGTCTTTGGATACTCTCAGTTTGGTGGATTGGCTTTAGAGTTGGATTTTGATATCTAACCCATCACACACATGCCTCATTACTCAAGCTCCCTTTTACCTCATTGGGACTCTTTAGTGGAGGTTTCAACCTCGCATGCAATTGTTAGGTGGCCCGTTTCTACAATAGTGCTCCTTTACCTTCTTCCTTTACTCTGCTTTCCATTCAGCTCTTATATTGTATATTCCTATGTTGTATCTCTGCATCCCTCGTGGATTTCCAATACGGTTTGTTCACATATTATATCCTAGAGTTTTTTTCACTACCACTTTAACTGGAATGCCTACGGGTCTCTTGTGATGCCTGTGGCTTTCATGTATTTTCACTTAAGGGTCAAGCCCTCTTTTGTATTTTGTGTGTGTGTGTGTGTGTGTGTGAGAGAGAGAGAGAGAGAGAGAGAGAGAGAGAGAGAGAGAGAGAGAGAGAGAGAGAGAGAGAGAGAGAGAGAGAGAGAGAGAGAGAGAGAGAAGAAGAAGAAGAAGAAGAAGAAGAGAGTTTTAACGTTGCAGGAAACTATCTCAAGAGACCTTAAAGATCTAGCCGACGAGGAGTTGAACTCAAGACCTGATATTCAAGAGGGAAATGGCATAACTAATTCTACCATACTTGGGTGATAGAAAGGTTATACCATTTTCTTCTTTTTTTATTAGCACACACACACCCACGCACCCACACACCCGAGAAGAAGAGAGTTTTAACGTCGTAGGAAACTATCCCAAGAGACCTTAAAGATCTAACTGACGAGGAGTTGAACTCAAGACCTGTTATTCAAGAGGGAAATAGCATAACCAATCTACCACACTTGGGTGATAGAAAGGTTATACCATTTTCCTCTTTTTTTATTAGCGCACACACACACCCAGAAGAAGAGAGTTTTAAAGTTGTAGGAAACTATCCCAAGGGACTTGAAAGATCTAGCCGACGAGGAGTTGAACTCAAGACCTGTTATTCAAGAGGGAAATGGCATAACCAATCTACCACACTTGGGTGATAGAAAGGTTATACTATTTTCCTCTTTTTGTATTAGCGCACACACACACACCCACCCACCCACACACCCAAGAAGAAGAGAGAGAGATGAAATGATAACTTCTTCAAGAGGCCAAAATGACCTATGAGACTGAAGTTATCCTCATTTGCAGTCTGGATGTCGATACAGTATGGCTCGAATCCTCTGTTGTAGTCTCCGTCAATGCTGTGAAGCTCCTCTCCTCGATTGGGGGCGTCTCGATCTTGTCAACCTTAATGCTCGGTCAATGAGTATCAGTGGTGTGTGTCTGTGTTGACCTATATAGTGGCGTCTGCTCCTCTATCTGTCTAGTGTCTGGTGTGAAGAAATCAGTAATCTATTTTTGGGATTGTCTTTCTTAGTGTTTTTGAAAGCTTTAGATACATTTGGGGAAACAAAGACATCGGAATTCATTTTTAAGTATCTCAAACAGGTTATCAGAGAGTTTGGCCCAGTTGTGTTGGTGTTGGGGAGATGATTGAAAGGGAGTGGAAACACATTTCTTTTACCAGATAAGCTTGCCATTGCTTGGACCTTTTGTTTGAGGACATTGGACAGATTGGTTTGGTTGCAAAAGTGCTTGAGGATGCAACAAAGATTGTCACATTTGTGACAAGAAAGTATACTGTGTTGGCATTGTTTCGACAGCTTAGCAAGGACTTGGTGAAGCCGTCAGCCACTCGATTTGCGTACTACTTTATTATGTTGACCAATCTTGTGAATGAGAGATGAATGCAAGGTATGCGCAAGCTTATAATTGATGACAAATTTGTGAAGATGAAGAGATCCAAGACTGTAAAGGCTACCAAGGTCTTTAACATTGTGTTTAATGAATCCTTTTGGCAAGATGCCAGGTTGATTTTGAAAATTTCAGCTCCAATTTTGAAAATTCTCCGTTTGGTTGAGAGGGAAGGAGCCACCATGGGGCTTATGTACGATCTTACGGATTGCATGGTAGAGCAAATTAAAAACATGCAAGACATTGATTTTGCAAGGATGAGAGAGATTAGGGATCTACGCATTGAAAGATGGATATGTTGCACACACCATTACATGCTGTTGGATACATGTTGCATCCTGTATGGCGAGGAAGAGGGCAAGAAAGTGATTGCGAGGTGCATGAAGGATCGATGACATTCTTGGACAGGTACATCAAGGGTGATTTGACCTTGCAAGGCACCCTAATTGATAAGTTTGACATTTATAAAGCTGAAAGCAAGTCATTTGCTCACCATTTTGCAAAAGATTCAATTAGGATGCAAGAGGGAGTGAAGTGGTACTGTGGTGGGAAACTTTTGGGGCTTGCACACCTGCTTTGCAAGCTCTTGCTTTGAGGGTGCTTTCTCAAGGGACATGTGCCTCTCCATCTGAGAGAAATTGGAGCACCTTCTCTCTCATTCATACCAAGAGAAGAAATAGGCTACTCCCATCTCATACATAGAAGCTTGTGTACATACACACGGACTTGAGGCTGTTATTCAAAATCAAAGAGCGCGGCTATGAGAAAATGGAGGTCACATTGGAAATGCTCAATAAGGAAAAAGATGAGGATCTCTCTCTTGCCCTGCAAGAGATTCAAGAGGCCATTGTAGAGAATACTACAAATGTGTTAGAGCCTATTCCCATTGCTGGTACCAGTCATATTGGAGCATCATGCTCAGGTACTGGTGATGAGGACGAGGACGAGGACGAGGATGATGCTGCTTATGACGATGAGGATGTGAGCTATGGTGAGAGTTAAAGCTTATTGCGCTTGGCCACTTGCTTATGGACCATGGTTTTGGATGCTGTATGGTGTTCATTGTTGACTCTACAGTTTAGATTCTAGCGAGTCTCTACCTATGTTTTGGATTCAGCTTTCAGGAGACCACTCCTGAATGCTTTTTGGCCTGCTTCTACAGTCCTCACTCCTTTTTGTTTGGAGGTTACTTCATTACTTAGAGGCACCATCTCTCCACTTTTTATTCTCTGTCTATATGCTTGATTGACACATGGTCATTGACCGGAGTTTGATTGGAATTTGGTGTACCCACTAGTGACTATACCGTCACCCGTGTCACGTGTGCAGATTGAGCAACAAGCTAGTCTCAAAATTCTAATTTCTAAAGTTTCTATGGTTTTGTCTTTGTGTATAAAGTTTTAGACATGGTTGTGTAGTATGTAGCATCCTATGTAGTAGGCTATTTGAAGACTGACGTGTGGAATTTTGGGTAGGCTGATCCGTACTTATTCCGTACTTCTGTACCCTTGTGCGTCCGACATTTGATTGACGTATGGAAAAACTATGGTCAAAGGGTATGACATATGCTCAAAAGAGGGGTGATGCTGGAACTAGCACTTCACATGTACATAAGGATTCAATGCAATAGCAGTGTACATTGCTTGACAAAAGTATGAAGGTCTCATTTAGTCATTTGTACACATGTTTGATAATCCTTCTTGCGGATACATGCGATAATAAAAGGGTGCTAACCACGCTAAATTATCTGTGGCATGCATGCAATCGAGGATATTTGCGATTTCAAGAGGGGGGTATGTCACGAGGTTGTGACAACCACTATATATATTTGTTGGTTTCTTTCCCTTGATTTTTTATTTAATTTTTCGGACCCTCTTGCTGAAATCACAAATGTCCGGACATTGCATGGCCGGTGTGAAACGGCGGTTGGCTGAGAATTTCACCGGCAAGAGTCAAGGCTAGGCAACCACGAGGTGGTTGGGCCGATCGGCAGTGGAATCCGACTATTAAATAAGTGGCTAGGCTCAGTTAAAAGTCATTTAGGCCCCTCGGCAAGACTTTCTAAGTTGGTGGGTACTAGGAATTAAACCAAGAGGAGCAAACTTGACACATGGCAATTGGAGTGCAACTTGCAGGTCAACTCACACTTCAGAGTCTCTCATCCCAAGAGGGTTCACCCAAAATTTAGGTTGGAGGTTGGTTTTTGCATGTGCTCCACAATGTGTGTGTGTGTGTGAGTAGTGGGTGCAGGCGATCACAGTTTTAATGGAAGCTTGCCTTCTCCCTTGTCTCTTGTAGCGTGATGATTTTCTCTTGTGCATCTCTCTCTCCCCTTTGCACATATGGTAATGCCCCTCTAGTTTGGCTTCTCAGATGACCATGTACAGTTTTGGGGGTTTTATGCGCGTTTGCCAAGGCCAGAGCCTTCTGTACAGCAACTGGATTAGCTAATTGCTAATCCCCTATAGGTATGCACAGTTCATCGCGAAGAATTGCGAAAACGGAGAGTTTTCTCGTGTGAAAACTTGTCCATTTTACAGGGGAAGTGTTCCATTGCGTGCGGGAGGTTTTGAGACACGCGTAGATGCGTTTGCTCCGCTCAAAATGATGCAAAATAGAAAATTAGAGCCTTTCGTGTTTTTCTGCAGATTTAGGGTTTCGCACCTAAACTGCAAGGTAACGCGAAGGGAGCCTCGAGAAGGCCTTAGGCGCTTATACAGAACAATTGAGAGAAATTTCCCTCAAGGAATCTCGTCTAATTCAAAGGGCAAGTGACCCTATAGGTGTAGGAGCTCGAGTGCTACCCGCAGAAGTGATCGGCATGCGATTGTAGCGCAAAATAAAGAATTACAACTTGTTGTAATGTATTGCAGGTTTAGGGTTTTGGCCAGTTTGGATGCCTACAGGTCCCCGTAGCTTCGGGGAAGCTAGGGAATCACCAAACAAGTGTTTTGGTGCAAATTGGGGGCCAGAAACAGAGAATTCAGCGTGCTGTAATTTCTCACCAGGTTTTGTTTCAAGTATTTGAAGTGATTCTCTCGTGTGTCGTGTTTGATTATCTGCTTGGGGTGCCCAAGCTAGTGACAGTGGTATCAGAGCACGACCGATTTCTCTTCTACTGGAAAATCCGATCCTTCCTTCTCGTGGCACATATGGATTTTGAAAACAAGCCACCTTTGAAGCGGGAGGCAGTTTGGAAAATTCAAGCGTATAGAAAGCCATCTTCGTGCCCAACTCCTGTGGCGGCTCTATCCATGTCCTCATGGTATCAGCTGGATCAGGTCCTGACGAATGAGTCTAGTAATGTCCACCCGTGTAACAGACATCAAGGGTGCCTGAAGAGAGTACTGGGAAGGGGTAGCCTGTCCATGGTGAAGCCATGCGTCTGAAACCATGATGTTATCTGTGCATACTAGCATGAAGTGTCCCCCTGAAGAGCTAACTGTTTGGAAGACTCAATAGCCAGTCTAGCATATCTGTCTCTAGTAGTATCCCACAAGCTGTGCACAAAGGAGACTGATCTTGTAAGCGCCTCAATCTCCATAGGAGGGGCAGCTAGCTCTGCTCGTGCAATGAGGATCTAGGTCGGAGACGAGGGTGGCGACGAGGACGACGGCTGGCTGAAAACGCTAACTTCAGGGCTGAAAAACGTTGTTTCTTCTGTTGGGGGAAAACGCTGATTTGTCTACTGAAAATGCTCGGCAGCAAGGGCTGAAAACACTGTTTTTGACCTACTGAAAATGCTGGATTATGTAATAGACTTGGACACTCCAAGTCAAGAATCTTCCGCGACATCACCAAATAACCACTTCAAAACAATTCACAGTTCACAATTTATTCGACATTGGCCCGGCGGAGTTCCTTGCCTAGAGATATTGGCCCCAAAGATTGGCGCCCCCTTTCGATACTTCTTTTTATATTAATCTGAGTTCAAAGTACAAGAGTGCGGGCAGGCGCTCACACTCAGACTCTGCGTCCAGATGCTCTGAGGTGTGAGTGGCCTACCCACTTATTTAAAGAGTACAAGGGTTGCCAAAAGCAGAGCCCCAAAAGCTGAAAATCAAAAGCTTAAGTAAAAGCTTTGAAAAATAAAGCAAAAGTTCTTTCTCTCTCCTTCTTTTAATAAAGCAAAGAGGCTTTTCTTCTCTCTCTCTCTCTCTCTCTCTCTCTCTCTCTCTCTCTCTCTCTCTCTCTCTCTCTCTCTCGCTTAAATGAAATAAAGCAAAGAGGCTTTCTCTCTTTTCCCATTGCGTGGAAAAGCAATGCCAAAAGCTGAAATAAAAAACAGCCCACGCAAAAGCAAAAGCAATGCCAAAAATCTATCCAGCTTTCCGCAAATCGCGCTGGTGTCCGTACAGCAGGCCACGTCAGCAAATCAAGGTTAGGGTTAGGGCAGAATTAGGGTTTTTGATTTTAGGTTAGGGTTTTGGGCAAAATTAGGAGTTCTGATTTTAGGGTTAGGGTTTCAGCAGAACTAGGGTTTTGGGCAGCCACGTCATCACTTTGTGACATAACCCCCTCTTGAAAGCATTGTAATCGCCCTCGATTACGCCCGCAAACAGACAGAGGCCATAAACTGTCTTAGCAGACACTTGACCGTTAGTACCTACCTACTAGGAACACATGTATCAATCGACAGTCACATCACACGGCATCACAAGACATCACTCAACATCACAGGACATCATAGGACATTCAACATTCTTTCGGATCTTAGACCATGATTTATCGACAATGTAGCTAGCAATCGCATCTAGATCAAATCGGGACCTCATCGATGTTCGATTGACTGACCCCTATTGCAACCATGTCTATTCGAGATCAATCAGACCAAAATGCTGCAGTCATTTCGTCTATCAGTTCTTGCACTTAAAAGAAGTCAAGAACAAATCAGTATCATAATCAGGAATTCCATTTCATAAAGTCATCTAGCACAATATTGTCAGCTCTCAGTATCCCTGAAGCTCAAAGAGACATCAATGACTTTAGTATCAAAATCGAGGCATCTGTTGACAAAGGAGTGGAGTAACTCCCCTCTTGTGCATCCCACTGCACCAGATCTCCGGCCAAGCTGAATTCTGGGTTCCATTTGGAGTAGACTATGCTAAACCAAAAGCATCAAGGTAAAGTTTCACAATCCGAGGAGTATTTGCTAGGTCCTCCTCCTCTATCCACTTTGCATCAAATGCAGGATAGTTCTTGAACTTAACCAAGAACCGCCTTCGGACTTTACCTTTCTTCGTATCCTTATGTGCCAAAATCTGTTTAGGAACAAGGATCTCCTCGTTTTGTTCCACTTCGAGTTGCTCATCAGGCTCCCCATCATCATGCACATCATCTTTAAAAGGTTTCAAGAGACTCACATGAAATGCATTGTAAATCCTCCAAGTATTAGGCAGTTTCAGTCGGAAGGAGACATCATTTATCTTTTCAGTGATATGGAAAGGTCCGTAGTATCGCATACTAAGCTTTGGAAAAAGCCTCTCTTTTCCCTTTTTCTTTCTCAGGCGTGCCTTCTCAAAACGTAAGAGCCCCCAATCATCCTTTTTCAATTTCAAGTCGCGATGATGGCAATCCGTTGCCTTTTTCTGTCATTCGTGAGATTTCTGCAAAGTCTCGCGAACCTTGGCAAAAGCAGTATCTAAGTCTCGCGTATATTCATCCGCTTCAAAAATCTTATCTTTCGTGCTTAGGACGGGTGGAACCTTCGCAGCACTTTCAACAATCTCAAATGGCGCCTTCCGCGTCGAAGAGTGTATTGTGTTATTGTAGACAAATTCCACCAAAGGTAAGTACTTTTCCCATTGAGTCTTCTGATCCGAGATACAAGACTTCAATAAATCTAAAACCATTGAGTTGGCAATCTCAGATTGCCAGTCAGTCTGCAGGTGGAACGATGACGAGAACTGCAATAGCGTGCCAATGTTCTCCCAAATTGCCTTCCAAAACAAACTCGTAAATCTGGGGTCTCTGTCGGAGACAATCCTCTCATGCATGCCATGTAATCTGAAAATCATTGTGACCATTGTGTGTTCTCGAGAGATAAAAATGAAATCCATTGCAATACTTTCCCAGGGGCGGGTGGGTATGGGTAAAGGCTGTAACAATCCCTGTGCTTTATGCCTGTCAAATTTGACCTTCTGGCATACTAAGCAACTACGCACAAACTCTTCCACATCCTTCTTGAGTCTCGGCCAAAAGAAGTTTCTCTCTACCCCTTTCATGGTGGTAGCAATGCCGCGGTGACCCGTAAAAGGTGGACAGTGACATTCAGTCATAACCTTTCCCTCAACGGCTGTGTAACGCACAACATGGTTTTTCTCATCAAGTAGCCATCCAAATGGAATATCCCGCTATTGTCTCCCCATCTCATATCCGTGTGACAACGTCTGCAAAATCCGTATCTGTGGCATACTGGTCGATCATATCCTCAAAGCTCCTATGATGTATCGCGGAAATAGCCAGAACCAACGGCTTCCGAGACAAAGCATCTGCCACCACATTCTTCTGTCCTTGCAATGGACAATCTGGAAGTGAAACTGTGACAATTTGTTCACCCATCTACTTTTCCGAAAGCTACTTCTGTGACAAGAAGTAGCGCAAACTCTGATGGTCTGTAAAGACAGTAAAATCTGCTCGAGTAGGTAATGCCGCCACTGAGTAAGAGCATGGATGACCGCCAAAAGCTCTTTCTCATAAATCTGTGCTGTCATCCTTGGCCTTGAGAACAATTAGCTCTCGTAAGCAATGACATGGCCTTCTTGCATTAAGACTGCACCCAGACTACGACCACAAGCATCACAATATACTTTAAATTGACTTCTGCAAGTCCGACAAAGTCAAAACTAGTCCCGTAGTCAATTTCTCTTTCAATGTCTGAAAGGCAGTCACCTCTGTGGATTCCCACGAGAAAGGGACTCCTTTCTGTGTCAAGATATGCAAAGGGGAAGAAACCTCTGCAAACTTTCGAATGAACCGCTTGTAGTACGAATACAGTCCCAAGAAGCTTCTGACTCCTTGGACATTCTTCAAAACGGGCCAATCACGGATAGTCTCTATCTTAGCCAAATCCATTTGCACTCCTACTGCTGAGACAATGTGTCCCAAAAAGTGTATCTCTGGTAGGAGAAATTCACTTTTCTTTGCATTAATCACTAACTTGTGATCTCGTAATGCCTGAAAGACCTGAAGCAGATGATCTTTGTGTTCTGCCTCATTCTTGGAGAAAACAATTATATCATCAAAGAAAAGTGCCAACAAATAGCTTGTACTCTCGGAAAATCCTCTCCATCATCCGGTTAAATGTGGCAGGAGCATTGGTTAAGCCAAAAGGCATCACCAAAAACTCAAATAACCCAAAAGTCGTCCGAAAAGCTGTCTGCAGAGTGATCCGAGAACCACTTATTTAAAGTTTACAAGGGATGCCCAAAGCAGAGTCCCAAAAGCTTCCAAATCAAAAGTAAAGTGTTTCTCTCACAAGCCCTCTTGAGGGCTTTCCATTAAATAAAGCAATGGAGCTCTCTCTCTCTTTCATGCAAATTGCGTCGCCAAAAGTTGGCTTTTCTTTTCCGTAATTTCCGCTGCAAATCCGGGGATATCCGTACTGCTGCCACGTGGCATTTTTGCCGCCTGAATTAGGGTTTCGGCCAACAGTTAGGGTTAGGATTTCCAAAATTAGGGTTTCTGCAGATTAGGGTTTTTGGCAGAAATTAGGGTTTGCAGGTTTTAGGGTTTCTGCAGAGTAGCCATGTCATCACTTTGTGACATGAAAGAGAGAGAGAGAGAGAGCTTTTGCTTTATTTTTCAAAGCTTTTACCTTAAGCTTTTGATTTTCAGCTTTTGGGGCTGTGCTTTTGGCAACCCTTGTACTCTTTAAATAAGTCGGTAGGCCACTCACAACTCAGAGCATCTGGACGCAGAGTCTGAGTGTGAGCGCCTGCCCGCACTCTTGTACTTTGAACTCAGATTAATATAAAAAGAAATACTGAAAGGGGGCGCCAATCTTTGGGGCCAATATCTCTAGGCACGGAACTCCTCCGCGGGCCAGTGTCGAATAAAATTGTGAATTGTAAATTGTTTTGAAGTGGTTATTTAGTGCTGTCGCGGTAGATTCTTGACTTGGAGTGTCCAAGTCTGTTACAGATTATCCTGCTACACAACGCTGATGTGACTGGACAGAAAACGCTGATGCTTGCTTGCTGAAAACGGTGTCTACTGCAGGCTGGAAACGCTGTGTTGGATCTGCTGAAAAATGTTGGGGTAAAGCTGTTGAAAACGCCAGTGTTTGTGGAGGTTCTTGCTTGAGAAGAGAGGTTAGAGAGCGTGTTGCAAGAGGTTGCATGTGCTCTCCTTTCTTCTTCTGCTTCTATTGAGTGACTGCCAGGTTCCTTATATATTAACTTAGCAAATTTTCCCTACCCAGTTTCCCAACAAAGTCACTCAATAATAATAAGTGAAAAATGGCTAAAATAGGGAAAATAGGTTCTGTGCATTGTAAAATGCTCCTGATGGATTCTGATTGTAATGCTGATGATCATGCTGTGTGCAACCAAAGGAAATGCAACTACTCTTAAGTGTCTGGAGATGCAGGGCCTGCGCACAGGCTCACAGAGGTGCCAGAACACTTCCTAAGACGACATGAACCCTGGACTTGAAGTAGCTTGTCCACATGCACATAGGGTTAGATGTGCACGTGACAAGCTCTAGTCAGTCTAGTCTCTGTTGCTTTCCCCAAAGAAAACCTCGGCCCAGTGAAGACAACTCCAAGGTAAGTTGCTTTCCCCAAAGAAAACCTCGGCCCAGTGAAGACAACTCCAAGGTAAGTGTATGCATCTGTATACTCTACAATCTCCTGACCATATGCGAAAGTCGGTGCTGATCTCCTGATCCACTGTGGTGTGGTGTTAAACACCATAACCTTGGTTTTACCAAGGTTTACAGACAAGCCACTGTCCTCTGCAAAACTGTGTAATGTGTTTAACTATCGCTGCATACCCTCTGGTGAGTCAGAGATGACAAGATCATCAGCATATAACAATGGGATCTACGTCCTTGCTAGTTGGGCACCTCTATCACTCTCTCTGTCAATGTAATCAGAGAGAAATGAAATGAAATGTTATCGTAACGTCTTCAAAAGGCCAAAATGACCTATGAGACCAAAAAGTTACAATTGGTGAATCTGATACCATGTCTGAGTACGGAAATTACAAACTTACAAAGTTACAGAGAACTAACGCTAAAACACTAAGGAGAAAGGAAAGGAAAGGAAATAAGGGGGAGGGAAGGGGGGGGGGGGGGGGGGGGGGGAGGGAGGGGGGGTTTGTGGGTTCAGATGAAATCTCTCATCGGTCGTTGTCGGATCTCATCGACCTCTTCCATGGTCAGAACTCTGGTTGGGCGTCTTGCATGTCGAGCTAGAGTGATCTGTATCTTTTGTTGCAAGCTTCGTCGGTAGTGGGAGACCCCCCGAGGTCGTGGAGGTCTGGATCTGCCAAGTTCAGTGGCTCTGTCAAGCAGTGTACCTCTAGTATGAGTAGGCCGTAATGACTGCTCCGTTTGCTCTCCTCTGTCTGGTGTAAAGAACTCTGCGATTCGTCTCTGAGACTGTCTTTCCCCTGATGCCCTCAGCAAGCTCTCCCTAAGTCTGCGCAGCTCTAGTAGGAACAATCCGAGACACTTCTGATCCTTATATCTCATGACTCTAGAAAAAGGTCCGAACCCTTCTCTGAACAGGCAGTGGAAGTGTCCACGTATCTCATAGTATGCCGGGCAGTGGCATGTGTAGTGCAGCTCTGTCTCTGGCTCTAAGTTACATAGGTGACATATCGTGGCTCTTGCCGGCACCCCTCGAAATCGGCCAGTCTCAATTTGGAGCTGATGTGAGGATGTGTGTATCTGTCCAATAGTGCATCTTATCCCATGAGATAAGTGTGTATCATGTATGCTGGCCTAGTCACAAAGCCGTCCTCCGTGAGTTGGAGAAGATGCTCTCTGTAGAAGGCCATCTTCGTGCCCAACCCCTGTGTCGGCTGTATCCATGTGCTCCTGGTATTTAGCTGAATCAGATCGTGACGTATGAGCCTGGTGATCTCTGGTCCGTGTGAGGGACAAGGAGGGTGCATCCAAGGAGTATTGAAGCGGAGGTAATCTGTCCATGTTGAGACCATGCGACTGGAACCATGATGCCATCTGTCCATACCAACATGCTGTATCGCCTTGTAGAGCTAGTTGTCGAGATGACTCCAGGGAAAGCTGAGCGTATCTGTCTCTGGGGAGATCCCATAGACCGTGCATAAAGGAAACTGATCTTGTCAGTGCCTCCACCACGAGGGGGGGGAGGGGGGCGGCTAGCTCGGCTCGGATAATCTCATGTGGTACTAAGGCCTTAGCCCCAATCATCGGAGCGATCATAGAGACCAGAGGCCTCTCCATACATCTCCATCCATCTGTGTTGCCAGATCTCCCATGGTGGTCTACGAAGGGTCCCCATAATTGAATTCCATAGCATAGCTGGAGTCACTAGAGTGTCAAAGAGCCAAAGCATTGTTCGCGGTTCCTGAAACTGAACCTTCGAACACATCCTCTCCAGTCCTCCCAAAGCTGCATATGCTCTCGTTAGTCTAGTCTCTGATGCTCTCCTTAGTGAAAATACCGGTCCATCGAATACTACCCCAAGATAGGTATATGCATCTGTGTACTCCACAGTCTCCTGGCCATACATAAATGTGGGTGCCGACCTCCTGACCCACTGTGGTGTGGTGTTGAACACCATAACCTTGGTTTTCCCCAGATTGACCGACAATCCACTGTCGCGAGCAAATGTATGCAGAGCATCCAAATGACGCTGCATCCCCTTTGGGGAGTCTGAAATCAGCACAATATCATCAGCATATGGTAACAGCGGAATCCATGTCCCTGCTAGCTGAGCCCCCCTGTCCCCCTGCCGCTTTACATAGTCTGGAAACTCATCCACCTACATCCCAAAAAGAGTCGGGGATACTCCAATAGTGGAGTGGACCATGTCAGACATTCCCTCATTGGTGCGTACCCGCCCCATCACTGTCCTGTATAGAGCCAGAATACCCCATATCAGCTCTGTAGGCACACCCATGTCCTTAGTCTGTGTATAAGTCTGGCTCTCGGCACTGTGTCAAAAGCTTTGCGGAAATCCACAAAGCTACAATAGATTCTCTTGCCATGGTGTCTACCCTCCTCAATAATAGCTCTGAGTGTCAAAATCTGGTCAAGAGTGGAGAAACCTCTCCTGAAACCTGCTTGCCCTGGTGCTCTTATTCCCTCTCGCTCTGCCCATCTACTCAGCTCCTGCTCAAGAATGGATGCATACAACCTAGCTAATGTGTGGCCAACCATGATGGTGCGATAATTCGCGGGAATCATGGGATCTCCTGACTTCAAAATAGGCACAATCCTAGACATACTCCAGGTCTTCGGGAAGCCTTCATACATGGCTCGATTAAACATCATAGCCAAGAGCTCTGCAAGCATATCCTTGGCATGGATGAAGTGCTCTGCTACCAGACCATCATGATCATGCGCTCTCCTTGTCTTCATCTTGTCAATGGCTTTCCTTGGCCTCTCGGTGGTAAAGAAAGGACATGTCTCTAGTGGGTCCGCAGAGGTGGTTGCCCTGATGCTGTGTAGAGAGATGTGGCATATTCCCCCCATGTCTCAGTGGAGTGATCGCTGGCGGTGGTGAATGCTCGTGGAACAGCATGCTTCGCCTGAGTCCTGCGACTTATAAATAGCTGATATAGATCCCGCTCTAGCTGAGATAGATAGGCCCTTTTCTTTCGTCGCACTAGGGGGCGAAAGATAATCCGTGATTGCCTATGTATGGTAATACCCGTGAGCACTTCCCTCTGTAGTTTGATCCTCGTCTCTCTGCACTCCTCATCATACCAACTGTTCTGGGGCATGTTCCCAGATCGTCTCCGCGTGGGCTGGCTGTGGGGGTATGCCTCTGATGTTGCATCATGGAGCATCTCTGTCAATATCTGAGTGAGTTCATCTAGTGGCCGTCCCGGCTCCTGGGTGCATAGCTGCCCGTATATTTCATCCATATACACAGAATCCGTCTCCCTCATGAAGGTATACCGAGTGTGTGTGGGGACCTCTCCTAATGGAGCTGTGCTGAACTGAAAGGTCAGGGTGAAAGACACGATAGCATGATCAACTGCTACTCCAACTGGCCTAGTGCACAGAGAGAGAAATGAAATGTTATATTAACGTCTTCAAAAGGCCATAATGACCTATGAGACCTGAAAGTTACAAAGTGGTGGATCTGATACAAAGTCAGAGTAACAAAATAACCTAACAACAGTACAAAACAAAGATATATACTATGGGGTCCTAAGCTGGTTGATGTGAGTTAAGCAAAAACTAAGCAAAAAAATGCGCGGCTTGTTGGGATAGCTGAATCAGAAGAGATCTAGCATCGGTCGTTGGCGAATCTCATCAATTTCCTCCATGGTTAGTAGTCTGACCGGGCGTTGTGCATGCCTGGCCAGCGTGCTCCGAATTTTCTGTCGTAGCCTCCGTATATGCTGTGTAGTTCTTCGCAGTCGCGGGCGCTTGGATTTCCCTAGTTCAATCGCTCGGTCAATCAGTGTGCCTCTGGTGTGAGACGAGGGGGAGCTTTGCTGTGGGGGTGGCTCTTGCGGCTGTCCCGTGTCTGCTCTGAAGGAGTCTGTGATCCGTCTTTGAGACTTGCCAGCCTCGCCATTCATCTGGCTATCTCTGTGTCTGCGCAGCTCGAGCAAGAACAAACCCAGGCATCTCTGATCTTCGTATCCCATGACACTTGAGAGTGCTCCAAAACCCTCTCTGAACAAGCAATGGAAGCGGCCTCGTATCTCGTAGTAGACGGGGCAGCGGCATGTATAGTGTAGCTCAGTCTCAGGTTCCATGTTACATAAGGGGCATGTCCTGTCCTCTGCTGGTACTCTGCTGTATCTCCCAGTCTCAATCCGCAAGTGGTGAGAAGATGTGCGTAACTGGCCAATAGCACATCGTATCCCATGAGATAAGTGGGTATCCATGTATATGGGTCTCGCCACAAAACCATCTTCCGTAAGCTGGAGGAGGTGGTCTTTGTAGAAAGCCATCTTCGTGCCCAATTCCTGTGCTGGTTGTATCCATGTCCTTCTGGTGTCTAGCTGGGTCAGGTCTTGGCGGATGAGCTTGGGGATTTCTGACTGTGTAAGAGTGAGAGATGGTGCATCCAATGAGTAATGGAATGGTGGCAACCTGTCTATGCTGAACCCATGTGCCTGAAACCATGATGTCATCTCCCCATATCAGCATGTTGTATCTCCTTGTGTGGCTAACTGTCGAGAGGATTCAAGTGCTATGCGAGCATATCTGTCTCTAGGAAGTGCCCATGTGCGGTTTATGAAGGAGACTGATCTGGTGAGCGCCTCCACCACAAGTGGGGGGGCCGCTAGCTCTGCTCGGATAATGGCCCGTGGTACTGATGCCTTGGCTCTAATGAGCCTCGAGATCATAGAGACGAGAGGTTTCTCCATGTTCCCCCATCCGTCTGAGCGACCCAGCCTCCCGTGGTGATCCAGTGAAGGTCCCCATATCTCGGTTCCATAGAGCAATGCTGAAGCCACCAAGGTGTCAAAGAGCCATAGCTTCGTCCGGGGCTCCTGAAACTGAACCTGCGAACACATCATCTCCAGTCTCCCCAAAGCTGCGTGGGCTCTAGTAAGTCTGGTCTCCGCTGCCCTTCTGAGTGAGAATGCAGGTCCGCTAAAAACCACTCCAAGGTAAGTGTAAGCGTCTGTGTACTCCACAGTTTCCTGGCCATATGTGAATGTAGGTGCTGACCTCCTGATCCACTGTGGGGTGGTATTAAACACCATAACCTTGGTTTTACCCAGGTTGACAGACAAACCACTTTCGTGGGCAAACGTATGCAAAGCATCCAATTGACGTTGCATTCCCTATGGGGATTCGGAGATCAACACTATGTCATCAGCATATAACAGAAGTGGAATCCATGTCCCTGCCAAATGAGCACCTTTATCCCCATCGCTGTCAATGTAGTCAGAAACCTCATCCACATACATACCGAAAAGAGTAGGAGAGAGCGGGCAGCCCTGCTTCACCCCAATAGTGGAGTGAACCGGTGTAGAAAGTCCCTCCGGGGTGCGTACATGCCCTACTACTGATCTGTACAGTGCCATGATCCCCCAAATGAGTTCTGTGGGTACTACCATTTCCTGTAGTCTGCGCATCAGTCTAGCTCTGGGTACCGTGTCGAAAGCTTTGCGGAAGTCCACAAAGCTACAATAGATCCATCTCCCATGAGATCTGCCTTCTTCGATGATGGCCCTGAGTGTTAGGATATGGTCAAGAGTAGAAAAGCCTCTCCTGAATCCTGCCTGCCCAGTTGCACGTATTCCTTCCCTCTCTGCCCATCTACTCAGCTGTTGCTCCAGAATGGATGCATACAACCGTGCTAGTGTGTGCCCAATCATAATAGTGCGATAATTCCTAGGCTCCATGGGGTCTCCTGATTTGAAGATAGGTACGATCGTAGATAGGCTCCAAGTGTCTGGTAGGCCCTCACACATGGCCCCGTTAAACATAACTGCTAGAAGCTCTGCTAGTAGGTCTTTGGCATGCATGAAATGCTCAGCGACTAGGCCATCATGATCATATGCTCTCCTAGTCTTCATCTTGTCGATAGCTTTCTTCACCATCTCAGCGGTGAAAAAGACACATGCGTGTGGGCATGGATCGGGGGGGGGGGGTTGGGGAGGGACGGCTGTCCAGGTACTGTGTACAAAGATGATGCGTACTGCCCCAGGTCTCTGTGGAGGAAATAGCAAGGGGGGGGGGGGGGGACTGCTCATGAAAGAGCTGCCACGCCTCGAGCGAATCCTGACTCGAGAATAGCTGATATAGATCCTGCTCGAGTCGAGCCAAAAAAGCCCTTTTCTTCCGCCGCGCCAGGCGTCGGAAGTCAATCTGTGACTGTCTGTGAGTGACGTCCCCCAACAACACCTCTTTCTGAAGTCTGGCTCTAGTCTGGCGGCACTCCTCATCGTACCAGATGTTCTGAGGCATGCTCCCTGATCGGCGGCTCTGCTCAGGTTGGGTGTGTGGGTATGCTTTTGCTGCTGCCTCATGTAATGTCTGTGTCAGTATAGTAGTTAGCTCCTCCAAAGGTCGCCCCGGGTCCTCAGTACATAGGCGTCTGTAGATTCCGTCCATGTATACAGAATCCATCTCCCGCGTGAATGTGTAGCGAGTAGGGGCTGCTATTCGTGGCCTGTGTGCTACACTGAACTGGAAGGAGATGGTCATCGACACCAGAGCATTATCCACTGCCACCCCGACCGGTCTGGGCTCAACTGTGAGGTCCTGGATACTAGAGATGAGATTCGGCTGTGCCATGACATAGTCCACTGTGGTGGCTCCATGTCTGTGTGGGAAGCATGTAAAACCTCCTGCAGCAGGAAATCTCTGTAGGCCATTCAAGATGGCCAATCCATGTGTAGTGCCCATGTCTATCAGGTGTCGCCCATACTCAGTATATTCCACATCGTGTGATAGTCTGAAAAGGCCCGTCTCTACAACATCTAGCTCTCTTAGCATCTCCTCTGAAGTATCATAAAACATTGCCTGGTGATGGGCAGTCCTAGCATTGAAGTTCCCTAGGATGATAATGTCACCGTCCCTAGAGAACTCCCATATGTCATCATCCAAAATAGAGAAAGGGGACTGTCCTCTGGGTGATGCATAAATTGATGTACTCGGGGGAAAGTAGCAAATAGCTAGATAGAGGTATCTGCCTGTCTCTGCTTTCAGTCTCACCCACATGTACCTAGCCTGCTCAACCCTGCGGGCTATATGTATTAGTGGCTGGAGATCTTCTCTAAATAGCACTGCCACTCCCCCCGAGCCCCATCCTCTGTGCTTTGAGCGTGTCTCCTGTCTGTAGGCTGTCTCCCACCTGTATCCACTGATGTGAGGCATGGATTGCCCAGGGGCCTGGTGTGTCTCAGAGTAAAAGATGATGTCTCTTCCAGTAAAGCTATCCTCAAAGGCACCCACATCAAGACGCATAGATCCATTGCAGTTCCAGGCAGCTACCTTGAGTGTTGTCCCATAGGTCTCGCACTGTCATGTGGAGCGTGGCTCTAGTATTACCACTTTTCCGTCTCGGTAAAAAGCGATCTTGCCTTTTCCCTTGCCGCTCTAATCTCCGGCATTACTTCCTGCATATGAGCGATCTGCGAGAGGGTGAGATCATCCCCGAGAAAGATGCCAGTCTCTTTAAGAGTTGGTCTTTTCTTCAAGAATGACTTCTTTGCTTCCATGGAGGGAAAACGGAGGATGAGTGCTCTTTCTTTTGAGGTTTCTCCACTGCCTCCATTTTTCTTTATGTTGCCCACTTTCCATGCCCTTGTGTGTGTCGGCTCATGAATCCCCATCAAGGCTGTGAGTTCTTTTACTTCTTCGTCCACATTGCCTTTGTCTTTAAGACCGCAGATTCTTACATGTAAAGCGCGCACCCTTCTCCTCTGCTCCTCCTCTAGTGTCTGGTTAATGATGTTGTTGGGTGTGGACGTGGGCGTTATCTCCTTGTCTTTTCCTTTCTTGGCCACCTTGATCCATTTCTCGGCTTCGTCCACCTTTTGTTGGGTTTTGGTAAGAACATCCACCCAAGAAGTCGTCATTTCTTTGTGCTGTTCTTCTCCCTCTTTGATGGCCCGTACTTGTTCCTTGATCGTGTTGATTTCTTCGATTACTGAGGGTTGCAGTTCGCCCTCTTCCAGTGTGTTTCTTGATCGGGCTTCGGCGAGTTCTTTCTTGAGTGACGCGATCTCTTCCTCTTGGGTCGTCACTCGGTCTTCCAGCGTGCTTATCTTGCTCTCTTGGATCAGCACACGTCCTTCGAGTATGTTTATTGTGCCCTAGAGATTGCGGTTCATCTTGGTCATGGTCTCCGTCATTTCCTCTTTGGATTTTTGAATGGCATTCTCTAGGGGGTCGGCTTTATCGTTCGTCTTCCTCATGCTTGATTGCCGTCCGCCAAGGGGTCCCTAAACGCACGTGTACCCACACTAGCAGCGGGCGCGGTAGCTGGGTGAGTGGGGTGGCGCGGAGCTGGGAGAGAGTGCACGGGAGATAGACGGAGGGGGTATCAAAAAGAACTAAGATAAAATAAAGTGAAATGGTAAATTAGAGTGCAGACGAGAGATAGAGAGAGGGAGGGGGGTATCAAGAAGAAAGAAAGGAAAATAAATAGAATAAAATGGAATGAAATGATATGTTAACGCCTTCAAAAGCCCAAATTGACCTATTAGAGCAAGCATATACAACAACGGGAATCTGTTAAAAAAAAAAAAAAAACGACTTCCTACGCGTAGGAGAAGGGGGCGGACATGCTACGCTTAAAAAAAGAGGGGGGGGGGGGGGGGGGGGGGGGGGGGGGGGGGGGAGGGCATCCTACGCGTAGAGGAAGGGGGGACATCCTACGTGTAGAGGGTATAGAGAGAGGGGGGTACTTTGCGGGGGAGCAGGGCGGGGCTGTGCAGGCAGAGCGAGGGGGAGGTGGGCGGGGTTGCGAATGCAGCGCGAGGGGAGGCGCGGCAGAGGAGGGGGGGAGCAGGGCGCAGCAGAGGACCAGCGCGGCAGGGTGCAGGCGGAAGAGGGGCAGCAGGGAGGAGGTGCGGGGAGTGCGAGGGGCAGCAGGGCAGGGGAGGGGAGCGTGAGGGGCAGGGGAGAGAGAGAGAGAGAGAGAGAGAGAGAGAGAGAGAGAGAGAGAGAGAGAGAGAGAGAGAGATTACACGATCACAGGTACTGGTATTTGAAGGCAAGGAACCCTCACACTTCACTTCGCTTTTCTCAAGAATGTTTATTATGAAGGTGAAACTTCAGTTGGTGTAGCTCATTCTGTAACTTTGTGTACAATGATTCAACAAGGGATTCTCTCTTTTTTGGGTTGTTACAGGGAGAAAATGTCGATACAGGAGTAAGATTGTTTCAAGTACAGCAATCTGGTCCTCACAATTGGCAGGCTGTTGAAGTTGAAAGGGTAAGTTAGAATGGTTGTTTCATGTCGTAGGTAATGCAAGACGGTGATACTATTAGACCTAGTGTTCACCACGGTGAGCTCTTTCTCATCTCCTATAGGTTGAAATGACGTTAGCTCTTAAGTCTTTTACAAATTTTCCAACTGTAAATTCCTGTGCAAACGAGATTTTTAAAGCATTTGTGGATGTATGATTCTTGTTTTACTTCATGTATGATGCAGGATGCCACATCATTAAACTCATCAGGTTGCTTGTTTCTACAATTGGAGACTAGTTTGATGATGTGGTTTGGAAAGTTCAGTACAATAGAGGAGCAAGAAGCAACAGAGATATTGGCACATTATCTTCAGGTTACTTTCTTGGCGAGTGTCGATATTGGAATTGTGCTTATAGCCTGTCTTTTGTTGTCTTCAAATAACTTAATGATATGTTTATGCTTCAATTGACATTTCGTTTTCTGTAGCTTTTTCTAGCTCACGAGAGGTCTGAGTGCTCCCAATGACTGATATTAAGGAAAACCTTTGCTTTCACTAGATAATGACAGGTTCAGATCCTCTTTTGCACCGAGTTACACCCCAGCACCTAAGGCTTCCAATCTTCTATACTCATGCTATACCTCTACATGACAAATAAAACATAATCATGCAAAATGGGTTAACAAATTAATAGCATTTAGGGACACATTCTTGTTTATGATATACACAAACCAAAGAGTTCTTTTGGTGCCAAGAGGGTGATAGCTGTTCACTTTTCTCAACAGCCTGATGCACTATCAACGGCGACCTTAAAGGAGGGAGCTGAATCAGAATTGTTCTGGGAAGAATTGGGAGGCAGAAAAATACACTCCAGTCATCGGGAGCCAAAAGAGAGTGCTAGAGATCCTCATTTGTTCTCGTGCAGCATGGAAAATGGTAAGAAAGTTACCATCTGTTTCAACTTATATTTCGCTAGGCTAGCTTTAATTTTAGCTAATGAAAAGGCACTTACGTCATTTTACTTTCTTCCCCTTTTCGTGAGATCTTGAGGGAGTTTTTCTTTTGCTTTCCTTGCACAGGGCAATTACAGGTACTAATTTGTCACTATTCATAGTTCTCTTTGTGATTTTTTGCAAATACATGGAAAATTTGGGCTAAGTTTTTTTTTTGATGTACGAGTTTGGTGCAGGTGGCAGAGGTGTTCAATTTTATGCAGAATGACTTACTGAGCGATGAAGTCATGATCTTGGATGTTCACAGTGACATTTATGTTTGGGTCGGCCAATTTGTCAATGCAAAACTCAAGTCAAAGGAGATAGGGCAGGTACCAAAAAGAACATTTCATGTCTTGTTGGCACTTCTTGCCAAGACTCTCTGTTCTAACAGTGTGACTACAGAAATATGTTGAGCAAGGAGCTCGATATGATGGGCTATTATTAGAAACTCCGTTGTACAAGATAGTGGAAGGATATGAGCCTCCCTTTTTTAAACACTTTTTCCAATGGGATGACTCCAAGGCCACGGTGAGATCATTTAGTATTTGAGTTATTTTAACCTGCTGCTCAAAAGGTTGTTTTCGCTTTTCAGTAGGTACTTATTATTCTGGTGCCCCAGAAACATCTTAATGCGTTCCAAAAAAGAGTTGCTGCATTGAAAGGACAACCAGTGGATTCATCAAGAGCTCAGCCAGTGGATGTATGTGTCTACATTAAGAGCATTAATGAACTGTTTGTTCGTGGTTCTAAATTTTGGTCATGGTGAACAGGCAAGAAGGTCTATGAGGAGGCATTCGATAAGTGGTTTTGAGAGTCCAAGCGAAATTTTGTCCACAATTGACAGAAGTAGGATTGCCCGGGGCTCAGCTCTCAAAGCAGAAAGCTCTCCAGAGAGATCTTATACTCCCAAGACCAAATATGGGAATGGCCGGTCTCCCGGCAGCAGATCACCTGCAGTATCTGCTTTGTCATCCATGTTTGAGTTCCAAGCAACCAGAGAGGTAATTCCTACCCCCAAGCTTTCCAGTGTCCGCACACGGCATGAATCACTCTCGACAACTCCAACCCCTTCCATTAGCTCTTCTCCAAGAACACCGAGGCCTGTAGCATCACCAAGATCTCCGGCTATTGCTGCACTGGCATCTGTTTTTGAGCCTTATAGTGACAAGAAGCTGGACTTCGCATGGCCAGGTTGATAAATGCTGCCTTGTTAGCTTCTTCAGTTTCAGTATGGCTGTTTTCAATATCTTCGTGGATTTTCAATGTGTGTGGAATCTAATAGCTTGCAAAATTGACTCATGTTAGGACTGAAAAATCGGAGCGATGAGAAAGCAAGCAGGGATTTTGAGGCCCGTATTCCCCGATCAACAAAGGAAGTCAAAGCAGTTGAAGAGTTGCCATCTCAGGCTGCTGAAGTCCATGTGGAGGTGAACAGTGGAGGTATAATGTATCATCCATATGAGCGTTTAAAGGTCTCATCTCCCAATCCTATTTCTGGCATCGATAACTCAAGACGGGAGGTGAGTTGACACAACCTTAGTACTGTTTCATCTGTTTAATCCTGCAAAATGATATTAAGCTACGTTCTTGGCAGGCTTATCTGTCGAATCAAGATTTCCAGGACACCTTTCGCATGGATAAAGACACATTTTACAAACTTCCCAAGTGGAAGCAAGACAAGTACAAGATATTGGTGGATTTATTCTGAAGTCATGGAAGCCATTTTCCTCAAAATTTTGTATACAGGGTACATATATTAGAATCGCTCTAATGTGACCTTTACAGATTGTAGTCTTCCATTTTCTGGCGTGTAATTTTTGCATCAATTTATCTGTTGTAACGGTATTTCTATCCCTAATTTCTTTTTTGTATATTTTGGAAAAAAATGTGCGTTTTTTTTTCACAACCTATCTTAGATACTAAGGTTGGAACTCACCCAGCCCCCTAAGCCTCGTTTGAACCATTGCTGTAATCATCAAAGTGTATCCTTTTTTTTACTATTAAGTGGGTGGGTTGATTGTCATAGGATTCTGGTTTCTTGGTGGGTTTAATAGGACCAACAGATTTAGGAAATAAGCACGTTTATGGTCGTCAAAAGCGTATGTGAAATGAATTTGAAAATGAGTTGTTTGAATCCAGAATATGCTGCGTGCACAGATGCAACAATGAGATTACATGTGCATCTTCGTTTTGACTTGGAGTCTCACTTTGCCTACAAGCACCCGTGCAATGGTTGAACAGTTGTGGTGCGATGGTTGAACAGTTGAGGAATTGCAAGAATGATCTCAGAGCAATCATGCAAGAGCCTGTATTGAGCACCTCTGTGGGCAAACCATAAAGGAAGGTAAACAAAGAAAGGGATTTGAAACAATCTCTGCTTTTGTTTCCGTTATATAGGGCTGTCAACTCTTTGGACACCCACATCAATGTCCTATAGAAAGAAGACCACCTGTGAGGCTTTAGAATGGCATCGTATCAAAGGAGGGTGAAAAGCTTTTGACCATGCCAGATGAAGCACCAATCTTGTCCATACAGACGCTCAAATTCTAATTTTGTTCAGCCCATGTACTTCACTATGAGGGGATACAAAAGCCTTCACACGTTTGCTCTCTGTTTAAGCATGGAGCAAAAAAATGTCTTTGTTCCCACTTTTCTCTTGGCCTTTTCCATGCATGTGAAGCAGAGGTATATCTACTTATTTCATGCCTATGTCAATCATTGATCTCAGACATGTGCTTCAGCCTTTCAAAGGCTTGCAAGTGTTCGCTACATGAATGGAGCATTTATCATAAGGATTCTCGTGACTAATAATGTATTTGAGCCCCATGAGTTGGATATTGTCTGATCAATTCTCTAATTTTATGCAGAGTCTCTATTGTTGACCAGAGTTGATTTGCTACCATCCTTGGGCTGTGAGGTTGGTGCCTTAAAGGAGGAGTTGGCTTGTAGTGACTGTTTCCCCCCCCCCTCAATACCTCCCCACAATACTACAAAGGTCTTGAGAAGAATCAAATCAATTTGGCTCTTATGTCTTTAGAGAGGAGGGCACTATAGTAAATTCCTTACATCTTCATGGAGTTCAATTTCGCCGTATGCCTATGATGGACTTTATTGTCTACATGCAAGTTGGTGCCTCATATGTTAATGTTGTACTCTTATCACGAGGGGAAGGTATCCCCGTGGTTTTTTCTGTAAATTTAGCAATCACACTTGTAGATTTGGAGTAAAGCAGTAATGTCTTACCTCATCCATGAGGTACATGTGGATAATGATTAAAAACCAATTGAGATGAGTGGTATGCTGGAATCGAACGCACTTCTACTTTGTTTTATCTTAATTTCCAAGACTTCTTTTTTTGCCTGTCAATGTTTGGCTTGGGGGACCTTGTTTGGATGGCATTTGTGCATTCTGTTGAGGCTGAATTTAATCGTGAATTTGGCAGATAATCATCAGCCCTTGGGGTTTGTATTATAGAATTTCTTTAGAAAACGAATTATAGCTAGTGCTGAAGGTATTGTGTTTCAATGGGTAAGGTGTATATTGTAGGTATTAAAGACAATGCCTGATGTTCTCTGCAATATTTCAAACTAAAGTGAGGTTGTGTTATGTGATCTAATTTTACGCTGTGGTATATTGATGCAAGGCTTCCTCTTATGTGGTTGCTTCTATATCAATCAAGGTAGTTTCATCTATGTATCTAAGATAGTAGTGGGAATTTATTTAGAAGTCTCAAGGTGATGGTAGCTTGCTAAAAACAAACCTTACTATTCTTTGGTCAAAGATCATTTGACTATTCCGAAGGATAATAGAATACTTTCTCTTTTTTTAAAGGTAGGGCTACACAATCATTGAAGAGAACTTTCTCTGGTTTTCTTTTTTGTGTTTTGATTGACCCATGCTATTTTTTAAAATGTGTTTTTAAATCCTTCAAAAGTTGGGAGCTTGTTGCAATTCTCTCCCCCCCCCCCCCCCATTTTGGAATGTGTTGATATAGTGAATAGACAAGCACAAGGTCCATGTTAACCATTCTATTTCTTGCAATTTGAATTTCGAAATTGTTAGTTTTTAGATTTGATATCAAGGATTATGTTCGACATCGTTTTTGTGTTGTAACATGTGCATACTATGAAAATAAACTCTCCCTTACTCCATGCTTTTGATGTGAGACCAAATGCTACAATGCACATAATGTGATGCGATAACAAATGCCACGGTTGCAGTCGTGTGTATATCTTGTTGGGCCAGTGAGGCTCTAGACGTCATGGCAATGTTGCCTGTTGTGTCACATTAAAACATGTCTAATTTGCTTTAGAAATGTACAAATGTCGAGTGTTTCGAGATGGCAGGCTTGTTTTCCTAGAAAGTTCAAAGTTGTCTCAAACTTCTTCTTGATGAGTTTAGCGCCAAAGAAGTGTTAATGTTTATGTTTTTAAGCACAGGTTTCTACAATTATTGGTAAGATTGTTCGTGTAGCTTTTCTAAATCTTCCAGTTGTTCTGACAACTCATGGCCGGTCTAGGGATTGATGAAGCGAATTTTTTGAGCAAGCTTTAGAGAGCTTTTTTCAAATATTTCTTGAGTGTTGTATTTTAGGAAAAAAGCTCGTCCATGAAGTGATTGGGACGATTGGATTGAGCTTTTTGGGGAGCTCTCTCTCTCTCTCTCTCTCTCTCTCTCTGCGCGCGCGTGTGCACACACACACACATAGAGAGAGAGAGAGAGAGAGAGAGAGAGAGAGAGAGAGAGAGAGAGAGAGATGAATGAAATGCAATGTTATATTAATGTCTTCAAAAGGCCAAAGTGACCTATGAGACCAAAAAGTTACAATGTCATGGATCTGAAACAAAGTCATGAGTAACAAAATAACAAACACAACAGAACAAAAATACTATGGAATCCTAAAGCTACTCGATGTAAACTAAGCAAAAGTAAGCAGCTGGCTGGGATAGCTAAATCACGGGAGATCCAGCACAGGTCGCTCATCAATCTCCTCCATAATTAGTAGTTTGATCGGGTATCGTGCATCTCTGACAAGAGTGATTCGAATCTTCTGATGCAGCCTCTGTCGATGCTGTGTAGTCCTCCGCAGTCTTGGGCGTCTGGACCTCCCTATCTCAATTGCTCGGTCGATCAGTGTGTCTAGTGTGAGACGAATGTGAGCTTTGCTATGGGAGTAGCTCCTCCAACTGTCCAGTGTTTGCTCTAAAGAAATATGTGATCCGCCTCTGAGACTAACTAGCCTCTCCTCTCATCAGGCTATCTCTGTGTCTGTGCAGCTCAAGCAGGAACAAACCTAGGCAGCTCTGATCCTCGTACCCCATGACTCTAGAGAGTGGTCCAAGACCCTCTTTAAACAGGCAATGGAGATGGCCTCGTATCTCGTAGCAAACGGGGCAATGACACGTGTAGTGCAACTCTGTCTCAAGCTCCATGTCACACAAGGGGCATGTCCTGGCCTCTGCTGGTACTCCGCTGTATCTCCTAGTCTCGATTTGCAGTTGGTGTGAAGATGTGCGTATCTGGCCACCAATAGCACATCATATCCCATGAGACAGGTGGGTGTCCATGTATCTGGATCTCGTCACAAAACCGTCTTCCGTAAGCTGGAGAAGATGCTCTCTTGCTCAACTCCTATGCTAGCTGTATCCATGTCCTCTTGGTGTCTAGCTGAGTGAAGTCTTGGCGGATGAGCCTGGTGATCCTGAACTGTGTAAGAGTGAGAGATGATGTATCCAGTGAGAGTACTGGAAGGGTGGCAACTTGTCTATACTGAACCCATGCGCCTGAAACCATAATGTCATCTGCCCATACCAACATGATGTATCTCCCTGCATGGCTAACTGTCGAGAGGACTCAAGTGCTAGGTGGGCGTATCTATCTCTAGGAAGTTCCCACACGTGGTCTATGAAGAAGACTGATCTATTCAACGCCTCAACCACTAGTGGAGGGGCTGCTAGCTTTGCTCAGATAATGGCAAGCGGTACTGAAGCCTAGGCTCTAATGAGCCACGAGATCGTAGAGACCAGAGGTTTCTCCATGTCCCGCCATCCATCAGTGCGACCCGACCTCCCGTGATGATAGAGGCCACCAAAGTGTCAAAGAGTTAGAGCTTCGTCAGAGGCTCTTGAAACTGAACATGTGAACACATCCTCTCCAATCTACCCAATGCTACATGGGCTCTAGTCAGTCTGGTCTCTTGTGCTCTCCTAAATGAAAATGCTGGCCCGCTAAAAACCACTCCAAGGTAATTGTAAGCATCCATATACTCCACGGTCTCCTGGCCGTATGTGAATGTAGGTGTTGACCTCTTGATCTACTGTGGGGTGGTATTAAACACCATAGCCTTGCATTTACCAAGGTTGACAGACAAACCACTTTCGTGGGCAAACCTATGCAAAGCATCTAGGAGACGTTGCATCCCCTCCGGAGAGTCGAAGATCAACACAATATCATCAGCATATAACAATAGTGGAATCCATGTCCCAACCAGCTGTGCACCTCTATCACCATCTCTCTCAATGTAGTCAGAAACCTCATCCACATACATACCCAATAGAGTAGGAGAGAGCGGGCAGCCGTGCTTCACCCCAATAGTGGAGTGAACCGGTGTAGATAGACCCTCTGAGGTGCGTACATGCCCCACTATTGACATGTATAATGCCATGATCCCTTAAATGAGCTTTGTAGGTACTCCCATCTCCTGTAGTCTGCGCATCAATCTAGCTTTGGGTACTATGTCAAATGCTTTGTGGAAGTCCACAAAGCTACAATAGATCCGTCTCCCATGTGATCAGCCCTCTTCAATGATGGCTCTGAGTGTCAAGATATGGTCAAGAGTAGAAAAGCCTCTCCTGAACCCTGCCTGCCCGGCTGCGCGTATCCTCTCCCTCTCTGCCCATCTACCGAGCTGTTGCTCAAGAATGGATGCGTACAACCGTGCCAATGTGTGTCCAATCATGATAGTGCGATAATTCCTAGGCTCCATAGGGTCTCTTGACTTGAAGATAGGTACAATAATAGATAGGCTCCAAGTGTCAGGCAAGCCTTCACACATCGCACAGTTAAACATAACTGCTAGAAGCTCTTCTAGTAGATCTCTAGCATGCATGAAATGCTCAACCACTAAACCATCATAATCATATGCTCACCCAATCCTCATCCTGTCAATGGCCGTCTTCACCATCTCAACGGTGACAAAGCACATGCAAGTGGGCATGGATTGGGAGGGCCGGGAAGGGGCATCTGTCCAGGAACTGTATACAAAGATGATGCGTACTGGCCCGAGGCATCTCTAGAGGTAATGACAAGGGGGGGGGCGTGCTCATGAAGGAACCGCCATGCCTCACGTGAGTCCTAACTCAAGAAATAGATCCTGCTATAGTCGTGCCAAAAATGACCTCTTCTTCCGCCGTACTAGGCGTCGAAAATCAATCTTTGACTGTCTGTGAGTGATGTCCCCCAAAAGTACCTCCCTTTGAAGTCTGGCTCTAGTCTTGCGGCATTCCACATCATACCAAATGTTCTACGGCATGCTCCCAGAACGACGTCTCTGCTCAGGTTGTGTGTAGATATGCCTCTGTTGTTTGCTGCATCATGTAATGTCTGTGTTAGTATAGTAGTAACCTTTTCCAAAGGTCGCCCTGGCTCCTCAGCACATAGCCATTTGTAGATCCCATCTATATATACAGAGTCCGTCTCCTGTGTGAAGGTGTAGCGAGAAGGTGCTACTTCTCGTGGACTGTGTGCTATCTAAACTAAACAAGAGATGGTCATCGACAAAAGGGCACGATCCTCCAGATCCTGGATACTAGAGATGACACTCGGTTGTGCCATGACATAATCCACTGTGTTGGCTCCATGTCTGTATAAAAAGCCTGTAAAACCCCCCACAGCGGGAAATCTTTGTAGGCCATTCAAGATGGCTGGTCCATGTGCAGTTCCCATGTCTATCAAGTGTCGTCCATACTGAGTATGTTCCACATCTTGTGGTAGTCTGGACAGGCCCATCTCTACAACATCTAGCTCACTCAGCATCTCCTCTGAAGTATCATAAATATTGTCTGGTGGTGGGCAGTCCTAGCATTGAAGTCCCCAAGAATGATAATGTCACCATCTCTAGAGAACTCCATCCAAAATAGAAAAGGGGGACTGTCCTCTGATGATGCATAGACTGACGTACTCGGGGGAAAGTAGCAAATAGCAATGTAAAGGTATCTGCCTATCTCTGTTCTCAATCTCGAACCTTCGACTTAGTTAGTCCATTCTAATTGTTGTGATCCTATCAAAGTAGGAATCAAAAACTCAAGAGTCAATAGAGAATCCAACTCATACACCAATTTGAAAGGTGTTCTATCTAAAGGTGACTATACCTACTAAGCTCATAGTGCCACACTCAATAATGTACAATTCCCAATCAATAAGTCTAGTGCATACATTCTTTGTTAAAACATAGCATAACACCTTGTTAGTACTTTCATAATGTCCAATAGCTTGTGGATGGTAAGGGCCAACTTGTTATGGATTACCATGAGTTTGTTAAACAAGTGATCAATCACCTAACTTCATTCAAGAAATGCATCCCTCAACTCACACTTTCATCAAATATGGAGTGAACATATTGTATGAGCAAAAGGTTATTGTTGTAGCATCAGCTTTCCAAATGTTCTACGGCATGCTCCCAGAACGATGTCTCTGCTTGGGCTGAGTGTGTGGGTATGACTCTGCTGCTGCATCATGTAATGTCTATGTTAGTACAGTAGTAAGCTCTTCCAGATGTCGCCCTGGCTCCTCAGTGCATAGCCGTCTGTAGATCCCATCTATATATACAGAGTCCGTCTCTCGCGTGAAGGTGTAGCGAGAAGGTGCTATTGCTCATGGACTGCTACATAAACTAAAAAAGAGATGGTCATCGACAGAAGGGCATGATCCACTACCACCAGATCCTGGATACTAGAGATGACACTCGGCTGTGCCATGACATAATCCACTCCATTGGCTCCATGTCTGCGTGAAAAGCCTGTAAAACCCCCCACAACGGGAAATCTTTGTAGGCCCCTAGCATTGAAGTCCCCTAGAATGATAATGTCACTATCTCTAGAGAACTCCGATATGTCATCATCCAAAATAGAAAAGGGGGACTGTCCTCTAGGTGATGCATTGACTGACGTACTCGGGGGGAAGTAGAAAATAGCATTGTAAAGGTATTTGCCTATCTTTGCTCTCAATCTAATCCACCTGTACCTAGCCTTCTCATCCCTGCGGGCTATATGTATCAAAGCCTACAACTCCTCTCTGAATAACATTGCCACTCCCCCTAAGCTTCGCCCTGTATGCTTTGATCGCGTCTCTTGCCTACAGGATGTCTCCCATCTATATCCACTGATGTGAGGCATAGATTTCCCAGGGGCCTGATGTGTCTCAGAGTGAAAGATGATGTCTCTTCCAATAAAACTATCCTCAAAAGCACCCACATCAAGGCACATAGATCCATTACAATTCCAGGCGGCAACTTTGAGTGTGGTTCCAAAGGTCTCGTACCATCATGTGGCGCGCTGCTCTAGTATTACCACTCTTCCATCTCGATAAAAGTCAATCTTGCCTTTTCCCTTGCCGCTCTAATCTTCGGCATTACCTCCTGCATATGAGCAAAATGCAAGAGGGTAAGATCATGCCTGAGAAAGATGCCCGTCTTCTTAAGAGTTGGCCTTTTCTTCAAAAGTCCTTCTTCGCTTCCATGGAGGGAAAACAAAGAATGAGTGCCCTTTCTTTCGAGGTTTCCCCATTACTTCCATTTTTCTTGTTGCCCACTCTCCAAGCTTTTGTGTGCATTGGTTCATGAACCCCCATCAAAGCTATCTTTGCCTTTAAGGCCGCAAATTCTCACATGTAAAGCGCGCACACGTCTTCTTTGCTCCTCCTCCACTGTCAGATTAATAATAGTGGGTGTGGATGTGGACGTTATTTCCTTGCCTTTTCCTTTCTTGGCAACCTTGATCCATTTCTCGGCTACATCCGCCTTCTGTTGAGTCTTTGTAATAACATCCACCCAAGAAGTCATCATTTCTTTGTGATGCTCTTCTCCCTCTTTGATGGCACATACTTGCTCCTTGATCGTGTTTAGTTCTTTCATTACTTATGGTTGCAATTCTCCCTCTTCAAGTGTGTTTCTTGATCATGCTTCAGCGAGATCCTTCTTGAGTGACGCAATCTCTTCATCTTGAGCCGTCACACGATCTTCCTATGCATTTATCTTGATTTCTTGGATCAACATGCGTCCTTCGAGCATTTTTATGTGCCCAATAGGTTGCGGTTCATCTTGCTAACGGTTTCCATCATTTCTTCTTTGCACTTTTGAATGGCATCCTCTAAGGGGTCGACCTTATCATTCTGATTCCTCATGCTTAATCGCCACCAATGGGAGCCCCACTATGCCACACTATGCGCACATATGTTTTCACATTATGCACATATGGTGTTTCTTTTCCCTCTCTCTCTCTCTCTCTACATGTGCAGGTTTTCTCTCTCTCTACGCGGGTGATTTTTTTTTCTCTCTCAACGTACGCAAGTTTTCTCTCTCTACGTCAGCAAATTTCTTTATTTTTTATTTTTCCTCTCTCTCTCTCTACACGTGCAACCTTTCTCTCTCTATGCGGGTAATTTTTCTCTCTCTACACTTTCTCTCTCTATGCTTTTTACCGCTCTTTCTACGCTTAAATTTCCTTCCACTTCTCTCTCTACCAACAGGTCCTTTCTTTCTCTCTCTCTCTCTCTCTCTCTCTCTCTCTCTCTCTCTCTCTCTCTCTCTCTCTCTCTCTCTGTGTGTGTGTGTTGTGTGTGTGCTGCCCCCACCCCCTCATTGCTGCTCACCCCCCCCCCCCTTGCTAGCCCATGCGTAGAGAGAAAGTTGGGAGGGAAATTAAGTGTAGAGAGAGAGAGAGAGAGAGAGAGAGAGAGCGCTGGATAACAATAAAAAAGCTCGCTCCAATTATTTAATCACTTCATGGGCGAGATCTTTTTCTGATATACGGCATCCAGGGAATATTTGAAAAAAGCTCACTTTGGAGCTTGCTCAAAAGTTCGACTTAGTCGGTCCATTCTAATTGTTGTGATCCTATCGAAGTAGGAATCAAAAACTCAAGAGTCAATAGAGAATCAACTCATACACCAATTTGAAAGGCGTTCTATCTAAAGGTGACTATACCTACTAAGCTCATAGTGCCACACTCAATAATGTACAATTCCCAATCAATAAGTCTAGTACATACATTCTTTGTCAAAACATAGCATAACACCTTGTTAGTACTTTCATAATGTCCAATAGCTTGTGGATGGTAAGGGCCAACTTGTTATGGATTACCATGAGTTTGTTAAACAAGTGATCAATCACTTAACTTCATTCAAGAAATGCATCCCTCAACTCACACTTTCATTCAAATATGGAGTCACCATATTGTATGAGAACAAGGTTATTGTTCTAGCAGCAGCTTTCCAAATGTTCTACGGCATGCTCCTAGAACGACGTCTCTGCTCGGGATGAGTGTGTGGGTATGCCTCTCATGCTGCATCATGTAATGTCTGTGTTAGTATAGTAGTAAGCTCTTCCAGAGGACGCCCTGGCTCCTCAGTGCATAGCTGTGTGTAGATCCCATCTATATACAGAGTCCATCTCCCGCGTGAAGGTGTAGCAAGAAGCTGCTACTGCTCATGGACTGCTACATAAACTAAAAAAGAGATGGTCATGGACAGAAGGGCATGATCCACTGCCACCAGATCCTGGATACTAGAGATGACACTCGGCTGTGCCATGACATAATCCACTCTATTGGCTCCATGTCTGTGTGGAAAGCCTGTAAAACCCCCCACAACGGGAAATCTTTGTAGGCCATTCAAGATGGCCAGTCCATGTGCAGTTCCCATGTCTATCAAGTGTCATCCATACTGAGTATGTTCCACATCCTGTGATAGTCTGGACAGGCTCGTCTCTACAACATCTAGCTCTCTCAGCATCTCCTCTGAAGTATCATAAAATATTGTCCGGTGGTGGGCAGTCCTAGCATTGAAGTCCCCTAGAATCATAATGTCACCATCTCTAGAGAACTCCCATATGTCATCATCCAAAATAGAAAAGGGGGACTGTCCTGTAGGTGATGCATAGACTGACGTACTCGGGGGGAAGTAGAAAATAGCATTGTAAAGGTATTTGCCTATCTCTGCTCTCAATCTAATCCACATGTACCTAGCCTTCTCATCCTTGCAGGCTATATGTATCAAAGGCTACAACTCCTCTTTGAATAACACTGCCATTCCCCCTAAGCTTCGCCCTGTATGCTGTGTTGGTATTCATGTCTCTGTCCGCCCATGCCTCCGTTGGCTATGAACAACAATGTTCCTTCATCTAAGCTATATCTTCCTTCTCCTGCTGCTTGTGCAGCTGTTGGTGGTCCTGTACTTCCTATCATGCTCCATGGTTCTGGTGTTGAGGGTTCTTCCGGTGGATAATTGACAGAGTTTGTCGCATATCCGTTGGGATCTTCATAATATGCATGCATAGGTACCAAAGCCTTATCCTCTGATTTGGTTACGGTTGGTGTGTATCTTAGACCGACTGGTCGTAATCCTGGTAGGGGTGGTTGTTGCCCCAACACCGATTGTGGTCTTTCTACACCTACAGGTCCTGGTAGGTTGCCTCCTTGATACCTAGGCATTGGTGGAACTTGAGGAGAAGCTACCGGAGCTTGGGGAGCGTAAGGTCTCTCTCTCACATATCCCTTGTTATAATAACATTCCTCTGTCCCATGGTTTGTCAATTTTTGTTCAATAGCACACCACTTGGGCTGTTTAGCCAGGGGTTTGACGTACACGTTAATCTTTTTTAGCACTTCATCTACAAGTTGCTCTTGGTTTACAGCTACTTATCCCTTCGATACTGTCTTAGAAGACTTGCTTCCACTCTGTTGTGAAGATGAATCGTCATCAAGGTCCTTGAACTCCCCCTCTTTGTAGACCGCACAATTGTCCACAAGGTAAAGAGCCTCCTTGGTCAACTCATTCAACATCGTGCTTCTCTTCATATGTAAGTCTTTCTGGAGATCCGCATTCCTTAGTCCTTGGATGAATATAAGCATAAGTGTGGATTGAGTTGGTAGTTCTTCCACAGGACAGAACTTAACATATCTTTTTAGTCTTAGGGCTGCCTTTCGTACAGATTCCCCATCTTTCTGTTTGAATTTATGGATTTGTGAGACGGTATTATGAGCTATCCCCCTTTGTGAGAATTCCTCGATAAATTCGTCAAACACTTCCTCCATAGACTCAAAGTCTCTACGCTCTACAGAGTCAAACCAAGTGGCAACGTCATCCTCTAGGGTTAGTCCAAACTCTGCAAATTGGGTAGGGAAGTCTAACACCTCTTCAGCTCTAATTACACGCACAAAGGCTGCTACATGATCTCGTGGGTCTCTGTTTCCTGTGTATTTCTTGTTTACCCATTTGTGCAGTTGAAGGTCTAATTCTACAATGGTCTACAAATCTCATCATTGGATCTCCACGTCCTAATTGATATACCTCCTCAGGTCATCTGTAGTAAGCTGTGTTGGGGTATAAAGCCCAATGTGGTCGCCCAGGTAAGTGGGCGGGCCGCCAGGTATGTACACATATTCTTTTGTTAAAACCTAATAAGAACTCACTATGCTCTACACATTACAATAGAGCGAGTTCACCATATCGTCGTGCTCTTCTTCTCGCACTCTCTCTCGCGTCGCGCTTCCGCTCGTACTCCTTCAACTGGTATCAGAGCTAAGATCGAGGCTCGGGGCAGCACTGCAGGAGGCTAGAGTCACCAACTCAGATTGGAGTGAAATTCGACAGGCAAAGACACGGCCTCAAATCTCGTGGGCGAGCCCGAAGGGCTCGGTGTTGTCAGAATTTCATTCTGACGTCATCTCGGCCACCGTTTGGCTTCGACAAAGGTCTGCGTAGGCCATTTTCGACTACGTGGTCTCGGCGGGTGCAGATCCGACTCTGCAAATTTGGGGTTTTCGGCCTACGACTGCAGGTGTTGAGGATATCGACACTCCCAGAGTGTTGATTTGTTGCTGTCTACACATCGAAGGACGGCTCATAGTTCTTGGAGGCGTGTCACATACGACACGGGCGCATCTACACACAGACTGTAGGCGATATCCACTAGTTCATCAGGTTGATATTGGTTCAGAGGTCAGTTTACAGGGGAAACTCTACCGAATTTTTCCCAGGAAAGTAAACCACTGTGAAGCGTAGCTGTGGCTGGATCACAGGACACTGCTCTTTACAATATCAAGAAGCTGGATGGAACCAATTTCCCATTGTGGAAGAAGCAGATTTGGCACGTGTTGGTACAAAAGAAGCAGATAAAACCTACAAAGCTCAAGGGGATAAAACCACAAGATATGGACGAAGATGAATGGAGCGAAATGGATGAATTGGCACTTTCTACCATTATGCTGACTTTGGCAGAAAGCGTTTACTTCAATGTAGCAGACGAGATGTCGGCTTATTAAGCATGGTTAAAGCTGAGTGATCTTTATGAGAAGCAGAGTGCAGCTTCACAGGTATACTGGCTTAAGAAGCTTGTTGACTTGAAGATGAAAGAAGGGACACCTATGTCCAATCATCTAAATGAATTCAACACAATCTATAGCCAGTTGTCAGCGCAAGGTGTCAAGTTTGATGAACCTGTTAGAACTATGTTCCTGTTGATCACATTGCCGGAAAGTTGGGACACTTTTCGCACAACTTTGAGTAATTCTGCACCTCCAGATGGTTTGAACATAGCAGGTGTAGAAGGAAGTCTGCTTACTAAAGAAACCAATAGAAAGACAATGGGCAAAGGCAAAGGAACAGCCTTAGTTGTCAGGGGAAGGACAAAAGAAAAGTACAAAGGTGGAAAGAGGAATCAGTCTCGTAGCAAGTCCCGCAGTGCTAAAGGCAAGAGTGACATAGAATGCTACCATTGTGGCAAGAAGGGTCACATGAAAAGAGACTGCAAAGAATGGAAAGCAGAAAAAGGCAAAGAGAAAGTTGAAGACCATGGTGAGAAGAACAAGTCCTCAGTGAAGATTCAAGAAATAAATGTGACAAACATTGTTGCAGAGGATGACAGTCTAGTGTCAGGAGACATCTACTTCTTGAAGAATACAATGGACTCAGCTCTTCTTACAGCATCTGATGGAAATGCACTGAGTGACTGGATTATAGACTCAGGGGCATCACTTCATGTGTCTCCAAACAAGGAGTGGTTTACTTCTTATGTGACCACTAAAGATCATGTTCGGCTAGGCAATGGGCAGACATGTGAGATCTTAGGTGTTGGAGATGTTCAATTGAAGTTTCAGAATGGCTCTTCTTTCACGCTGAAGAATGTGAGACATGTTCCCGCAATTACAAAGAGCTTGATCAGCACAGGTTTACTTGATGATGCTGGCTACGTCACCACTTTTGGACAGAACATGTGGAAGATATCCAAGGGTTCTATGACAGTAGCACATGGAGTAAAGTCTGGAGGACTTTACATGATTTATGTATCAAATGTCTCTAAAAATGTAATCAATGTAACCGAGCAGCCGAACGTTTCTTTGTGGCATAGCCGGTTAGGACATATGTCCAAGAAGGGAATGGAAATCTTGTCTCATTCTGGTTATTTGCTTGGCTTTTCATTTAATGATTTTGAATTCTGTGAACATTGTCTGTATGGTAAGCAAACACAGCAGCCACATAAGCATAGAAGCAGTAAAAGAGATACACAGTTGGCACTTGCTCATAGTGATTTGTGTGGACCTATGCCTAACCTATCTCTAGGGGGAGCTTCTTACTTTATGACATTTATAGATGATTACTCGAGGAAAGTATGGGTTTACTTTCTCAAGCACAAGGATGAAGCATTTAGTGTTTTCAAAATGTTTGTGACACTTGTGGAGAATCAGAGTGGTAAGAAGCTTGAATGCTTACGCACTGACAATGGTGGAGAGTATGTTTCAAAGGCCTTTCAGGACTTTTGTGAGTCAAAAGGTATAAAACGTGAACTTACTGCTCCTTACAATCCTCCTCAAAATGGTGTTGCTGAGAGGATGAATAGGACCATACAAGAGAAGGTCAGAAGTATGTTGTCTAATGCACAGCTACCAAATGGGTTTTGGGCTGAAGCTGTATCAACAACTGTTCATCTTGTAAATAGATCTCCTAGCAAGGTTTTGCAGAAGGATTCAGTGCCAGAGATGGTATGGTCAAGCAAAATGCCCTCATACAAGCATCTCAGAGTCTTTGGCTGTGAGGCATATACTCACGTTCCAAAGGAATTTAGGAACAAACTTGAGCCAAAGAGTAGAAAGTGCATCTTTCTAGGCTATGGTAATTCTTGTGAGATGGGGTACAGACTTTGGGATCCCGAATCCAGAAAGGTTGTCCGCAGTAATGATGTTCACTTTAATGAATCCAAATATCATTCTAAACCAGAGAGGGTTGAGGAGATTAGAAGAGTTGTCTTCCAAGAAGATAGACCTGCACGTGCAAGACAAAATGTCAGGGCTCAAGAGGAGCAAGGACAGGATAGATTGGAACCACAGGTTGTGGCTGAGCCTGAACCACCTATTGTGCGTAGATCTGGACGTGTCACATGACCTCCTGATAGGTTTGTTCCATCTATAAACTATGTCATGTTGACTGATTGCAATGAGCCTTCATGTTACAAGGAAGCAGTGCAAATGAAGGACTCCGGGAATTGGCAATTGGCCATGCAGTCAGAGATGACAGCTTTGCATAAAAACCAAACATGGAAGCTAGTTAAATTATCACGGGGCAAAAAGGCTCTACCCTGTAAATGGGTTTACAGGTATAAGATCACCGCTCATGATAGTCAGCCAAAGTACAAAGCAAGGCTTGTTGCCAAGGGCTTTAAGCAAGAACAAGGCATTGACTTTGATGAAGTCTTCTCTCCGGTGGTCAAAATGACTACATCGAGATGCTTTCTTGCATTGGTTGCCATATTAGATTTGGTGTTGCACCAAATGGATGTCAAGACAGCGTTCTTGCATGGTGATTTAGATGTGGAAATTTACATGCAGCAGCCAGAAGGGTTTGTTGAGAAAGGCAAGGAAGATTGGGTATGCCAGTTGTTAAAGAGTCTTTATGGCTTAAAACAATCACCGAGGGCATGGTACCATAAATTCCACAAGTTTATGCTTTCTCAAGGCTACAAACGTAGTGAGTTCGATCACTGTCTATATACAAAGAAGGCTAAGGATGGTAGTTGGTTGATCCTTATTTTGTATGTGCATGACATGTTGATTGCTGGCAAGCACTTGGAAGAAATTTCAGCTTTGAAGTCAAAGATGGCAAAATCGTTTGACATGAAAGACATGGGTGAGGCAAGTCATATACTTGGTATGCGCATTGAGAGAGACAGATCAAAGAAGTTGATTTGGTTATCTCAAACAGAGTATATTGACAAGGTTTTGCAACGTTTCAATATGGAGAAGGGAAAGGCATTGAGTGTTCCATTGCCACCATATGTGAAACTTAGCAAACAAGATTGTCCTGTGTCTGAGGAAGAACAGGCTGAAATGGATAAGATTCCATATGCGTCTGCAGTGGGTAGTTTGATGTATACAATGATTGCCACTCGCCCAGACATTGCATTTGCAGTGGGAGTAGTAAGTCGATACATGTCAAACCCAGGCAAGAAACATTGGGAGGTAGTGAAAGGAATATTGAGATACCTGAAAGCTACAAAGAGTATGCGTATATGCTATGGAAGTCAGGAGCTAAGTGTAAAGGGTTTTACAGACTCAGATTATGCAAGTGACTTAGACAACCGAAGGTCTACGTCAGGGTATGTCTTTACATTGGCTGGTGGAGCAGTATCATGGCGTTCTAGATTACAAGATTGTGTTACTCAGTCTACTACAGAGGCTGAATATGTTGCAACATCAGAGGCATGCAAAGAATCAATTTGGCTTAATCGACTAGTAACAGATTTGGGAATCAAAGAAGAGATGCCTGTGTTATATTGTGATAGTCAAAGTGCTATACAATTGGCTCGCAATCCAGTTTATCACTCAAAGACAAAGCATGTGGATGTGAAGTATCATTTCATCAGGGAAATGCTCGAGGATAAGCAACTTCAGCTTGTCAAAGTTCACACCACAGAAAATCCTGCTGATCTACGTACAAAAGGACTTCCCTCAGAGAGCTTTGCGCATTTTCGCAAGCAGTTAGGTGTAGGGTAGTACATCACTTCTCTACATCTCTTGTATATTAGCTTGTATAGTAGCTTCTCTCACACTTAAAGTACCACATTGGACTTTAAGTGGGAGGTTGTTGGGGTATAAAGCCCAATGTGGTCGCCCAGGTAAGTGGGTGGGCCGCCAGGTATGTACACATATTCTTTTGTTAAAACCTAATAAGAACTCACTATGCTCTACACATTACAGTAGAGCGAGTTCACCATATCGTCGTGCTCTTCTTCTCGCACTCTCTCTCGCATCGCACTTCCGCTCGTACTCCTTCAAGCTGGTTCCTCTCCCAGTGGTGCTCCTAAGCCATAATTTCTAACAGTGCTTGCCAGAGATGGTTCATCTCTTCGAACTCGTTCTATGGGTGGCCCTCCAGGCTCTGTTGACCCTTGAGTCTTGGGCTTACTCTCTCCTTGATACCTTGAATAGAGTGGTGGTTCTTGCAAATCCCCTAGACCTCGTGCGGCTTGATAACCATCTCGGTTTCGATCTTGCTCCATTGTTGTTGACTGTCGAAGCCATGCTTGCAATGATGGCTGGTTTGCTGGTTGGTTTTGGTTGTTGAACGCATGCGGTCGGGTGGAACGTGAGGTAGCGTCATACTCTTCAGAAAAGGGAGTTGTCGACTTGCTTGGGGTGTAGGTGGCTCTTGGCACTTCCTCCGGGGCATATACTGATGCTCCTAGACTTGTTGCCTTTTCTACCTCCTCTGGAAGAATACGTTGGTATTCTCGTCCGTATCTATCAACAAAAACTTTACCCTTCCCCATAGCAATTTCATAAGAGAATAAGTAAAGAAACTTGTCTTTGCTTAATTCGTTTAAGTATGGTTCTTTGCTGCGAAAGTAAGCAACTATACCCTCACTCTCATGCTTGTAGATTCCCACATTCTCATTATAGGTTGGAATCCTGGTTGTTTTCTTATCATACATAAGAATAGCTCCGGGCCGATCAATGTTTGGTGGCGGTTCTTGAGCTTCTGAAACCATTTTCCCTTTCACCACATTATCTCCATATCTGTTGTAATCTTCAGGGTTACTGACTATTAGATAGTGGTTCCCCTTTTCGTCTCGGAATCTATCTCCATCATCATAGACTCGAATTATTTCCAATCTCTGAGACGGTCTCTCTTCGATACAAATGCACTTGCATCCTCGATAGTCAGAATAGACTAGGGCTCCCCTCGAGTTTGTTCCCTCGAAGAAGATCACAGTGTTGCTGAATATACCTGTACACAAGCGTTTAATTTCGGCAGTCGAATCAAAGCATTTATCTGCTAGAGGTTATCTTAGTAATGATTGGTATAACTAAAGAGTTAATATCAACCACTACTGTATTTTATATATTGTTGATGTTCTGGATCAGGTCTACTATTCTGGGATTGTACTTCCCTCGGATGTTGGTCAATTTTTCATGAAAAAGTCTGAATTCAGTCTTTACCCCGTCAAATGGACAAACAAGGTCCAAATTCACTTCTGAAAGAAGTTCTGGAACCCTTGAGCCAAATGGAATCTCACTGTCTAAGCCCAGTCAAATTTTCTCTTCAGTAGGCCCCAATAGACATGCTACGCGTAGGATGTCTCCTGCTTTGTTTTGCCTGGATTTTTGCAATATGGATTCCCCTTTATGTGCTGAGTCCACAACTGTTTTTACTTTTTGATTTGGACACCTGTAAGCTGGTCAATGGATCAGAAATCTGTTCCAACAGCCTGGTGCTGATCCTGATCAGTCTAATCAACTCCAATTTGGACCAAAATTGACTAGGAGGCTTGCTTCAGGCTATACAACACCTTGCTTTGCCCACAGTCAGTATCTGGCTTCAATTTCTTTCTTTAGACATCCTACGCGTAGGATGTCTTTTTCATCAGAATGGCTTCAAATTCAAAACACAGGCTCCCCTTGAGTTGCTGATCACTTTGGTATGCTCAAAATTAGGTTTGGAGTGTAAAATCACACAGAAGACATCCTACGCGTAGGATGTCTTTTTGGCTTGTTTGACCCCAGACTTGACCCACAGCTTCCCCTTGATGTCAGCAACCCAGTGGTATGCTTAGATTTTGGTTTGGATTTCAAAAGTCTCCAATTTTAGTTCTTGCCTTTTTCGGTCAAAAGTGCTAAAGTTTGCTTTGAGCCCAATTTTCTCACCCAAATAAGGTGAAACCCCTCTCAGTCACTCAATATATCATGCAAATCATGCTCATGTAGCCATCATATGGTTTTGGTCTTAAAATAATGCTTTGGCACAATTTGGGTAGGATGTCTAGCAATTTCAGTCTATCTGGCCTTATCTTGTCAAGATATGGTCAAATTTCCACTTTCCAATTGAAATTAGGGTAAACCCTAGCTTCTGAACACACTGGTCAACTCAAAATCCCAAAATTCCCACCAGATTAGCCTGTAGATATCCTACACATGGGATGTCTCCTGGCTTGAAATTAATTTTTTTCCTGACAGAAATGCTCCTGATGCTCTGCAGCTCTATCAGAAACACTTACAGTAACTTTTGGACTTCTCTTAGACTTTCAATCACACTTTTGCGTCTTTTTGCGTCTTTTGCAAACTTGTGATGAATTTACCAAGCAAGTATACATGCATGAAGTGCTCTAGATCCTGAATCATGATGTCCTACTTACTCTACTCCTACTTATCATGTGAAATGGTGATAATGGTGTTTTGGTTGCTTTCTGGCCTCTCCGGACTCTCAAGCTCTCCTCTCGCCACTTCTACCACTCCAACTCCTACTCAAGAACTCAACTAATACCTAAAACTATCTTAGTCTACCTAAGTCTACCTAAGTCGAAGGATCTAAGCCAGACACACGCTTCCTAGACTCCCTCTAAGACCTAGAGAGTCCTCCACCCTCTGATCCTATCTAAATGTAAAGCGAGACTCTTGGCAAGCCAAAAATCCCAATCCTCAAGGATTAGTCTCGGTCACCTACCTAAGGTTTTTGTCCCCGGCAGTGGCGCCAATGTTGGATGGATACGCCGCGACGGACGTTAGCACAGTGAGAACTCACCTAACATGTAATGTCCAGCTAAGGACGAAGCTCGACCCGTAGGCGCGTGGAAGCAAGCATAAGGTGTCAACCTACACTCGATCGACTCCTAACTAATTCCTACAGAGGTCTCTACCAATTGTCTAAGTCACAGCCTTTAAGAGTGCATAAGAGGAAACTTTCTACAACGCTGTCTAGAGCCGGAACACCCATCAAACAATCTCGAAACACCATAGAACTTGAAGGAGACCCTACTAACACCATAGGTCGCTCTCCCTAAGGTCTAGGAACCAAAACCCCAACCTAAAACACTCGGTGCAAAATCACGTAGGATGTTTGGCCGAATTTGCAGGTCTTCGTTTCCGAAATCTAAAGTGCCTAATGTGTAGCTCTACTCAATGCGAACGCGTGGATATGCTGCAAAGCAAAATCAGACAACGTATGCTCACCAAATCACCAGATGAAGCTCGTAGAAGAAGCTCGCAAAACCGGAACGTACGCGTGCAATGTAGGTATGGGCACGTAGCTCTCGTCGGGGGCAATACGTTGCACTTCTCCACACTTGATTCCGATCACCAGTTCACACGTAGCATCAAGATGAAGCTCACACTCTCTCTCGCACATAGTACGCTCACTCACAGACTTCAAAAATTCTTTTTAAAAATGACAAAAGGTCCTTTCATTAAGGTCAAAAAGTGGTATAAATACCTTACAATTCTCAAACCCTAAAGTTCCAAATCAACCATCTACTCAATCTAACTATCAAAACTAGGATACAATTTGGAAACTTCTGGAAGCCCCAATATTTACAAGGTAAAAAATCGAGTTTCCTCAATAAATGAATAATTACAAAAATGATAATCTTCCGAGTAGTCAGTTTCCGTGGGGTGTGTCCAGCTTCTAACAGCAGGTTTTCTCTCTCTCTACGCGGGGGTGATTTTTATTTCTCTCTCAACGTCAGCAAATTTCTTTATTTTTTAATTTTTCCTCTCTCTCTCTCTCTACACGTGCAAGCTTTCTCTCTCTATGCAGGTAAATTTTCTCTCTCTACGCTTTTTATCTCTCTTTCTACGCTTAAGTTTCCTCCCACTTCTCTCTCTACGAACAGGTCCTCTCTCTCTCTCTCTCTCTCTGTGCTGCCCCCGCCCCCTCGTTGCTGCTCACACCCCCCCCCCCTGCTAGCCCATGCGTAGAGAGAAAGTTGGGAGGGAAATTAAGCGTAGAGAGAGAGAGAGAGAGAAGGGGGAGAGAGAAAGAGGGAGAGGGGGCAGAGAGAGAGAGAGAGAGAGAGAGAGAGAGAGAGAGAGAGAGCTAGATAACAATAAAAAAAGCTCGCTCCAATTATTTAATCACTTCATGGGCGAGATCTTCTCCTGAAATACGGCATCCAGGGAATATTTGAAAAAAGCTCACTTCCGAGCTTGCTCAAAACTTCGACTTAGTCGGTCCATTCTAATTGTTGTGATCCTGTCGAACTAGGAATCAAAAACTCAAGAGTCAATAGAGAATCCAACTCATACACCAATTTGAAAGGTGTTCTATCTAAAGGCGACTATACCTACTAAGCTCATAGTGCCACACTCAATAATGTACAATTCCCAATCAATAAGTCTAGTACATACATTCTTTGTTAACACATAGCATAAAACCTTTTTAGTACTTTCATAATGTCCAATAGCTTGTGGATGGTAAGGGCCAACCTGTTATGGATTACCATGAGTTTGTTAAACAAGTGATCAATCACTTAACTTCATTCAAGAAATGCATCCCTCAACTCACACTTTCATTCAAATATGGAGTGAACATATTGTATGAGAACAAGGTTATTGTTCTAGCAACAGCTTTCCAAATGTTCTACGGCATGCTCAGAGAACGACGTCTTTGTGCAGGCTGAGTGTGGGGGTATGCCTCTACTGCTGCATCATGTAATGTTTGTGTTAGTATGCAGTAAGTTCTTCCAGAGGTCACCCTGGCTCCTCAATGCATAGCCGTCTGTAGATCCCATCTATATATACAGAGTCCGTCTCCTGCATGAAGGTGTAGCGAGAAGGTGCTACTGCTCGTGGACTGCTACATAAACTAAAAAAGAGATGGCCATCGACAGAAGGGCATGATCCACTGCCACCAGATCCTGGATACTAGAAATGACACTCGGCTGTGCCATGACATAATCCACTCTCTGTGTGGAAAGCCTGTAAAACCCCCCACAATGGGAAATCTTTGTAGGCCATTCAAGATGGCAGTCCATGTGCACTTCCCATGTCTATCAAGTGCCGTCCATACTGAGTATGTTCCACATCTTGTGATAGTCTGGACAAGCCCGTCTCTACAACATCTAGCTCTCTCAGCATCTCCTCTAAAGTATCATAAAATATTGTCTGGTGGTGGGCAGTGCTAGCATTGAAGTCCCCTAGAATGATAATGTCACCATCTCTAGAGAACTCCCATATGTCATCATCCAAAATAGAAAAGGGGGACTGTCCTCTGGGTGATGCATAGACTGACGTACTCGGGGGGAAGTAGAAAATAGCATTATAAAGGTATTTGCCTATCTCTTCTGTCAATCTAATCCACATGTACCTAGCCTTCTCATCCCTACGGGCTATATGTATCAAAGGCTGCAACTCCTCTCTGAATAGCAGTGCCACTCCCCCTAAGCTTCGCCCTATATGCTTTGATCGCGTCTCTTGCCTACAGGTTGTCTCCCATCTATATCCACTGATGTGAGGCATAGATTTCCCAAGGGCCTGATGTGTCTCAGAGTGAAAGATGATGTCTCTTCCAGTAAAACTATCCTCAAAAGCACCCACATCAAGGCACATACATCCATTACAATTCCAGGCAGCAAATTTGAGTGTGGTCCCATAGGTCTCGTACCATCATGTGGAGCGTCGCTCCAGTATTACCACTCTTCCATCTCGGTAAAAGTCAATCTTGCCTTTCCCTTGCCGCTCTAATCTTCGGCATTACCTCCTGCATATGAGCGATCTGCAAGAGGGTAAGATCATCCCCGAGAAAGATGCCCGTCTTCTTAAGAGTTGGCCTTTTCTTCAAAAGTCCTTCTTCGCTTCCATGGAGGGAAAACAAAGAATGAGTGCCCTTTTTTTCGAGGTTTCCCCATTACTTCCATTTTTCTTGTTGCCCACTCTCCAAGCTCTTGTGTGCATCGCCGATGTTCATGAACCCCCATCAAAGCTCTCTTTGCCTTTAAGGCCGCAAATTCCCACATGTAAAGCGTGCACACGTCTTCTTTGCTCCTCCTCTAATGTCAGATTAATAATAGTGGGTGTGGATGTGGACGTTATTTCCTTGCCTTTTCCTTTCTTGGCAACCTTGGTCCATTTCTTAGCTACATCCGCCTTCTGTTGAGTCTTTGTAATAACATCCACCCAAGAAGTCATCATTTCTTTGTGATGCTCTTCTCCCTCTTTGATGGCACATACTTGCTCCTTGATCGTGTTTAGTTCTTTCATTACTTAGGGTTGCAATTCTCCCTCTTCAAGTGTGTTTCTTGATCCTGCTTCAGCGAGATCCTTCTTGAGTGACGCAATCTCTTCATCTTGAGCCATCACACGATCTTCCTATGCATTTATCTTGCTTTCTTGGATCAACATGCGTCCTTCGAGCATTTTTATGTGCCCAATAGGTTGCGGTTTATCTTGCTAATGGTTTTCGTCATTTCTTCTTTGCACTTTTGAATGGCATCCTCTAAGGGGTCAGCCTTATCATTCTGCTTCCTCATGCTTAATCGCCACCAACGGGAGCCGCACTATGCGCACATATGTTTTCACATTATGCACATATGGTGTTTTTTTCCCTCTCTCTCTCTCTCTCTCTCTCTCTCTCTCTCTCTCTCTCTCTCTCTCTCTCTCTCTCTCTCTCTCTCTCTCTCTACATGTGCAGGTTTTCTCTCTCTCTACGCGGGTGATTTTTTTCCTCTCTCAACGCGCGTAGGTTTTCGCTCTCTACGTCAGCAAATTTCTTTATTTTTTATTTTCCTCTCTCTCTCTCTACAGGTGCAAGCTTTCTCTCTCTATGCGGGTAAATTTTCTCTCTCTACAATTTCTCTCTCTATGCTTTTTATCTCTCTTTGTACGCTTAAATTTCCTCCCACTTCTCTCTCTACGAACAGGTCCTCTCTCTCTCTCTCTCTCTCTCTCTCTCTCTCTCTCTCTCTCTCTCTTTGTGTGCTGCCCCCGCCCCCTCGTTGCTGCTCACACACCCCTCCCTTGCTAGCCCATGCGTAGAGAGAAAGTTGGGAGGGAAATTAAGCGTAGAGAGAGAGAGAGAGAGAGAGAGAGAGAGAGAGAGCTACATATGGATGTGTGTGTGCGCGCGTGCACATGCCTAAGAGAGAGAGAGAGAGAGAGAGAGAGAGAGAGAGAGAGAGAGAGAGAGAGAGAGAGAGAGAGAGAGAGAGAGCTAGATAACAATAAAAAAAGCTCGCTCCAATTATTTAATCACTTCATGGGCGAGATCTTTTCCTGAAATACGGCATCCAGGAATATTTGAAAAAGCTCACTTCCGAGCTTGCTCAAAACTTCGACTTAGTCGGTCCATTCTAATTGTTGTGATCCTATCGAAGTAGGAATCAAAAACTCAAGAGTCAATAGAGAATCCAACTCATACACCAATTTGAAAGGTGTTCTATCTAAAGGTGACTATACCTACTAAGCTCATAGTGCCACACTCAATAATGTACAATTCCCAGTCAATAAGTCTAGTACATACATTCTTTGTCAAAACATAGCATAACACCTTGTTAGTACTTTCATAATGTCCAATAGCTTGTGGATGGTAAGGGCCAACTTGTTATGGATTACCATGAGTTTGTTAAACAAGTGATCAATCACTTAACTTCATTCAAGAAATGCATCCCTCAACTCACACTTTCATCAAATATGGAGTGACCATATTGTATGAGAACAAGGTTATTGTTCTAGCAGCAACTTCCCAAATGTTCTACGGCATGCTCCCAGAATGACGTCTTTGCTCGGGCTGAGTGTGTGGGTATGCCTCTCCTGCTGCATCATGTAATGTCTGTGTTAGTATAGTAGTAAGCTCTTCGAGAGGACGCCCTGGATCCTCAGTGCATAGCCGTCTGTAGATCCCATCTATATATACAGAGTCCATCTCCCGCGTGAAGGTGCTACTGCTCGTGGACTGGTACATAAACTTAAAAAGAGATGGTCATTGACAGAAGGGCATGATCCACTACCACCAGATCCTGGATACTAGAGATGACACTCGGATGTGCCATGACATAATCCACTCTATTGGCTCCATGTCTGTGTGGAAAGCCTATAAAACCCCCCACAATGGGAAATCTTTGTAGGCCATTCAAGATGGCCAGTTCATGTGCAGTTCCCATGTCTATCAAGTGTCATCCACACTGAGTATGTTCCACATCCTGTGATAGTCTGGACAGGTCGTCTCTACAACATCTAGCTCTCTCAGCATCTCCTCTGAAGTATCATAAAATATTGTCTGGTGGTGGGCAGTCCTAGCATTGCAGTCCCCTAGAATCATAATGTCGCCATCTCTAGAGAACTCCCATATGTCATCATCCAAAATAGAAAAGGGGGACTGTCCTCTGGGTTATGCATAGACTGACGTACTTGGGGGGAAGTAGAAAAGAGCATTGTAAAGGTATTTGCCTATCTCTGCTCTCAATCTAATCCACATGTACCTAGCCTTCTCATCCTTGTGGGCTATATGTATCAAAGGCTACAACTCCTCTCTGAATAACACTGCCATTCCCCGTAAGCTTCGCCCTGTATGCTTTGATCGTGTCTCTTGTCTATGGGCTGTCTCCCATCTATATCCACAGGCATAGATTTCCTAGGGGCCTGATGTGTCTCAGAGTGAAAGATGATGTCTCTTCCAGTAAAACTATCCTCAAAAGCACCCACATCAAGGCACATAGATCCATTACAATTCCAGGTGGCAACTTTGAGTGTGGTCCCATAGGTCTCGTACCATCATGCGGCGCATCGCTCCAGTATTACCACTCTTCCATCTCGGTAAAAGGCAATCTTACCTTTTCCCTTGCCGCTCTAATCTTCGGCATTACCTCCTGCATATGAGCGATCTGCAAGAGGGTAAGATCATCCCCGAGAAAGATGCCCGTCTTCTTAAGAGTTGGCCTTTTCTTCAAAAGTCCTTCTTCGCTTCCATGGAGGGAAAACGAAGAATGAGTGCCCTTTCTTTCGAGGTTTCCCCATTACTTCCAGTTTTCTTGTTGCCTACTCTCCAAGCTCTTGTGTGCATCGGTTCATGAACCCCCATCAAAGCTATCTTTGTCTTTAAGGCCGCAAATTCTCACATGTAAAGCGCGCACACGTCTTCTTTGCTCCTCCTCTATTGTTAGATTAATAATAGTGGGTATGGATTTGGACGTTATTGTTGAATCGGAGGAAGAGAGCGCGCAGGTAGACGAGAAGAGAGAGAGACGACTCCATCATATGCAATCCCCAAAGTGTGTCCAATGACTACACGAGATGAGTTTATATAGAGGGGACCATAGTGCTATATATAGAGATACTATATATAGCTCAACACCCCCACTCAAATGAAGGTCCCTAACTGTGGATGAAAAAACCCTTGGGAGATCAAGGGTAAAACCCACAGCTCTATATATACCCACCGTTATATTAAAGTATTTCAAATATAAATTTACAATGTTCAAAGGAGCTACATCACTCCTGTTTTACAATGTGCCCTTTCAAGGGTCTTCTTATAATCCAAGATACAGACAATTGAGCTACTGCAAATTCTTTCATAGAGCAACTTCAATATCCTTGAGCCCCGTACATACTGCTTGATGTGATTTAAATTCTGTAAACAACAACAACTCAAGAAACATATCGAAATGTGAAGTTTAGAAATAATCACATCACATTGTCCTTAGAGACGGTTCGCGACGCCGCTCTAGAGACGACGGACAAACAAATAATGATGCAACGGGTACATATAACAAGAATGCAGACATGTACGCACATCACACAAGCCAATGCAAAAATGGTATGAAACACTAGTGATGTATAATCACAACTTCCAAATCCTTGACGATGGCGAGGGTACAATAAGACGATAACAACCATAGCACCAATGACGACGATGGTGCAACAAGACGATAACAGCAATAGTACTAGTCAAGAGGACGATAACATGCTCCCAAGTACGTATAAACTTTGTCACATTTCTCATCATTGATGCCGAGAACATTTGCACTTGAAATATGACGAAATAAACATAATACCAATGGTCAATACGAGGCACCAAGCTCTCTGACGAAATAAAACATAATACCAATGGTAGGTACGAGGCACCGAGCTCTCAAGTACACATACAAAGTCTCGGTCGCATCTCTATATATGTTGAGCTATATATATTATCTCTATATATAGCTCAACAGTTATTTCCTTGCCTTTTCCTTCCTTGGCAACCTCGATTCATTTCTGGGCTACATCCGCCTTCTGTTGAGTCTTTGTAATAACATCCACCCAAGAAGTCATCATTTCTTTGTGATTCTCTTCTCCCTCTTTGATGGCACATACTTGCTCCTTGATCGTGTTTAGTTCTTTCATTACTTAGGGTTGCAATTCTCCCTCTTCAAGTGTGTTTCTTGATCGTGCTTCAGCGAGATCCTTCTTGAGTGACGCAATCTCTTCATCTTGAGCCGTCACACGATCTTCCAATGCATTTATCTTTCTTTCTTGGATCAACATGCGTCGTTCGAGCATTTTTATGTGCCCAATAGGTTGCAGTTCATCTTGCTAATGGTTTCCGTCATTTCTTCTTTGCACTTTTGAATGGCATCCTCTAAGGGGTCGACCTTATCATTCTGCTTCCTCATGCTTAATCGCCACCAACGGAAGCCGCACTGTGCCACACTATGCGCACATATGTTTTCACATTATGCACATATGGTGTTTTTTTTCCTCTCTCTCTCTCTCTCTCTCTACATGTGCACGTTTTCTCTCTCTACACGGGTGATTTTTTATTTTTTTCTCTCAACGCGCCCAGGTTTTCTCTCTCTACGTCAGCAAATTTCTTTATTTTTTATTTTTTTTTCTCTCTCTCTCTACACGTGCAAGCTTTCTCTCTTTATGCGGGTAAGTTTTCTCTCTCTACGCTTTTTATCTCTCTTTCTACGCTTAAATTTCCTCCCACTTCTCTCTCTACGAACGAGTCCTCTGTGTGTGTGTGTGTGTGTGTGTGTGTGTGTGTGTGTGTGCGTGCGTGCTGCCCCCGCCCCCTCGTTGCTACTCACAACCCCCCCCCCCCCCCCCCCCCTGCTAGCCCATGCGTAGAGAGAAAGTTGGGAGGGAAATTAAGCGTAGAGAGAGAGAGAGAGAGCTACATATGCATGTGTGTGTGTGTGCGCGCGTGCGTGCACGCGCATAAGAGAGAGAGAGAGAGAGAGAGAGAGAGAGAGAGAGAGAGAGAGAGAGAGAGAGAGAGAGAGCTACATATGCATGTGTGTGCATGTGTGTGCGCGTGTGCATGCACGCGCGTATGTGTGTGTGTGTGTGTGTGTGTGTGTGTGTGTGTGTGAGAGAGAGAGAGAGAGAGAGAGAGAGAGAGAGAGAGAGAGAGAGAGAGAGAGAGAGCTACATATGCATGTGTGTGCGTGTGTGTGCACGTGTGCATGCACGCGTGTATGTGAGAGAGAGAGAGAGAGAGAGAGAGTTGGATAACAATAAAAAAAGCTCGCTCCAATTATTTAATCACTTCATGGGCGAGATCTGTTCCTGAAATATGGCATCCAGGGAATATTTAAAAAAAGCTCACTTCGGAACTTGCTCAAAACTTCGACTTAGTCGGTCCATTCTAATTGTTGTGATCCTATCGAAGTAGGAATCAAAAACTCCAGAGTCAATAGAGAATCCAACTCATACACCAAAGTGAAAGGTGTTCTATCTAAAGGTGACTTGCAAGATACCTACTAAGCTCATAGTGCCACACTCAATTATGTACAATTCCCAATCAATAAGTCTAGCACATACATTCTTTGTCAAAACATAGCATAACACCTTGTTAGTACTTCCATAATGTTCAATAGCTTGTGGATGGTAAGAGTCAACTTCTTATGAATTACCCCGAGTTTGTTAAACAAGTGATCAATCACTTAACTTCATTCAAGAAATGCATCCCTCAACTCACACTTTCATTCAAATATGGAGTGAACATATTTTACGAGAACAAGGTTATTGTTAAACAAGTGATCAATCACTTAACTTCATTCAAGAAATGCATCCCTCAACTCACACTTTCATTCAAATATGGAGTGAACATATTGTATGAGAACAAGGTTATTGTTCTAGCATCAGCTTTCCTAGTGGTTTTGCTTTAGCTCCTTTGGTCAAGTAATCCTTTCCCACAATGATAAGTTGAGCTTGATCTTTGTGAACAAGCATTTGGATGGGTTTGACAAAGTCAATGTCCCACTTACCAAAGACTTCAACCCTCAGTCTTGGTCTCAAAATCATATTGTCTTTGTGGCATACGTGTTTGCCAAAAGAAAAATTATCACAATCTTTAACAAACTCCTTAGCATCAACAAAGAGAGTAGGCCACCAAAATCTAGTCATCATGATAAATTTTGTAGTTGTGCCTATTGAGAAATGACCTCTTGCCAAATTTTCATGAGCTTGCTCAAGAATAGGACATTAATCATTTTTGGTACATAAGCAAATGTATTTCTGCATGAGCTTGCTCAAGCATAGGAGGTGAAAACATTTTTGGTACATAAGAAAATATGTTTGTGCTTAGTCTGCTTATATATTTTCCTACTAGAGCATAGTTTTGAGCCTTCCTTTCTATGGTTCATTCTCTTTTCATGTCCATGTTCTCTAGAATGTTCTGTTTGACATATATTCTCTCAAGTACTCTCCCACTTGGGTAGTGAAGGTATGAAAAATCATGGAGTTGGATATAGATGGTCGCTTCTGACTTGGGCACAACCATTAATGCAATCATTCACATATATCTTCATGGTATGCCAATGCACTCCAAGCCATCTTCATCTTCACACAATGTGATCCTTGACTTAGTGGAAACATGTAACTATAAAATGCCCTTGCTACAAATAGAAACTCCGCTCTAGAGGCTTGATGCATAGCAATAGAACAATGTCTGGAAATTTCTTGTAGAGCCTTCTTCATAGCATTTTATAGAGAGTTGATTGTAGAATAAGCTAAGCAAAACTTATTGTAGTGACCAATGGTTGTGACCACTTAAAAACCATCTCTATCAAGAATACATAGGCATCAGGTAAGTCATCATCTAATTCTCATGGTTCTTCTCCCATTTTAATCATAGAAAGGTGATTAGCGCTATGGTGAACAAATATTTTCTTCACCAGTACTATGAAATCAAACCAATAGGATGATAAACCACCTAACTATCGAGCCCATGTTTTAAGCCTTATTAATCAAATACAACAAGGCTTGATGATCCATGAAGGATTTATTGACCAATAGGTAACGCTTGAATTTGTTCACTACATATATGGTCATACTTAATGCTTCTCTTGTGATAATTGTATAGTTCTTCTTAGAAACATTTAGCCATCTATTAATATAACAAACTGGAATATCCATGTTTGCCTCACGTGGTTGAGAAAGAAAAAAGCCAATTGCAAAGCTTGATGCATCAATGTGCTTGCGGAATATTCTAGTTCAATATGGAGCTTTCAATATTGAAGGTACAATTAAAGCATCTTAAGCTTAGGTTTTCCAAACTGTCCTAAGCTTGAGTTTTTCTCATATTCATTTGTCCATATGAAGTTAATAAGCAATCCATGCAATGGTTGTGTTTCTATTGCATACGTGTAATTGAATTGATGATAATAACTACCATAGCTTGCACTTATTGTACTAAAGTTGATCAAGAACGACTAGTCAATAATCACATTGATTTTCTACAAATATATCGTCATTCCACTTTTGGAGCAATAATCATCATTACTTTTATGATTATTACTATGCAGATTTCTAGATTACCTTCTTCAAATGATCCATCTGTAAGGAAGAGAACACACAAGTTATCAATCAATACATATTCCTCAAAATCATGTAGATCGGGGTGTTTTAAATGTCCCCCTTGATTGTGTATGCTAGATAGGTCCTTCTTTGTAGGAATCCCCACCCCCTCCTTTTGCTTCTAAATTTTGACTAGCCCAAATGCGTGCTTGGTGAGCTTACAAAGCTACTCGTATAGCCTAAAAGACTCCATTAACCAATATAGATCCTCTTTATTGTAATGAAGGTTCATCAATGTGTGGAAAATAATCTCAAGCTGATCATTTTATCTCTTCAAAATTGTTTTTTTTTTTTTTTTTTGCTTAGCAATTTCATATTTCTTTCTTGTTGACTCTTACTCTTTGGCTCTCCAAGACCTTTTTGAACTTCTCTTGCTTCCTTTTGCATCCCCTTTATTTTTTGGATTTTGGAGTCTAGCCTATGTGCACAGTAATAATCATCCTGATTATTGCTCCCTCTCATATGAACTAGAAGATGGTATAATTTCCACAGTTCACCCTTCTTGCTTGGATGCTAGGGACAATTTGGTTTCAAAGGAGTTTTCTCACACTCCTTGAGATAGCCCTGATAGGCGCTAAGTTCTTGCCTCATTTAGGGCATTGATTGATTCCATGATCATAAGCTCCAAAAGTATAACAATTTCCTAGTCTTTCTCTTTTGAGTTTAGGAACTTGTTGCCACATGTCCATGTTAGTAATGAATTACAATGCACCATGATCCATAGTGATCTTTCTGTTTGGATCACCTCGATGCATCAATGATTACCCGTTTTCACCCACATCCATACTAAAATTGTCCTTGTAATAAGGAGTCCATAGAACCATGACATTTTCTTCCATAGTCTAGTTGGGTTTGCATGAACTTGATTGGAGCTTCACTAACTTTGGGAAACATAGGTTTTGTTCCCAATGTGGGTTGATTTTACTCTCTTGTTGATAGATTCTATGAACCATGGGTTGTATGTTTTGGATATGTATGACATTGTTGCTCAGAATGTTGAAGAAAATGAATCTTCTCATGTGGACCCAATGAACAAGTGTGGCATGTTAGATCATTGTGGCATTCATGGCTTGGAATACTTACAAAAAGGCATGTGTTTAATTCGCCTATGGTATCTCCTCCAAAGTCATATGTATGTGAAGCTAATTTTGGAAAAAATGCATCATTTTGTTGTTCTTATAGATCATAGTGTTGGTGTTTCTTGTAAGAAAAAATTGATTCACAATGAGATGACTACATATTGATGGGTACTTCTTTGTTCTCATGCTCTAAGTACTATTGTACTTTGCTCAAGAATTTCACATGCTTTACAAGGGTATATGCCTGGAAGAAAAAGTATGACGTATTGGATACATTTAAGGATTTGTTGAGCATGTGGAACTTGAAAGTGTTTCAATATGAAAATCTTGCAAAGTAATAGAGTAGGAGAGTATATGTCTCGTGCATTGCAAGACTCTATCATATGAAATCCATAAAGCATCTTGCTACACTACCATAGATACCACAAAAATGGTGTTGTTGAATGCAAGAATTGTTCTTCACTAGAAATGGTTAGATGCATATTGAAAGAAAAACATCTTCCATCAATTTTGGATGGAAGCAATCGCTTGTGCTACTCATGTTTTGTATAGATGTCCAATAAAGGCATTGAAGAATGTAGATCCATTGGAGACTTATAATGGTCTTAAGCCTAAAGTTGACTACATGTAGATTTTTTATTCTCTTGATTATGTATATAATCATTCACATTTTCATCTAAAGTTTGGCAATAAGAATACATTTTTATTGGTTGTGTTTTTGGTGGCAAAGGATACCGGTTCTTTAATCCTTTGACACAAAAAAATCATTGATATCAAATATGTTGTCCTTGTTGAGGATGCTTATAATCCTCTTGTTGATTTTGGTGTACATAAGCATAATGTGGACAGTAATGTATTTGATGGATTGTTGCTTATGCCAAGTGCAATATGTTGTTTTTTAGGAGCAAAAATAATACATGAAGCATACATATTGTTTAAATGGGTTTAACAAACTTTAGTTGATGCTAAGAATGATACTCGTATGGAGAAGAGAACCCATCTTGGGACTTTTTTTTATTGCAATAATGTAAACTTCAATCTCTAAGTACGTGACTTTGAGGATCCTTGTAAACCTGATAGTATATCACATGCATTGTAAAGTGATCAATGAAACTTGAAATGGATTCTACTGAAAAGAATCATGCATGAAATCTTGTTGATTTACCACCGATCAAGAAGTCTATTGGCACTAAGTTGATCTTCAAAGTGAAGAGAAAGCTTGATGGATCAATTGACATGTACAAGGCTTGTCTTGTTGCAAATGGTTATGCACAAAAGAAAGGCATTGACAATGAAGAGAATTTTGCACCCACTAGTAGACATGCTGCCATTATGGCTCCTATGGTTGCTCATAATGGTCAAAAAATGCATCATTTGGATATCAAGACTGCTTCTTTCAATGGAAATTTGCATGAGAAAATTTATGGTACACAACGTGCTAGTTTTGAGGTTTTGGGTAAGGAGCATATAGTGTGTTATTTGAGAAAATTGTTGTATTGTCTCAAACAAGGTCCTCATGCATGAAATGAGAAAATTCATTTATGGTTGATGTCAAAAGGTTTTGTGTAGTCTTTGGTTGAGAGTAAGTACACTCTATTAACATCATGAAGATAATGTGACTATTATCATTTCAATTTATATAAATGATTTGTTGTTGATTGGAAACAATGAGGATGTCATATGTATGTTCAAAGAGACTCTTCACTAATTTCTAGATGTCAAACATGGGTTGTCTGTAGAAATACTTGGGTATGCAGTTTAAGCAATCCAATAAGGGCATTTTCATGCCATGAGGATTTTATGCATATAAGGTGCTTCAGTGTTTTGGCATGGAGACATGTAAGCCTATTTCCACTACCATGGAGCCTAGTTTACATCTATCACTTCATAATGGTTTGGAAGCTTTTGAGATGCGTACCTATTGTACATCAATTGGTTGTCTTATCTTCTTGGGGGGATCACTTTGCATCTAGACATTCAGTGTGCAATTTGAGTCACTAGCATATTTATGCATCATTCTAGTTTGCATTAAGCTGCAAACTAAAAGAGGTCTATGAAACATCTTTAGCATGATATGGTTTATGAATTGTTCTTTTCTCAAGAGAAAGGGCCTCTTCAACTTGTTGCAGTTAGTGATTTAGACTGGAGTGGTTATTATGATACACGACACTCCACCATTGGGAATTGTTTATACTTGGGTGATGATTGTTTTTATTGGCTCAACAAGAAACAATGCAAAGTTCACAACCGTTGTAGATTGCATGTGGAGATGCACGTTACTACATGATCTCTTGATGCCTCAAGATGGTGCTATCATGGTTTACATAGATAGTCAAGTAGCTATTATGGTGGCATGAAACTCATTATTACATGCTCACACAAAGCATATTTGAGGTACACTATCATTGTATGGGATCATAGCAGGGGAGACACACTTGGCATTGTATCCTACACAAGAGAACATGGTGACTTATTCACAAAAGGCTCTATCTCGACCCAAGTTTGAAGCTTTCCACAAACCCTTAGGCTTCATACAGGGCTAGGCTAATCTTCACATACCCTATTACACTATCACTCCAAGGGGTTATTTTAATATATCTCTCTATGAGTAATGCTAGTGTATATGCGCCCCATATGGGAGTGTTGTTTCCTATGGGTCTCAAGTTCCATCAAAATCTGCTTCTTTTTCTCACTTCCTCGTTCATATCTTCACAAATCCATCAAATTTAGCAATTATCTTGAATTAAATGGTGCACATACCGAGTTGCAACTGTCGGACAAAATTATTGAATAATATTGCCGATTACGCTTCCCTTTGCAAACCTAATGTTGTCGCGCCTATCTACAATTTTTCCACTTAGCCACTTGTAGACTAGTGTACCCTAATTTGTACGCTTACCATCTTGTACATTCTATCTCTAGGAGCTTCAACACATAGAACTCAATTCTTAGACAGCTGGGGGGGCGGGCATGTAGAATAAGAAGAAGAGAGCAAAAGAGGAAACAATTTTCTATGCTTTCTGGCCTAAGAAATGTCCCTCATTTTGCTTTGGGTATTTATGTTTGTGTGTGTGTGTGTGTGTGTGTGTGTGTGTGTGTGAAGAGAGGAAATAGTTTGCTAAGATTTTTGGCCTAAAAAACGTCCCATATGTGCCTCATTTGGACTCAAATTTATATGATCCAAGATTCTAACCCACATTTTGGCATGCTCCATCTGCATTGGTGCAATCCTCCAAAACTGTGCATTTAAATTTGTTTACAACACTCTTAGCATATATTTCAGAGAAAATTGATCTTTTGGACGTATCTTTCTCCTATGAATTTAAATTCTAATGAATAGTCAATTTTAAGGTCTCGGGATAATGAAAAATGCATTTATAGCATCAAAATCTTGTTTTTGTTTCAAAATATTTTTACAACAAGGAGAAGTTTTTTACAAAAAGTGAGTATTTTGTTGTATATGTACCTTGATGCATTCTTAGGCCCGTACTGGATGCATCCTTGGATATGTATGCCATTGTGTGGTTCTCTTTATGAGTCGTTATAGATTTTGAATGAATCTATAGATTATTGGGTGCTCTTATGTATCTATGTGTAAAAGCTAGAATTGATTTGGGCATCTATTTAGCGACAATACAAGTGTACACATATTTTTGTGAGCTTAGCATAGGCTGACTCGATGCATTTTTTGGCTGAGCCTTTGTGGATTAGGCGGAAGATGTGGACATATGCAAAGATTAAACATGTTTTGATCATTCTTTTAGAAGAGAGAAAAGCTTGACCATGCTCTTGCTCTTGATGTTTATGGTTATGACCTTGAGTATGTGCATACACCACTTTGATGTTCTTATTCTTCTTGATATGTGTGTAAAGATGTTATGCATGTAATGCAAATCGTCATTCAAAAACACGGCGTTTAGTTGAATCCTACATTGAACTTTGTTGGGTATGTCTAGTCTCTATATCATGCAGCAGTGTTGCTTTATCTTTGATAGCACTACAACAGGCAAAAGCATGGTGCACCTATAAAATACACAGAAATAGTATGCTACAAGCAATAGAACCAAAATATGAATACTTTCGATGATGATCGTGTGATGCCAGAGAGAATGAGAGTGAGGGAGAAAGCACTAGAGTGCATACATGCACACCTCTTCGAAAGGGAACATCAACACAAGATCGGGGGAAAAGGCTACTCCTCCCAGATAGGTCCCTCAATAAAACCATGTGAGACTATTTATCAATTTTTGAAGGCTTAGAAAAGTAGGTAATGAGAGTTTATCGAATGGAATAATATCATAGCCTTATCTATGAGCATCTAATATCATCTGCGAGAAACCAATTGTGTTATGGTTTTCATCTATCATCCATACAATAAATGTCTATTAGTAAAATAAATAAATACCATTACATGCTTTGATGCCACTACAACACGCAAAAGCATAGTGAGCTGCAAAATACACGAAAATAGCATTCTATGAGAAATAGAACCGAACATGAATACCTTCGATGACGATGGCGTGTTGTTAGAGAGAACTAGAGTGAGAGAAAAAGCACGAGAGTGCATACATTGCACCTTTTAGAACAAGTGTTATGCATGCACGAGAGAGAGAGAGAGTTTATAAATATTGATAATAGCAAGCCTTATCCGTGAGCATTTAATATCATCCAAATGATCAGTATTATTTTCCACCTATCAGCCATACAATAGATATCTGTTAGTATCCATAAATAAATACATTATAGTTGCCTCTATAAGAATTTCCCATTTAAGCCATACTTGTAGTATTGCAAGTGTGCCAACGTTGAATAGGAGAAGGTAACTGGTGATGGCAGGATACAAAATGCAATTTAGAGCCTAGGCCATCGTTAGATAGCTTCTTACAGGTAGCCATTGTTAAACAAGTGAAAAAGGGTGTAATATATGTTGGCTTCTTATGCATTTATTGCTTCTAGAGCAAGCATTGCAAGCCCTTAGCGTGATGGGGCTCTAACTAAAACCCCTACCCATGCCGCTATCCTTTGAAACTGAGAGAGAGAGAGAGTTCATACAAAAGGAAACATGTAATGAGAACTTAATTAGGTGTTGGACATGCCGTTTGAAGGTAGGGGGGAGAGTGCCCATGGAAAGTAAGAATGGAGGAACCTTAAAAGTTAAAAACAGGTGAGTGCTTTCTAATCACTTCCATCTTTAGCATATATTTCCAGTAGCACATTCCATGATAAAATACCATGAAGACAAAGTACATATTGTTCCTTTGGAAGTTCACCACATTTGATGTACACATCAACAAATGCATTGCCAAGCCCAACCTTTGTACTCACAACGCCCTGCTCTCAAACCCTTGCATGTATTCTTTTACCTTTCTCAATTGCTCCTAAGCTACCATAGGCTTTCAAAAGGGAGAGGAAAGTTACTTTGTCAGGCACTACTCCCTCAATTTGATCGATGAGTGCTTGCCCAGTATGGACATTTTAAGCATAGCCTACAGTGAGCGTATTCCTGATGCTCATCCATTGCTTGTTTCTACTTTGGCAAGAGCACCACATTTCACATACATATCGCCAAGCCCATTCCCAAACAAATCAAACCTTTCAAACCCCCTCTTTTATAATGCTATCATGGATTTTGCGGCCTTTATTGACTACATCTGGGCTTGCACATGCCTTGAGTGAACAAGATAAAGGATTATTCACTTGAAGGGATTTTGGCAATATCCTGGACAAATAGCACCCAAATGACTTCCTCATGGATTGAAATCTCATTAAAGACTTGTTGTGCCCTTTCCAATTCACCACATTTGGCATCCATTGTGCATGCCCCTTTCACATACTTTTATGGCATTATCCAATGCTCCTACATTTCCACAGGCTTTGAGAGTACAATCTTCGAAGATCTTGCATACCTTCATTATGCAAGTATATGTGATTGCATTTGGATAAATGCACTCTCTTTGCATTTAGATAAGACAGACTAGAGCTTCCTTAACACAGCCAAAGCATTGCCAACTCAACGTGTTTCTCCAACAGCCACACAAGGTGTTGGCATTGGTGATTGCATCTAGAGAAAGGTCTTCCCTTTGTATCTGATTAAAAATGCCCAGAGCTTCCTTGCCACGACCATGTTGGGCATCTCCGGCATCCAAGAGATGACATTTTGGATAGAAATCTCATCAAGAACTTTATATGCTTTCATAAGGGCGCTACATAGAATATACATATCAACCAAAGCACTAGCACAACATGTTTCTAACAAGCAATCTAGTTGTAAATTCTCTCACCCATGCGAAGGTCTTGCGTAAGGCCACAGGCATTCATGGTGTAAGCATACATGATTTCACTTGGAGAAAGACCCTCTTTGCATGTGGATAAGATAGCCCAGAGGTTCCTTGCCATTGCATATCATGCAATAAACACGCTCCAAAAGAAATGACATCCCAAAGTGGATGTCCATCATGAACTTTATGTGCTTCTATAAGGGCATCACATTTGGGATACATATCGATCAAAACATCACCAAGCACTACATATTTCTCCAGTAGACATTGCATTGTGAATTCTCTCACCCATGTCAAGATCTTGCATAAGGTCATAGCTCCTCAAAGTGCAAGCATTGAATACATTTGGAGAAAGACCGACCCCTTCATGTCTGATTAAAATAGCTTAGAGCTTCCTTGCCACAATCCTACAATCAACACGTTGCAAGAGACGACATCTTGACAAGGATGCCCATCAAGAACTGTTCATGCTTTTGGGAGGGCACCACATTTTGCATACATATTGGCCAAAGAGCTGCTAAGAAAACATCTTGCATAAGGCCATCCAGTGATAAGAGCACATGGCTTCCTGCAGTTAATGTTGTTCTTGTTCCTGCAATCAACGCATTCCAAGTGATGCCATTCCGAACAGGAAGCCCATCAACAACTTTTCTTGCTCTGATAAGGGTACCTTTTCCATGTCTCTTATTGATGTGAGAAGATCAGAAGGAACAACATCTCCGCAATTTACATTGACTTCTTGCAACCCAATTCCGCTCTCTAGTGAGACAACTCTCCAGTAATTCATAGCATCCACTGCGCTGAAATTGTATAATTGAGAAAACCCACGTATTGTATTGACACAAGATGACAAGGTGAAAAGTCATTATGGCCTACCAAAGAGGATGAGAAAGAGCGTGACCCACCAATACTCAATATCAACTCTCTCAAAGTGGCCAACATATACATGAGCCAAATTCCAATGCTTAGTTTCTACTGGCCAATGCCAGCCATGCATAACACTGGTCCACAATCGCTCCCAAGTTCCATGTTTTAGTAAGGCCTAATGTAGACCCAACAAAGACAAGCTATTTGTCAAACACATCCTGTGAGCATGATCCGCAAGAAGTTTTGGACAAATTCTCATAATAATTCCCACATTCTGACTTACCTCAACATCATGAGCTTCTGTGAGGGAGGCACCGGATACCTAGCTAGGTACGATTGGGGGCAAGGGACCGCCGGCCCGGTGGGGGGGGCGGTGGTCCCCTGCCCCCAATCGTACCTAGCTAGGTATGCGGTGCCTCTCGAGCAGAAGCTCATGATGTTATGCATTGTCCACCGGGCCGGCGGTCCCCTGCCCCCAATCATACCTAGCTAGGTATGCGGTGCCTCTCGAGCAGAAGCTCATGATGTTCTGCATTGTATGAAAAACACTGAAAAAGGCTCCGTTTTCTTACATGAGAAAATTTTCCAAATCTTCTTGTGCATGTAAGAGTGGTGGGTGATAAGTGCGCGACAATGCAGCCAGCAAGCAGCTACATCACAAGAATGCAGGATGTTGACCTTGAACGGCAAGCTATGTAGCACCGATTGCAAAAAGTTGTCAACATTAAAGAGGAATATTTTCAAGCTCTAAAATTGCAAAGATTTGTGGCCATTCAAGCCTTTTTGTGTTCTCATATAAGTATTTTTCTTCGCACACTAAAATAGGGGGTGCCAGAGCTCCCCGATCATCTACGTGCACGCGGATGATGGGCGAGCTTTGGCACCCCCTATTTTTTGGATATTTCTAGTACGTGAAGAGGTCAAAATATCCATAAAGAAAGATCTAGAGGATTATGATGACAATGAGGATAGATCATGGGAGTGCATACTTATCGTCAAAGCAATGCAAAATGTTTATGCTCTTGTTCAAACAGCTTATCCTCAATATGTCACTTTGTGCTTCCAAGAAGTGAATGAGGATTCCAAGGTGTCTATAAAAAATTTTGGCAAAGAGCAAGCATGCACCTTGGCTCGTGTGTGTGTGTGTGTGTGTGTGTGTGTGTGTGTGTGTGTGTGTGTGTGTGTGTGAGAGAGAGAGAGAGAGAGAAACAACACATTCTGGAGTTTGCTTAAGCCTCTTTTGTAGCAATCTGAGGATAGTGCCTTACAATATTGTGAAAATCATTTCTTATCATTTTCTTCTCCTCTTAGTAGTTTTCTTGATATGAAGAGGCTACTCTACCCTCTCCTCTCTTATGTTCATAAAAAATCATAATTTGCAACACACATAGTTGACCTTGAAGAAAAGAGGAAGTTGCTTGGCATTAGCAATTTACTTATTGTAATTGGAAGAATACCTTGGTAAGAACTGGGAAGGCTATTCAAGAAATTTTGCATAAGCAAACCATCAAAATTTCACTTGTAGTAAACATATATCCTCTTAGATCCATAATGTCAAAAAGTTATGCATAGAGTGGCCTTCATTTATATACACTAAAATTTCTTATGCAGGTAAATGGTGTAAGATTCATTTCAAATTTTTATAAAATGGCATGTGTAACCTATGCCTCCTTTGTTGTCTTGGAAGATCTAATTTGCAAAATAATGGTTTGTGAGAAGGTAACACAATGAAATCATGAGCCCATGCATCTCTATCATCCCATTAGGTAAACCTTGTCAAGGCAAGACAACAACATCAAAGACAATAACATCCTTTATTTTTACCCTTTGTACCATTTGCAAATGAATGTACATGAAATTTGGTAGCTTGTAGATTGAGCAGCCTTTTTTCAAAACCGATGCATGAGGCATCTATAAGCTCTCGAGGGTGGGTTGATTCTCTCCAAATTATCCTCCCCGACCAAATTACGGAATAGATCGTTGTTGTTAGCCATGGCCATTTACCTATACTTGAAAACACACAAATACAACATTTGCTATCTTTCACTGCCCAAAACAATTTCTTGCCTGCAACGATGTTCCTAGAATATCAAGAAAAGGACAAAATTTTCTATACATTTGCTATTGTAGTAAAAAACAAAATCCAACATGAGTCCGGATCAAAATTTGACACAAACTTGCTCTACAACAAGTTCGAATAAATAGTAGCCTACAAACACCTAGTAAGAATTGACTTAATCAAAGGTGAACTGGATATAGTTCTTGCAACATTCCTTGAGAAGCTATAGAGCTCTTTGAAAGCAAACACTAGGTTTAAATTTGCAAGAATTCAGGAAAGCTTTAAGGAGGAGAAGCCCAAGATCAAAATTTGACACAAACTTAAATAGTAGCCTACAAACACCCATTAAGAATTGACTTAATCAAAGGTGAATTGGACACAGTTTTGGCAACATTCCTTGAGAAGCTATAGAGTTCTTTGAAAGAAAACACTAGGTTTAGATTTGCAAGAATGCAGGCAAGCTTTGAGGAGGAGAAGCCCAAGATCAAAATTTGACACAAACTTAAATACTAGCCTACAAACACCCAATAAGAATTGACTTAATCAAGGGTGAAATGGACACAGATTTGGTGAGATTCCTTGAGATTTGCAAGAATGCAGGCAAGCTTTGAGGAGGAGAAGCCCAAGATCAAAATTTGACCCAAACTTCTTATTAAGAATTGACTTAATCAAGGGTGAATTGGACACAGTTTTGGTGACATTCCTTGAGAAGCAAACACTAGGTTTAGGTTTGCAAGAATGGAAGCAAGCTTTGAGGAGAAGCCCAAGAACACACAACATAGAGGAAGTAGTACTTAGTGTTAGTGAAAAGATTATGAAACTTTTGAATGATGGTTATATTAACAATGCTAAGAACTGCCTAGCGAGGGAACAAAGAGCTTCGGTGATTCTGAGGGTCTTCACAAGTCACTACCATAACATGGTAGCAAAGAATCCTTTATGAAAGCCACATGTTGCTGTAGAATTGACACACCCCTCTAGCTATACCTTCCTCATCCCTAAATTCCAATACTGAACTGAGTCACTTTCATCAACTTTGTAGTATTCACCATGTAAATTCAACCGACATTAGCTCCATCATGTAACTGAATAGAAGGTCGGGCCGAAGACCTATGGGGATATCCTCACATGCTGATGAGTTTATTGGGTCAGCTAGAGAATTGAGGTGTACACTCCACATGTGGGGCTGAATTGAATGGACCAGAGGTAGACGTGTAAGAGGTTCTATCATGCAGATGAGATCAATGCAATTCAAAAACATGTGTGCAAGAAGAGGGTCTTGAGCAGCTCAAGGGACTTCAATGTTGAGGCTATTTGTCGACAACATTTTGGACCCGACAATGGTATCTGTAATTGCAATGCCCATTGTTGGATGGATGGAGGAAAACCTTGAAGCAATAGAATCTTTTGTTTCGGCCTCTGAAGAAGTGCAGTACTAATCGATGCAGCCATGTTGTGAGCACAAGCATTGCAGGGGGTCCTGCCAGGAGTTTGTGAGGCAGGCTACCCTTACTAGAATAACTCCTGGTGATGCAAAGGGGGAGGCGATAGGCAGGTAACTTCCTACCCTAGGAATAGGCGTTCATATATTTCCCTGGTGGTCATCACTGCTCTTTTATAGGAAGCGCTCCAGCTCAATGCCAGTGCCCAAATGTGAGGTTTGATCAAAAGCTACAGCATGCTTGATGTAAGTCCCCGTAGGCTTGTGTACTAGTGTTGTGTACCTTTAAAGAACCTTCAGTTTGAAACATCTGTTTGCGTGTCAGTCTCATGTTAGCATCAAATATTATGAGCAGCATCGCTTTTGAGAAATAGAAGAGGTCCTGATGAATTGCAGTGCACGTACCTGATTTCACTGCAATTGCGAAAGCCACCCACATTATCAAGGATTTGGAGTCGGTAAATCTAGTCGGTTTCGTGCAGATGGGCTTCTAAACACGAAGGTTGGATACTTATTCATAGCCTTGGCGACCTCTTTATTCGAATCATGGCACTTCCAACTAGAAGGATAGATTATTTAAGTCATTTCATTTGAAAAATTTCCATTTTATCCACAGGCTCCCTCACGATAATAATCAATCCAGACCACACCACACCAGCTAGAGTCATCCCCAAAGCAAAAGTAAATTTTCGATAAAGACTACCAGGAAAGCAGAAAGAGAATAATTTATTCGCAAAATGAATACACATCCTCAATGAGTCAAATGGCTTCAATAACAGAGGATTACATCATCAGCCCTTGCTAAAACTAGCATTGGTATCATTCACATATGTTAAACAGCTCGAACTCTGTACACCCAAAAGTTGCTCCAGGCTCTTTAAAATTGCAAAGAACAACCTTAGTCATCTTTCTACAATACCCTGTACAGCTTTCGTCAAAAGCCAGCATTAGAGCAAAGACTGGTCTGGTCTTTGTGCCAAACCTGAAGCTTTCTTTACAATGTGTGAGTGGCGACCTCTCAGTCATCACATTTGAAGGGCCAAAATGTAAGTGAAGACAGCCTTCATTCTTTGACATAGGCTCTACATAGCTGCATTCCACCGAGGTTTGAGGCCTTCGCCCTGGCTGCCTTAAGTGGCCATCACCAATTGCTTTCAATTTACAAAAAATCAAAACTTCCCTCTTCCCAGAGCATTTACAATCAAACACGAAAGAGATATCGCATCTCATCCATAGAAAGTCTGGTCTTCTGATCAGCTGGTGAGTCCTCACCAAAAGCAGAAGCTACCATCTTACGCTTTCGTTCCTGTAACATTCAAACCACAATAAGAGGTTGACGCTTGGATTAAGCACTGAGCCCTGACATGTCTTTTAAAAAATATGAAGAAATCCCAGGTTGAGCAAACCTGCAGCTCCAGGATTCGGTCTTCAATGGTGTTCTTCACTGTGAAACGGGAGACATTGACTACACGAGTCTGCCCAATTCTGTGCGCTCGATCGACAGCTTGATCTTCCGTAGTTGGATTCCACCATACGTCTATGAGTAACACATGAGATGCTGTGACCATATTAAGACCTAGGCTTGCAGCCTTCAGAGACATGATTATGACTGTAACCTGAACATTTGTAAATGATGTCAAAAGGCCTTTCAATCTAAATAATTTGCAGTGTTGACTAAATCACCTCTTCACTGTAAATAAAACTTTACTTGAGCTAGTTTAGAACTTACATCAGGCAACTGCCGAAAGTCCGCCAGAGCGCGATCTCGAGCTTGAATTGACATGGTACCATCAAGCCTTCTATAGCAAAAACCTTCCTTCTTTAAAGAGACTTCTAATAGATCCAGCATGCTAGTCCATTGTGAAAAGACAATAGCCTTTTCAGTCCTTAGAGTAGCCAATTCTGAACTTTCCAAGCCATTCATTAACAAATTTGACGGCAGAGCCTTCAAGGTTTTGATGACCGCCCTAATTTTTGAAGACTCCTCTTGTTGAGGATTTAAACCAGGCTGCGCAAGCACACCAAACGAAGGGTCCACAAGATCTCCACCCCCATCAACAAGTGACTTTAAGGCTGAGCATGAATATACTGTGGATGAGCTAAGAAACGCTTCACACTTGGGGTAGGGGCAACTTGCACTATCGTCTTGTGTCAGCCTATCAGACAGGCATTGTCTGCAGAAGACATGAGAACACATGGTAACAACAGCATCCTCTGGAACATCCTGTCCACATAACAAAATTAGCTCAAAGTAGAACTCATTTCTGACATCAAGAAGAGAACGGACATGAGGTAGAAAAGAATAGCATAAACGACAAGGTGCATGAAAGAGAGATAAATTAAAGTGTGGGTGCTAACAAAAAAGAAAACGAACTTGGCACCAGATGAATAGAAGCTTTTATATGTGTAAAATATAGCAATGTACAAGAGCAAAACTTACCGAGCATATGCTGCATGCGTCACTATTTCTTTCTAGGATTGACAAAAGAATCATCCTTTTCTCCATAGATAATTTTCTTGCACATTCTACATTGCTCCTTTCTGCAATATCAGAATGACCTCCTTTCACAAGACGAGGATGATTGCATGCTTGCCGGAGACGCAAAAGCATCCACAAAATATTTACGTAATTGCTTTGCACTGTTCCTGCCTCAGCATACATCTGATAATACCCAGAGTTCGAGTAAATGGCACAGCTTTACAAAGCATACACGCAGCACATCGAATGCAAAATACGGAGCACGTGCACTTGTCTTACATCAGGAGCTTGAGCTGAGATAGTCCTACTCTAATCACATGTAGGGTTACAGTGCAAGTTAATCAGTAGTCTTAACAATCAAGATCAAAAAGAGAGGAGCTTTGGAATATAGTGAAGGCAATTCTAAGCCAAATGATGTAGATACTAAAGCTGTCAAGAGGCCCTAAAATTATCTCGTATATCTGTACCATTGGCAATGAGCATTAGGCTGTAACGAATGAAAGCAAACTTCCTATATCAAAATAAAAGGTGATCCTGCCAAACATGTACGGACGCTGAAAAAGCCTGATAAATGTACCAACCTTAAACTGCTCTCTAGACTGTGTTTCTAGGGTACTATAGAACGTGCGTTCTTCTGGAGTAAAGTCCACTTGCTCCAAAGCTACCAATTTATCAGGTATAGTTATTATTGGCTCTCCATCTATCTGAGATTCTGCACACAACATATTGAAAAAGAAGGTTCAGGACTGAATGAAGTATAACATTAATTTAAATTATTCTTTTTGGAAATATATGAATAAAAACAAGGGGAACAGACACGATAAATGACAGAAGCTTATCAAACAATCAACAGTCGTTTACATCAGAAACAAGAGAGCAGTGGTTGATTTTCTGAACTTAAGCTTCTAACCACAACAAAGACAAAAGACAAACATGCAATTTCTTACTTCCATATTCAAGCTACAAACTAAAACGAGAATCTAGACATGGAACAAAACGTTCCAAAACAAAATATAAGGACCGTCTTGAAAGCTTGACGACATGCAACCTTACGCCCGCTGCTTGTCCAAACACAACCAAAAAAAAAAGATCACCTTCATCACGCACAACTTGGCCTACAACTAAATGATCAAGTCATGCCCTAAGCTAGGAAAATCAAGATCAACCCCTAGGCACAAAAATTCAACAAAAATTTTTATATCCCTTCATAAGTTCAGAATAGTTTAAACTCACAAATTATAAGAGGGGATAAAACACTCACAAAACTACAAAAGCAACGGACACAAGAAAACGCCGGGGGGGAGGGGGGGGGGCTTTAAAGCACTTTATTTGCTTAAAGATTTCTTGGAAAAGGCATACGCAAAATAAGTTGAAGCATCTTACTTGGCTAAACTTGAAACAAGTACTCAACTTTAAACTAAAAAGGGTAAGACATCTCAAAGACTTAATCCTAGAAACCAAACTCCACACAAATTCTTCTAAGGGAACAAACTTAAGTCCTAATGTAGGCTAAATACTAGAAATGAATACTACTACAAACCTGTGAAGAAGAGGCTGAAAATAACCAAAGAAGTACAAAGATCCAACCTTCACAATAAGTGACCTCAACTTCGTTGCTTGTCCCAACAAGAATAAGATTATCACCATTATCATGCATAGCTTGGACAATAGAAATGGCATCCCTACTCACGTCGTCAATGCCCAAGAGTAAGTGCAGGTTTGTATAGAGGTCATTCATGCTTTGAACGTACTCTATAAAACCAACGAGTTGAGTTTCGATCACCCTCCGGAGGTGAAGGGCATTACTCAACCATGATAAAGGCTAGCATTTGTCAAAAATACTAGAAGCGCTAGAGATCAAAACATCAAAAGAGTGTATTATTAAGTCAAACAATAAGTCAGCTTTTAAGCTCCCCACTTTTATTGAATTTACTATTGATTATCTTGAACATTCCAAAGGAAGAAACATCAAAAATAAACTTACTACGATGCAAAAATGAATGAACGTTTTCCATGATTCTTTGAAATGAGTATCATTTCTCGAGGAGTAAAGAAATAAGATGGCACGACTGAACAACAAATACTAGAACAAAGACAAGAAAACCTAAATAGTTGAGAGCAAATGACCCCATATTTGAGATGTGAGCTCGTTGCTACTGCTCGTCCGCCATCGCTAGCACCCCCTTCCCACCCTGTGTGCACTGCCCCCTCTCTCGCGACCAGCTCTCCCGCCCCGGCCAGCTCGCACCCTACTCCGCTGCCCCAGCCCGCTCCCCCTCCCCTCGCGCTCTGCTGTCCCGCTCCTCCTCCCCTTCGTAACCCGCTCACTATTTCCCCCCCTTGCATTCGCTGCCCCTTCCCATCCCGTCTTGCTCTGCTATCTTGGAGGGCGTCCACGCCAGCGGGAGTACGCCTATCCCCGACTTCTTTGCAGTAGCAGACACAAATGGAGGCTCATGCTCCACCCCAGAGGGACTCTCAAGAAGCCCCCTCGCCCGACCCTGCAGAGCCCACCATCCGACTTGCTATCTCGCCGACAGAGCAAGCGAGCCTTGCAGCAGAGGTGAAGCGCCTCCGGGCAACCTTCGTCATCTAGGGGAGGTGCATGATCTCCTCCAGGCCAGCCTTCTTGCAGAGATGGGCAAGATCCTCGACATTCATCTCCTCGGACGTGGCTACTATCAGATAGAGTTTGAGACCTCCGAGATGGTTTCCAAGGTCATTGCGATGAGCCCCCTGGACGAGCTCACTTTCGAAAGTGGCGCCATGGTTTCGACCAAGCTACCAACGTTCTTGTCAAGGAGGCACACCTTCCCATCTCAGTCTGCTTCCTCGACCTGAGGAGGGAGTACCTTCCGCTCCTATCCAGGATAGGCTCAGAGATTGGGACCGTCTTGGAGACACCTCGCACTACAGCCTTTGTAGCTGCCTTGGCAGCTGGCATTCCCACAGTACGTAATCAGGTTTGGGACACCCACACCCTCCCGAAGGTGATTCTACTACCTTGGGTGAGTGGTGGTTGGCTCCGCCAGAGCGTGGAGTATTCGAGCCTCCCAAATTAGTGTTTCATTTGTCGTCAGATCGGCCATCTTGCGAAGGCTTGTCCACGGAGGAGGCCTCGACCTTCACCTCAAGCTCAGTCCCAGCCTCCTAAGGCTGGCCAGCAGCAGCAGACAGAGTCACAGGGTACTCAGGCAGACTCACCCTATGAGCCTAGGGCTCAAGCAAAGGAGGGTTGGCAGCAGGTTCATGGTCGACGTCGACAGGGGCCACCATGTCAACCTGGCTCTCCGGGTGGTTGCCAAGCTCCAAACAAGCAACAGTGGGTTCCCACAGAGAACTGTTTCAACCCTCTTCAACAGGACGAGGTCCCAGCTCCACCCTCCACCTCAGCCTCACCTTCGACAGCCCCTCCTCCCCTCGAGTTCTCCTCCACCCCTCCCCCTGGCCTCTTCCTCCTCCCCGCCTCGCCCTCTCCTTATGCCGCTCCCCGCCCCCCCCACTCCTCCTCCTCCCACTAGCCCCCCTGCTTTTACATCTTCTCCGGGTCCTACCCCACAGCCGACCCATGGGCTGCTAGGAGATTTCTTGCCACGAGTCGCTTGGCGAGAGAGGAACAGCCTTTCTTGCGAACCCCCCTTCTAGTGCAGACGTCTCCCTTTGCAGTAGTTCCTCGTGGACTGACAAGCTTCAACATTCGTCATAGGTGGAACTTCTTCGCCTATGACTTCACACGGTTTCTCGACGATTTGAGGCAGCTTGTTCAGAGTTCATGTACTGTTCCTTGCTGCTAAAGAGATAGAGGCCCTGGACTCGGCGGTTGGGTCTCTTTACCCTTATGTGGCAGGGACCACTCTGAGTGGACTCTAGATTCAGTGATGGAGTGGCTGCAGGCACACGCCCTTGGCCAACTGCCACAAAGTCTATACCATGTCTGTAACTTCCCAGGTCTCCCATGTACATGGTGAGAGAACTCAAGTTCTTAGTGACACCTCCAGACTCGGCATGATGTAGACACATTGTGGTACAGTCCTTTGCTGACACGCAGAGCCCACCATGCTATGCATACATACATGAGTCATGAGGACTCCTGGACAAAGGAGGTTGCCCTGCGCACGGTAGACTCTTCTTGGGCCTGGGCTAGACATTCTTTGCAGTCACGCCTATCTCGGGGACGCTCGGATGCAGATTATTCCCCATCCAAGCCAGCCTCGAAGATAGCGCAGCTAGCTGCTGCTGCAACATCAGTTCTTTCTCGTTCTCCATGAGGATTGTCTCATGGAACGTGCAAGGATTAGATGGGCCTCAGTTTCAGCGTCAACGGGGTCGATTGTGTCAGGAGCTTCAGCGACGCCTTGTGGGCGGAGATATTGATCTTCTTATGCTGCAAGAGCATCACCTTTGTGAGAGCAGCATTAGACGATGTGGTCATCTTTTGCGTGGGCGATAAGAGACATTTTGATCAGCTGCACATGAACATTTATGCGACCAATGTGGCAAATGCACGTGCAGAGTTTTGGTCTCACATTGTAAGAGTCTCTGCCGCATGCAAAGCAATGGTGCATTGGGGGTGACTTCAACATGCTGGAGGACCCCTCTGATAGGATTGGAGGTAGCCATGCTACTGTGCACGGAGCTGAGTTGGTAGCTTGGGAGAGACTATGTATGACTTCGAGGGTTTCAGATCTTTGGTAGCACTCTGGCTTTGTAAGGCCCCCAAACAGCTTCGCCTTCTCTCGCTCGGACCGCAGAGTGTGAGGAGTGAATCTATCTCGAATAGATCGCTAATATGCGAGTGACCACATCTGTAACTTGGGTGGGTCTTTTTGCATTTTAGCTCGGACATCTTTTTAAAACCATGCACAAGTGATCCTCATTGTGACAGACAGACATAGGAGGGGGAGCACAATGCTACGCATCCCTGAGAGGATCTTGTTGGACTCAAAGCTCAGAGAACGAGTGGTGACTCTTTGGATAGAGGGCTTGGACACACATGACTCTCCTGCTAACAAAGTGGCCTCTGGACTTGCTCAGCTTAGTCGTTTCTTTCTCCAAGAGTCTACGGCCCGCCTAGCTACAGCGAGGGAGGAGGAGCAGCCTCTCCAACGGGGCGTTGCTTCCTTGCAAAGGATGCATGAGCAGCACCCAGACGGCTCATCGGGAGCTTGCCAGCATAGAGGAGAGGCGTCATGGGTTTGCTTTCCATCGACATGCATCTTAGTGCACCCAGGTGGGTGACAGAGTGATTGGGGCGTTCTTTGAGGCAGTGAGACCCCGTCATGCGCACACCAGTGATGGATCGGTTGCTTCAGAGCCAGAGGATATGCGTGGAGTTGCTACTGACTTTTATTGTGACCTACTGTCAGCGGAGCCTTGGTCAGAGCGTCAGAATGCATGCAGAGAGCAAGTTTGGGCACATATGCCTTGTCTTGTGACTGAGGAGATGCGCCAGAGGCTTGAGCTGCCTCTTCAGCTAGAGGAGCTTCATGCGGCCCTTAGAGCACTTCCCCGAGGTAGTTGTCCCGGTGAGGATGGTTTGACTCCTAGGTTTTCTTGGAGTACTGGGATTTTCTTGGCTCTCAGACCTTGCAGCGCTTTTCAGTACATCTTGCACACAGGAGAGATGCCTGATAGCATGAGTGAGGGCTTGAGGGTGGCTCCTTGGATGAGATTCGACAGTGGCAGCCCATCACCATTCTCAACTCAACCTACAAAATTTTAGCCAAGCCAATTCTCGAGAGTATAATACATGGGACCCATACAGGTTTTGTCAAGGAGCGCAATATCCTTGACAACATCTTCACTTTTTGGGAGGCGTCTGCCCTCGCCCGCCTTCGAGGTGAGGATCTGGTGATACTTCTCGATTTTGAGAAGGCCTGCGACAGAGTTAACTGGGACTTCTTGGAGGACACTCTATGCAGGATGGGGTTCTCAGATGCTTGGATCTGAGGTGTGTCAGCTCTCTACAGACGTACACACAGTCAGGTGGTTTAGGCAGGAGGTAGAGGGGACCGTTTCATGCTCAAATGCGCAGTCAGATAGGGCTGTCCTCTAGCCCCCTTTCTCTTTCTGTTCTATGTTGAGGCGATGAGCAAATTCTTGGTTTCACAACTACGTGGCTTAGCGCTCCGTGATGAGCTACTCGATGCTGAATTTGTAGACGACTTAGCTTTGTACTTGGAGGGCCAGGAGGCCAACCTGCATCAAGTTTTTTCGTATGGGTGTGGATGCCCAGCCGTACTTCGAGTACGGAAGCGTATGGAAAGTGATTTCCTACTTCATTACTTTGAGGCTCCATCTCTAAATTCTAATTTCTAAAGTTTCTGTGGTTTTGTGTTTGTGTATGAAGTTTTAAACATGGTGGTGTAGTATGTAGGCTTTTAAGCATCCTATGTGGTAGGCTATTTGACATGTGGAATTTCCAAGTAGTCGGATCTGTACTTGTTCCGTACCCGTGCGCGTCCGACGTGTGGTTGACGTATGGAAAAACTATCACCTGCATAGGTGTGAGCAGGCTCTAGAGACATTTTGTTGTGCATCAAGCGCACAGATCAATTGGAGGAAGACAGTGGCTTTCTGGGTTGGCAGTGCTCCTACGCCTGATTGGCTACCAAGTGAGGGTTTTAGATGGATTCCCCCAGGGACTGCAGTTCACTACTTGGGCTGTCAGTTTGGCCTGGACTTGTCTCCTGAGCAGCAGATTGCTCCCCTCCTCCTGTCCATCAGGAGGAAGTTGCTACATTGGAGTTCGGCACGACTCTCTTTGGCAGGCAAAGTTGTAGTCGCCAACCAGGCGTTGTTGGCTACTATGTGGTACATCACATCTTGTTGGATCTTTTTGAGCTTTGCATCAGCCAGGTAGAGAGGTTGATCAGGAACTTTCTTTGGTCGTGGGGCGACACTCAAATAGCCCGAGCCAAAGTAGCGTAGCAGGTCATCACTCTACCTTGTTCTCAGGGGGGGTTGGGGATCATAGACCCAGCACAGCACTGGAGAAACGGAAACGGAAAAACCGGTGTTTCGAAGTTTCGCCCGAGGCAGAAACGGTTGAGAAACGGCACTTTTTTTTTCAATTTGTAAACAATGTATATATACCTAGATGAATCCAGGATAAGCCCACATTCACCCTTAAAGAAAAGTGCAAGGTATAGACCCATGGTAGTCACCCACAAGATAATATAACCATCAACTCCATCATGCACAATATCAACTAGATACCACATCTCCACTAACGTCGCCAATGCCCAATAGTGGGTATAGAACTAGTGCCCAATAGTGGGTGTAGAACTAGGTACTAACATATGCTCCCAAACACACAACACACACCACACGCATACACACATGAGCATACATCGACACACAGATCAACGTATTGAGTTTTTGTCACAACTCCGAAGATCAAGGGCAAACTCAGCCATAATGAAGCCTAGCACTAAAAGAAGCATTAAATAGAAAAAATTAGCACAAAAATGAGGTAGTTGATAGGGCATCCGCACCACAATAGATAAAAAGAATTAGCACAATATCAACTGGTCGTAACTCGAACGAAAACTTCACAATGTAAAGTCTGCGTGTCTACTATACGACTAAAAAATATACCTAGATGAATCCAGGATAAGCCCAGATTCACCCTTAAAGAAAAGTGCAAGGTATAGACCGATGGTAGTCACCCACAAAACAATATAACCATAAAACAATGTATTTCATAAAACAAGTAGCCTAGGAATGACCATATGTGTATTCAGAATTGAAAAATGAGAAGACCTAATTCAAAGGTTTTAAACTTAATGCTCAAACACAGAAACTGTAAACCTACTAGTTACAAGTTTACAACTTACCACTTCATAGACTATTTTCAAACCAGAACCTAGTACTTCATGGTGTGACGAGTCAAACCAAGATACAATCACACATGATACGTGTAAGTTTGTAACATGTAACAAGTCAAAATGTCAAGAGCCATGACTCATAGTATCCATGATCCAAAACATCAATGTCATAAAACACGATCAAAGGTGAGAGTCCTAATATGCCTAATATACATCACTGAAATCACTACAAACATAAGATAGGGGCTGTTTTGGCCGGTCCGAAATAGTAAGGAAACTCCGTTCCAGTTTCCCCTCCCCGAAATGCAGTTTCGCGTGATTATGGATCTTACAGAGATGCGCAGAGTTGGTATGAGTAAGAGACTGGAGGATCATTTTGCTGTGAGCCTACTTCGCTCTTGGGAGCAACTGCGGAGAGGCCTAGGGCAGCACTAGCCAACCTACAGGGAGGAGCGCTTGAGACAGCCCCTTGTTTGGAACCCCATGGTCAGCACTTAGAGAGGCCACTTGGTTGGTAGTAGGCCTCATGTTTCTTGGGGTCCCATGGCAGAGGGTCCAGCATGCACTCTAAGTGACTAACATGCACTCTTAAGTGACTGGCTTCAGTTCTCAGGTTTGCTAGAGGAGTTACAGAGCATCCACTACAGGGCATGTGTCAAGACATCACAGAGGCAATACCAGCTGAGTGGCTCACACCTCTAGAGACAGCAGCTCCCAGATGGATGGGGGCCTTCACGCGACTAGAGGTCCTCATCGCAGTTCGAGCTTGCTCAGAGACTGTACCCTCCATGTTCTTTGAGATACAGGGCAAGGGTCGACTACACAGAGTCTCAATAGTGGCTCCACAGGTTGCAGAGTGTTGTTTTCAGAGGATCCAAGTAGTGGGCATCTACGGGAGGGCTTGTGTAATCGATCCTGACCTAGCAGCTCTTGAGACAGGCCATTGGAGGCTTTTGGCTTGGGAGAGCTGTCCATTGGCACAAGTGCAATGGGACCCTTGAGAGTGGTTTTGGAGGGACTTTTTCTGTAAGGTGCAACGGAATGATTGTTTGCGCTTTGCTCAAGATGAGTGCTCCGAACTGTGCTCAAGGTTCCTTTTAGTTCTTATGGAAGGTAGAGCCTTCCGTTCTTAGTGAGAGAATGCTATGATCACAAACAAAGTGAACGAACACTGTGCGTGCCAGTGTATGAGACTGAGAGATAAGAGAGAAGAGAGATACGACACCAGAGACGTTGTAAAACCCTCCTCCGAAGGCCCCACTCTCGTCGGCGAGAGTGGTCTACTATTGATTGCACAAAGTGGTACAATGACGATGCAATGGACTGATGCAACCTGGGACTATGTCGGTGACGACGACGAGGATGACGAAGTCGACCTAAGGGCTGAAATCTGCAATCTTTCTATTGCTGTCCAAAAATGCTATGGGCTGAAATCTGCAAATCTTCTATCTGCTGAATTTTGACTCTATGTCGATGACGACGATGCGACGACGGTGCTGAAAAGGCACATGCTGAAATCTGCATTTTCCGGGCTGAAACTGTAAACTTGGCGGCAACTGACCGTGCGGCGAGGAACCGCTGCGGGAAGGTGAGATCTGCGAGGTTCGGGACTTGATCTACGATGTCTAACTACTGAAAACTAGAACGTTGATCCTAGGGCTCATTCTGTCGCGATAGATCTGCAAAACGCTGAGGTTGCTGGCAGATGCAAAAACGCTAGGGCTGAAAATGGTGTTTCTGTCGCCAAGGTTCTACAAATGCAAAAACGCTAGGCTGATCTGCTGTGGTCTCGTTGCCAGGGATCTGCAAGGGCAAAACGCTGGCTGATCTCCTTTGTATTGTCCAAAAACGCTAGCCAAGCTGTTGTAAGGCAAAAACGCTAGAAGCCTTCGGGGTCCTGCTGAGAAGGTGCCTGTTGAGCATGTGCTCCTGCTGCCTCTTCTGCCGGAAAGTGCTAACTTGGGTTTGCTTATATATTAACTTAGCAAAATTGCCCTACCTACTTTTGTTGGAAAGTCACTTAAAAATAATAAGTGAAAATACCAAAAATAGAGAAAATAGGCTAAATGCACTGGAAAATTCCCTTGATGGAATCTGATGCATTCTGATGGGAATGCTTATGATCATGCTGTGTGCAACCAGAGGATATGCATCTACCTAAGTGACTGGGCATGCATGGTCTACGAATAGACTCACAAAAGTGCCACATCACTGCTAAATCTAGACTTACTAGACTGACTTAACCCTGATCGTGTTGTAGCTTGTCCACGGACACATAGGGTTGGATGTGTCATGTGACATCCCCTCCTTTTCAAAGTGAGATATTGGTACCGAACAGTATGGCGTCGAGGGAGATCGCCAATAGCATTCGGAATCCTGGAAGGGACTCTTCGCCGGCCCACTCTGATGTGTGGGTCGTGCGGTACTTGAACTTCATAAAGGTCTGTAACGCTTGCTTCTCTGGGCCGCGCCGAAAGCGACACAAAAGTCTTGTGTGGTTCCTTCGATGCTTCAACTTCATCTAGAGTCATGCTTCTTCTTTCTTCAAGAATCTCCATGGCTGAAAATTCCTAAAACCATTTCCAACACAAAAACATGAACATACCCATTCCATGTAAAGTGAGTGGAAAAACTCGTCTTCCTCAAAGACTATGCATGCAATGTAGATGAACAAAGAGACAGAGTGACAAACCGTTCACCACACACACGCAAACAATGAGATCGAATCGTGCTCTTTTGATCTAAAGCAATCAACTGTGGCAATTCACAACGAAAATGCCCATGCTTGGTGCTCATACTGTCATGTGCTCATTTGGAAACTATGTCATGCCAAGGAAGAGACATGGAATGTGACTCCCTTACATACATACTTTTCAGCTTTTCAAGAAAAATCCGCATACATTCGTGCTCATCCATGAGAGAAGCGTGTTCAACATACAATATGTCATGCCTAGGAAAAGGGATCACATAACGATGCTGACTAAAATACAGGAAACGATCACGAATGAAACATTCGAACAATGCGTGCGTATCAATCATGTGAACACATAATACTTCCTGTGAGGGTTCTTTGGACCTAGGCTCGAGAGCCAAGATCGGTCCTTCGTGATTGATCGAATCTGCAACGAGGTTAGCTTCGCTAGAAAAAGCATCAACTAACACATCATCCTTGTGAACAATCACATCTTCTTCATGCAACTCATCATGCTTGTGAGAAATCACATCTTGATCATGCAAATCATCATGCTTGTCATTGGCATCCAAATCATCATGCTTAGCAATATCATTCAAATCATCATGCTTATCTTTGTCATCCAAATCATCATGCTTCTCACAATCATGCAAATCCTGTGTGTCATGCTTTGGAGAAGAAGAGACTGAGAGAGTCTCCTTTCCCCAAATCTCTTGCATCTGTGCTTGAACTTGAGAATAGAGTCGCCAGAACTCTTTGTTTTGTCGATCGCTCTGTTCTTGTATTGCTTTGTTCTCTGCTTGTCTTTCTTTGTTCTCGCAATCAAATTTGGCTTGACTTTCTTTTTCGTCCAAGTCGTACTGACGTTGTATGGCTGCCATTCCTTCTTTGTGGTCACAATCTATGGCTGCCCTTTGTTCTTCGTAGGCCTTTCTTTCTGCTTCTTGTTCTGCTTTTCTTTCTTCGCGTTCTAACTGCTTCAACTCCTCCATAGGAGTTAGTGCAATCCTTGTCGTAGATGGGGAAGGGGGAGGGTCGGAAAAACCTCATGGTGGGGAAAATTCTTCTTCGCCTCTCTCATGCTCATCACCTCCAAGCGAAGTATCCATTCCGCTTCGAGTGATGACCATTCTACAATCGTGGGTTCTTGTGGGTTCTTAAGTTCACAAGGAACTTGGGTTCTTGAGGGTCTTGGTTCTTAGGGTCTTGAGGTTCTTGAGGTTCTTGAGGTTTTCTTTCGCTTGCAAACCGTGTTTGAGAAGGATCTTCTCTTCACCCGAGTTCTACTCCTTTCTGCGGCCGCACCCCTTGGCGGCCTTGTGCTCACACCAAGGTTGCTTTTTCCCACCTCACGCCGATTGGCCGGCCTCTAAGTGCATGGTCCGCTCTCAATGAGTGAAAAGAGACACAAGGGGAGGCTGGACAAGCCCTTCTTTCTTGGGATTCCTGTCACTCTTCAAAAAACACGATTAGGAATCGACACGCCCAAGCGAACTTGGGTTCGTGCGACCGCAACAAGCAAAAAAAAATATTGTGATTCTTGTGGTTCTTTCCTCGAGTGATACAGAACACTGCCAAAGCTCTAATACCAATGTTAGGTGCAGCGGAATGATTGTTTGCGCTTTGCTCAAGATGAGTGCTCCGAATTGTGCTCAAGGTTCCTTTTAGTTCTTATGGAAGGTAGGGCCTTCCGTTCTTAGTGAGAGAATGCTATGATCACAAACAAAGTGAATGGACATTGTGCGTGCAAGTGTATGAGACTGAGAGATAAGAGAGAAGAGAGATACGACACCAGAGACGTAAAACCCTCCTCCGAAGGCCCCACTCTCGTCGGCGAGAGTGGTCTACTATTGATTGCACAAAGTGGTACAATGACGATGCAATGGACTGATGCAACCTGGGACTATGTCGGTGACGACGACGGGGATGACGAAGTCGACCTAAGGGCTGAAATCTGCAATCTTTCTACTGCTGTCCAAAAACGCTATGGGCTGAAATCTGCAAATCTTCTATCTGCTGAATTTTGACTCTATGTCGATGACGACGATGGCAGATGCTGAAATCTGCGTTTTCCGGGCTGAAACTGTAAACCTGGCGGAAACTGACTGTGCGGCGAGGAACTGTTGCGGGAAGGGGAGATCTGCGAGGTTCGGGACTTGATCTGCGATGTCTAACTGCTGAAAACTGGAAACGCTGATCCTAGGGCTCATTCTGTCGTCGCGATAGATCTGCAAAACGCTGAGGTTGCTGGCAGATGCAAAAACGCTAGGGCTGAAAATGATGTTTCTGTCGCCGAGGTTCTACAAATGCAAAAACGCTAGGCTGATCTGCTATGGTCTCGTCGCCAGGGATCTGCAAGGGCAAAACGCTGGCTGATCTGCTGTGTCTTGTCCAAAAACGCTAGCCAAGCTGCTGTAAGGCAAAAACGCTAGAAGCCTTTGAGGTCCTGCTGAGAAGGTGCCTGTTGAGCATGTGCTCCTGCTGCCTCTTCTGCCAGAAAGTGCTAACTTGGGTTTGCTTATATATTAACTTAGGAAAATTGCCCTACCTACTTTTGTTGGGAAGTCACTTAAAAATAATAAGTGAAAAATACCAAAAATAGAGAAAATAGGTTAAATGCACTGAAAAATTCCCTTGATGGAATCTGATGGATTCTAATGGGAATGCTTATGATCATGCTGTGTGCAACCAAAGGATATGCATCTACACTGAGTGATTGGGCATGCACGGTCTACGAATAGACTCACAAAAGTGCCAGATCACTGCTATATCTAGACTTAGTGGACTGACTTAACCCTGATCGTGTTGTAGCTTGTCCACGGACACGTAGGGTTGGATGTGTCACGTGACATGTTCTCCTCAACCGACCATCTAGGGGTCCCTTTCTTTCAGTACATTGTTCGACTGGGACGTCACATACTGGTAGCACGGAGAGAGGCTCGTCCTGTTGCAGCACCTCATTGGCAAGAGGAGGGTCTGTAACAAACTGCTGACGTGGCAAAACCCTAAAGAATGGAGCCAACTTACATATGCCGGCCGAGGGGCCTAAACCCTAAGAAGAACAAGTAGCAGAAGAAGAAGAAGTCCTATTAACTTATGGGGACCCCGTCTGATGGGGCCCCAAGTGACATAAAGGATTAAAATAAAGGAGGATCCGGACACACACCAAATCTGATGACGTGGCAGATTTTCGAAAATTGCACTGACATGATGGCGTGGGAGGCTGTACGGATTTCCGCGTTTTGCGTTGGCTGATGACGTGGCAGGCTGTACGGATTTCCAAAAATTGCGCTAGCAACTTTTGGCATTGCTTTTTGGACCAGAAGCTTTTGAGTTTTGAAGGCTTTTCACTGTAACTGCTTTTCAGGCCAAGGGCCTTTAAATATGAGGCTAGGGCTCATTCTCTGGCATGCTTCCTGGAGAAGGTGCAGAGTTTGGAGTACCGGCTTGTACTGTGTTGATGCAATATAAAGAAATACCAAAAGGCGCCAAGGTTTGGGGCCAATACTCTCTGGGGTGGAATTCCGCCACTCCATGTCGCGTGTCATCTCTCTCTTTCAGTTCAATTGTTATTGAAGTGCTAAAAGTCTGTTGAGTCTGTTCTTTTCTATTGGCACGTGGTGCCCATCTTGTGACAGGGTCTCGTAGCTGAGTTCTTGTCAGCCTTTTGGGCAGGTTGTGGGACGCCTGACAACCGCAGCGAGTCACTTTGTTCCAGTGGCTAGTTGCACTTAGAGCTGCAGAAGTGGGGCTAGTACATAGTGGCCTTTCAGCAGCATGCGCAGCTTGTGGCCATCCTTTGGAGAGTCAGCGTCACTGTCTATGGGACTGTCCTATGGCACAGCAGGTTTGGCTTCGGGTCCTTCGGCTAATGCCAGCTCTTTCCAAATGCACGACAGTACACTTGGGGGGTAGCCGCTCGGTCCACTCTCCGGAGTCCTACACTATAGTTTGAGCTATCCTCCACCAGCAGAATGATAGTAATACAGGGGGATCAGCCTGCTACAGAGATTACCCCACAAGAGTGGTGCAGTGAGAGAGAGGTGTGTTGGGAGCTCGTTTGTGGCCTGACACTGGTTCATTTGGCGAGCCCGCTGCTTCCGTATCTTCGAGGGCGCCTTGTGCCACCAATAGAGACTGTTTGAGATTTTTGGCTGGAGTTGATCCATACTTTCAGGGGACAATTCGAGAGACTTCAGGGCAGCCCCGACCGTATGCGGGAGCACAGAGAGGAGTTCCTTCGACTCTAGCGCCCTGGGCCTTTCTTCGCCATGGTCCAAGGTGAGCTCAGATGGCACTACCGTCCACTTGTGTGGCTTTTCCCTCCTCCCATCTCTTGATTTAGCCCTCAGTGTACATATGCTGTTTTTTCATTGAAAGAGTCTCCCCTTATGGTTGATGTAGCCCTCTCTAGTAGAGGTGCTTGTAGCCCTATTGGCAGTTTTATTAACTAATAGAAGGATCTTTTTCTCTATTAAAAAAATGACACCATATTTAGCTAATCAAAGGTTTTTTAGAGATTGTCAATGTAAAGCAACACAAGCCAATGATCATCTAGGTAATTGATTTGACGTAAGTTATTAGCCAACCCTAACCTCTTGCAACTCATATTTGGGTGTGAACCTCGACCACCCATGGGATACTCCCTTAGCCACGTAGACACGGGTTCATGTGGACTCGTGTGAATATTCATGAGGAGCCATGCACACCCATGCAAGGTGGTACCAAACGTATTGTACGTTGTTTCGTACAGGAAAAATTTTAATGTACATAAAAATAAGTACTCTAGTAAAAAAACCGCAAAATACTAAATTTTCTAGGACATTTCCAATAAAAAACAAGAGAGAAGCCAACAACTTATAGAGACATTCAAAGACACGTTTTACAAGACAACCACATACTGTATAACTACTGCAAGAGACTTAGATTTTTCTTTTTAATTAGTTACCGTACTGGCTCCCAAAAAAAAAACTCCGTATGGTACGGATCCGTTCAGAACGTCCGTACGGTACGGAACCGATCCGTATGTACGTGTTGATCCAACCTTGCACCCATGTGTAGACTCAAAAAATTCTAGAAGCACTCTTGTGATGTAAGGAAAGGTGTTCGCTTTATCCAACCTTAAAAGACCTTAAGTACTATCTCATTCTCAATTTTCATACTATTTTGTGTCTACATTGAGTCTCTCTTCTTGAATATACACACACCCACACCACGAATGCCATAAATTTCTTTCCACCACAACCTTCAAACTCCTCTTAGCAGATCTCGGAAGCATAAACCAACTGGCTGATTTCAATAAGTGTTCAGTTACCCTAGATCTCCTAGGCCAAGTGTCACCAACCTGATCTCATTGCTCTACCAAAGGATTTCCTTCATTGACTCACCTCACCCTTCTTAAACACTTGTGCGGCCATTCATACTCCAAAATTGTTCACAGTCGTGCGAAGGCACCAAGGTGAATCTTTGGAGTGTCAAAGGTTTAGGTTCAAAAGGAGGATTGTTGGGGTGGGAACCTAAACCTATGAAGGCCCATGGAAATGTTAAAAGAGTTTGGCATCTCTTTGAAATCGTCAAGTCAAAAATGTTAAGAGTTTGGCCTCGGTATAGATGTGATAGGAAGTGTGGGCTCTTTAGGAAGTGTGGGCTGTTTTATCGGTCTTTCCTCCAGCACGTGCGGGGTATTTTTCCCTAGTGCCGTCCTATGAGTCCGTGTCATCACCGCATCTTCTGCTGCCTGTTCTTACATGGTATCAAAGCCTTGGTGTTCCGGCCGCCTCGGCTGCACAAAGGAGGCTGATCCAGTACCGTATTGAAATTGATTGAGAGAGAAGAAGCTCACTGTTTTTTCTTGCCATTTCTCCAGTTCAGGGCTGATTCAGGTACCTCGAGGCTCTAGACCCTCGTCTATGACTTCCCCGATTCTACCCTTGTTTATTCCGACCTCCCTTCACCTGGGGATCCCCGTGGCAGATTCACGATGTGAAGCATTGCTAGATTGCTTCAATTTCCCAAGTTGGAGTTATGTTGCTATAGCATGCGGCTTTGTGATCCAGAGGGGGAAACATCTTATTAGGCTTTCTTCTTCACATGAAAAGGTGTTTGAACATCAACGGAATGATGGATCTTCTCTTACAATTGTGGAGCAGGTTCCTATGGTTGCGTTTTTCAAAGGTGACAGCTATGTCTTCTAAAATTGTATTGTATTTGAAGTTGTTGATAAAGTTATCCCTTGTAAGGTATTTTGGCACAAACGAATTGAAATGTAACACAAGTCTCTTCAACAAACCTAACAGATAGCTCCCCGACACAAACTATACGCAAGAAGGCAAAGGTGGGACAAAGTTATCCCTTGTAAGGTATTTTGGCACAAACGAATTGAAATGTAACACAAGTCTCTTCAACAAACCTAACGGATAGCTCCCCGACACAAACTACAAGCAAGAAGGCAAAGGTGGGACTACCAAAGGCTGATATGGCATTCCATCCTTCACTTGCATAGATGGGGGTGTAGTTTGAAGTTTTGGCCCGATTCCATAGTCTTCAAAGTTCCTAAAGAAGGCATGTTGATGGTTAAATTGCACCTTTGTATCAAGCAGCGGATTTTGAAGACAAACAAGGGATTTCCATCCTCCTAGAGGGAGGGGGTGTGCGTAGACGGTGGGAACAATCTCCTTGTCAACCTCAATAATGTCTGTCTTGATAGCACTCTCCTTGGGAACAAAATCCATTCACCAACAGCAAGAAGCTGGAAGGTGTCCCATATTGAGGTGTTACAGCAAATCCCTAAGGCTCAGAACCACTATCAGACCTTACCACTTCACCTGGTATTCAAATTTCCTGTCTAAGTTTATCTCTGGAAGAGTTGTTAAGCTCCAACTCTTTCCATTTTGGTGATCACGATGGGAAGGTGTCCCATATTGAGGTGTTACAGCAAATCCCTAAGGCTCAGAACCACTATCAGACCTTACCAGTTCACCTGGTATTCAGATTTCCTATCTAAGTTTATCTCTGGAAGAGTTGTTAAGCTCCAGCTCTTTCCATTTTGGTGATCACTATGGTGAGCTTGCACCTCTTGACAAATTCAGTCGCCCATTTTTGACTCAAACTTAGTAATCCAACCAAGAGGTCAGCATGACGTCCAACACAATGTCACAGAACCACCAAGGCATTTGTTGAAGAGGAAAATCAGATAAGTACTGTTGTCGAAGGGTCAAAGCAGGAATCTAGTCAGAGTCAATATTCCTCTCCACCAAGGCATTTGCTGAAGAGGAAAATCAGATAAGTACTGTTGTTGAAGGGTCAAAGAAGGAATCTGCTGAAAATCAATATTCCTCTCAAGATGAAGAAACTGAACTAGACCCAGACAATAAGAAAGCTGAACCACAGAGAGCTTCAGGAAACCAAGAGGTGTATTTTTCTTGTTGCCTTCCGTAAGTAAATATTAAATATTTTTATTTAATTTTATTTTTACTTGTTTTCCCCGAAACCCTTGAAAAGGTGCAAGTGGACATTGCATAGCCAGTGTGAAACAACTACCGCCGAATAGGTTTCTCACATCAGAAGTCTGGGTCGGTCAGCAGTCTGGGACTGGTCAGGCCAATTAGCACTGAATTCTGATGAGTATGGAAGCCCATGTGCACCAAATGAAGTATGGGCCACTCGAAAAGTCACAACTTTATAAGTCAGTGGGAACTAGGGAATTAACTCAAAGGGGCAAATTGGACACTTGGCAGAAGGAGAGCAGCCTGCAGGACACCTCAAGAAGAGGGGGCGCCCATTTTGAGGCTGGGCTGGTTTTGGTTCAGTAGGTGACCTACAGTGTGTGTGAGTAGTCGGTGCAAGTCTACAGCTTTAATGGAAAGCTTGCCTTCTTCTCTGTCTCATGTAGCGCGATGACTTGCTCTCGTGCATCTCTTTCTCCCCTTTGGCACATATGGTAAAGCCCCACTAGTTGGGCTACTCAGATGAATATGTACGGTTCTCGGGGTTTATGCTCGTTTGCCAAGGCAAAATCCTTCTGAACAGGAACCGGATTAGCTAATTGCTAATCCCCCACAGGTACGCACAGTTCCATCGCGAAAGATTGCGAGTTTGGAGAGTTTTCTTGCGTGAAAACTTGTCCAATTCACAGGGGAACTGTTCCATTGCGTGCGGGAGCCCTTGGGACACGCGTAGGCGTATTCGCTCCGCTAAAAACAATCCGAAAAAGGGAATTACAGCCTGCTGTGTTTTTTCTGCAGGTTTAGGGTTTCGCACCTAAACTGCAAGGGAACACCATGGGAGATGGAGCCTCGTGAGAGCCTTGGGATGCGTGTACAAGCTTTTGGGCACCCAGCAGTGAAAAACAAAGAATTACAGCCCGCTGAATTTCTATGACAGTTCACCAGAAAGCTTCCAGATAGCGAGGGAATCCGCCCTAGACAGGTACTTTTGACCTACAGGGGTTTTTGTGCCGTTATGCTACCGAAATCAGGTCGAAAACCTGCGTTTTCAGCCCTCGCCAGGTTTGGACAGCTTTGTGAAAGCTTGTACTAAGTGGTCGGATCATCTACCTTAAATGAATAAAGAAATACCGAAAGGGGCACCAGTCTTTGGGGCCTACAAGGTGTCGGTCTCATGTACGCAATGACATTCTAGTCGCTGGACGCATCTGTGTTCTCTTTCCTTCTCAGTGCTTTGTGTGAAGTTAACAAGTAAATGAAATAGTATTGCCCTATACGTTGTACAAGCCGGTTATATGGTTCCATCGACGGGATAGTCACTTTTTCTTCAAAAAGTGCAGCGTGGATTGTTGTGGATGAAAGCAACACAGAGCTTGTTGCTAAATTGGCTTTATCTTACAGAAAAATAATTCTAAATGAATTATTGGATTTATAAGTGAGAGGGTTTTCTCGCTTGGAACACCAAGGAAAAATAATTCTAAATGAATTATTGGAATTTTAAGTGAGAGGGCTTTTCTCACTGGAGACATCCGAGTACAGAGTATTCCTAGTGCGTCATTTAAAGTAATGACGGGAACACTGAGAACGGGAATATCTGTAAGGCCACCAAGAAGGGGTACTTCTGATGCGTCACATCGGATGGGTTACAGGGAGCATCGGAAAGAAGTATCCGACCATCCGGGAACAGACATCTCTGATGCGTCATAGGATGGGTGACATAAGAGCATCGTGAAGGAGATTGTACCGTAAGTTCGGTAGGAAAGGACTAGGTGATGGGTATTCCTGATGCGTCACAAGGTGGGTGACAGGTGCATCGGAAAGGGAATATCCATAGTCGGGAGGAAATTCCGAACTGTGTTAGAATTGTGCACAAGGAAAAAAGCAAGCACTTGAATGAAGATGGGTTCAGAGGAAACTTTGAGGAAAAACAAATGCTTTTTGAGAAAGCGAGATTGCCTTTCGGGAAAGCAGATGCTTTCTCGCGAGGAAGTCTATGTCTGCATTGCAACTATGCATGTGATTGCATCCAGGGACGCCTGGGAAGTGCTGTGAAAGCATTGTTTTTAACTTATAAGGTTTCATTGAGTTTTTGGACAGATTCAAACCATTTTTAAAGGTGACCGACCGCCCACTTAATAAGTGGGCAGCCATCTGATAAATAAGGCAACAGATCAGCCAACGTTTTCTCTCTCTCTCTTTTTCTGGCAGAGTAGCGAAAAAAAAATGAAAATTTTGAAGAAAAAAAAACGGCCGCGATCTCTACGCGAGCAGCTATTAGTGCCCGTGGCTAGGGTATGCCCTTACTCAGGAGGAGGACCAATCTTTGCAAGGAGGAGATGTTGCTGCAGATTTCAGCCGTAAAGAAGACATTGCCGGTGATGCCCATGGCTGCCCCAAGTGTACCAGATGTCGCCAAGACCCAGTGCGCGAGTTCCCTCGCGAAGAAGTGCCTACGAAGCGTGTTTCCATCGCGACAAGTTGCTGTTTTTCTCTGTTTTCAGCCCATAAACGTCGTAGACGGGGCTGATTTACGAGAAGGAACCCGAGAACACACCTCTTTTGTGTGTAGGATTGGAAGAGAGGATTTTCTATGGAGAGATCTCTTCCGGGGAATTGCTTCTCAAGAACGGAGTTGCGTTTCGAGCGTCGAGACTTTGAAGGTAACGATTTTCATGTTATGAACTCAGAGTATTTGTTTGCAGGTGTACTTCCTCTTAGTGACGGAGTAGGAGCAGAGGAAGGTATGAGCCTCTGTAGGAGAAAAAGCGCTCTAAGGAACTAGAGCCAGATCAGCCCAGGGGTTTCGTACCCGAGTTTGGGAAGTAGATCCACGGATCGGAGAGAGGTAGTCTCTCAAGTTGTGATCCGGAAGTTGGGATTCCCAAGTAAGGACTTCGTGTCCGGGAAAGCAGAGTTGTTCTACGGGAAGAGGACTTTGGAAAGAGAGTTGGAAAAGAGTTGCAGGGATGCCATGCCCTGAGTCTGGAAGGTGAGATCCAGAGGCGAGAACCTTGATTCTCGAGGAATTGAAATAAGGAACGGAAGTTCCTTGGAATAGGGTTTTGCCCTAGAGTCAGAAGCTGAGGCTTCCGGGAACCATCAAGTCTTATTCTAGAACAAACGTGGTAATACGTTCGGTTCAAGTGCTTGTATAGACTTCTCCTCAGTAATAAAGATACTATTACAAGGGGGGACCAGCCCATCTTCTGGTCCCCAGTACTATGTCGATCTTCTCACTCTCTCTCTCTTTTTATTTATTTCTCTCTATATCCTCTGGCTTCAGTAATAAGTGATAAATCCTATTTATCCGAATGTATTTTATATTGTTATGCGCTCCCGTTTGTGATAGAGCTTGTTGTTATGGCAGAGAAGAGAGACCAAGTACCTGAAGAGGGATCTTCCTCACATGGCACAAAGAAAGTTCCTTCAACTCTTCAAGAAGAGGACAGGTTGTTTAGAGCTCAACTGCGTTGCTGCATGGACATGTTTCAGCAGTTGGCTAGCAACCCAAGGATGCAGGAGTTCTTATAGGCTCCGACACAAGGTTTTCAGCCTCCTACGCAGGGCATGACTGAGCCGTTGCAGGAAAGGAGATTTCCAATGCGCAGAGGACTCATGATGCTCGAGGGAAAGTCCATGTGGTTGAGCAACTAGCGGTGTCCAATGATCCAAAGCAACTTGCTTTAGCTGGACAAGAATCGTTTGTGAATGGTCAAGGGAGTAATGAACAGGCTATGCGTCAGACCCTTCCATTACCTAATACTTATCCTGGTTATTTTGGAGGTGGTTCAGTGTTTGAAGCTATGGCTCGACCTTCCGCAGGTTATATGCCAGGGAATGTGTTCGGGACAATGCAAACAGGCATGGGTAACCCTATGTACGTGAACGTGGGTGTCCAACCAGGATTTCAGGGTGCCTATGGTCAATTTAGAGTGCCTGGAACACAATTTGGTATTGCTGGTTTTTCGCAGCCATACGCCCAAAATGCAGATATGACAGGTAAAACTGGTGATGCGAGTGCTAGAATGGCCAATCGTGGAGCACCACTTTTGCAGGCACCTGTTTATGATAATGTGGCTCCTTTGAGTCAGCCTAAGGATTACAAGGAAAGTGGGCAGGGAGTGAAGTTTGAAAACTTTCAGAGAAACTAAGGATCAATTGAAGGCTTTGACCTTCATAGAGCAGTTAGATGCAGGTTATGCTGGAGGAAACTTCACAAAGTCCTCGAAGATACGCAAGGATGCCACTTTCTTGAAAGGGAATGCGCTTCAATGGTGGACCTCATTGTTGAAGAGGGTCAAGCCCCAATAACGTGGGTCCATTTCAAACAGCTTTCTGTGCCTGCATGGCTGACAAACACTTTTGAAGTGGATGTGATGACCAAATGGCACGAGTTGAATGCTAAATAGTGTGCGAATCTGGAAGAGTACAATAATGAGTTTTGGGCCGCACTGTTGCAAGTAACCTCTTACAGATTTGTGCCATTGTCAAAACAGATTGAGAAGTATTGTTGCGGATTGCCCAAGAAAATCAAGGACGACTGCACAAAGAATATTGTCATGAATATGTTCCAGTCGATTGAGAATGCAAGAGTGACCAGCAATCTGTCGAAGGGAGATTCGGATGGATTTAATAGCCACAAGAAAGCGTCCCAGGGCAAACAATTTTCAGCCAAGGGCAATGTTGCAGCAAAGCCTTCTGTGCCCCTCACAAACAAGCCCTCCAATGAAGAAGCTGATACATCCAAGAAGCAGTCTAAATCTTCTTCGGGACGAGGACAAGGACAAAAAAGGCATTTTTTTGGCAAAACTTTTGAAGAAAGGAAAGCGCTTAGAGAGGCCAAGAAATGCTGCATTTGTGAAGAGGAAGGACATTTTGCAAATGAATGCCCACAGAAGAAGTCACAGGATAAGGATGACAAGTCAGACCATAAAGGGAAGAAGCCAAAGCCAACTCCAGGACTTGTCCCAGATTTGGTTGAAGACCAGCCAAACATAGATGCCACGGAACTGTGCAAAGCTTGGGGCAAAGTTAGAGACCAGACAATGCTGGTTTTTTCTTCGATCCAGGAGCCCATGCAAATTTCATATCACCAAAATTGGCATCAAAATTGGGCATTCGTGCAGAGGAGATGGGAATGAAAAAGGGAAGCACGTTTGGCATGCCCAGGTCATTCAGAGCTTGTTACTTCCAGTTTGGGGAAGCTTCGTCTGCACATTCAGAGCTATGTGGATGTGGAAGAATTTCATATTATCCCACTTGAGGGCTGTGATGTCTTACTGGGTATCCCATGGTGTTATAGGTTGCATGCTATGGTGGATACTTACAACAAAAAGATTACCCTTGTACATAGAGGAAAGACTCATTGCGAAGAAGAGCAAATTCTTTTTGCAAGAGATTCACTTCCTTGGGCACATTGTTTCAAAGGATGGGGTACGCATGGATCCCGCCAAAGTGGAAGCAATTAGGTCATGGCCAGACTTGAAGTCCATACATGACATTCGAAGCTTTCTAGGCTTATGTTCCTCATCCGAAATTTTGCTGAGATTGCTTCTCCACTCCATGCATTGCAAGGAAAAGGAGTTACTTTCAAGTGGACAGCCAAGGAAATTTTAGCCTTCAAACACTTAAAAGAGAAGCTGACTTCAGATCCGGTAATCATTTTGCCAAATCTTTCGAAACCTTTTGTGGTTCAGTGTGATGCGTGTGGCCATAGTTTGGGTGCAGTCCTAATGCAGAATGGCCAAGTAGTCGCATATGAGAGCAGAATTCTTTTGAAGACTGAAAGAAACTTGCAAGTCTATGAGAAAGAATTGTTGACAGTAATTTATGCTCTCACTAGTTGGAAACACTATCTGCTAGGGGCTGATTTTGTTGTCCAAACAGATCATAAAACCTTGCCATATTTTCTCACACAGACGAAGTTGTCTGAGAAGCACATGCAATGGGCAAACATCTTGTCAATGTTCCATTTTCAGACTGTGCATGTGCAAGGGAAAAAGAACGTAGTGGCTGATGCGTTGTCACGAAAGCCCCGAATTTCAGCAGTGTCAATTCCGTTTAATTGTGAACTAGACGAAATGAAGACACAATATGCTGAAGATTCAGATTTTGCAAGGATCTATGACCAGCTTGTTGATGGGCAACATCATGAGCACTATGTGACTGATGTCTTCGTAGAAGTGCTAGATTTCTGGAGTTTGGTGCCCGAGTACATAGAGTCAGTGTCTACAATTATTTCAAGAGGGGGAAATGTCACAAGTCTTTCAAGAGGGGAGCACGGTCGAAGGGCCCAAACCCTACAAGTCAAAAGCTTGAAGCCAATTTTTACACAAGGCTTTTGGGAGCATATGCTTTTGGATTGGAAGCTTTTGGAACTGATGCTTTTTGAGGCTCTGCTTTTGGGCATTCCTTGTACGCTTATAAGTGGGCCACTCTTCACAGAGCATTTGGATGCAGAGTCTCAGAGAGAGTTGAACCCTCGAGGAGTTGTACATTTGCGAAGCAACAATAAAGAAATGCCGAAAGGGGCACCAGTCTGGGGATGGAACTCTGCCGTTCCATGTCAACTCTCTCTCTCTCTCTCTCTCTCTCTCTCTCTCTCTCTCTCTCTCTCTCTCTCTCTCTCTCTCTCTCTCTCTCTCTCTCTCTCTCTCTCATGCTCGCATAGCACTTGAATCCTCTCGACAGTTAGCCATACAAGGAGATACAACATGCTAGTATGGGGAGATGACATCATGGTTTCAAGCACATGGGTTCAGCATAGACCGGCTACCACCATTCCATTACTCATTGGATGCACCATCTCTCACCCTTACACAGTCAGAGATCACCAAGCTCATACGCCAAGACATAACCCAACTAGACACCAGAAGGACATGGATACAACCAGCACAGGAACTGGGCACGAAGATGGCGTTTTACAAAGACCACCTTCTCCAGCTTACGGAAGATGGTTTTGTGGCGAGACCCAGATACATGGATACCCACTTGTCTCATGGGATACGATGTGCTATTGGCCAGTTACGCACATCTTCTCACCAGTTGCGGATTGAGACTGGGAGATACAGCGGAGTACCAGCAGAGGATAGGACATGCCCCTTGTGTAACATGGAACCTGAGACAGAGCTACACTATACATGTCGCTGCCCCGTCTACTACGAGATACGAGGCCGCTTCCATTGCTTGTTCAAAGAAGGTTTTGGACCACTCTCAAGAGTCATGGGATACGAAGATCAGAGATGTCTAGGTTTGTTCTTGCTCGAGCTGCGCAGACACAGAGATAGCCTGATGAATGGCGAGGCTGGCCAGTCTCAAAGACGGATCACAGACTTCTTCAGAGCAGACACGGGACAGCCGCAAGAGCCACTCCCACAGCAGAGCTCCCCCTCGTCTCACACCAGAGGCACACTGATTGACCGAGCGATTGAACTGGGGAAATCCAGGCGCCCGCGACTACGAAGAATTGCACAGCATCGACGGAGGCTACGACAAAAAATTCGGATCACGTTGGCCAGGCATGCACGACGCCCGGTCAGACTACTAACCATGGAGGAAATTGATGAGATTCGCCAACGACCGATGCTAGATCTTTTGTGATTCAACTATCCCAACAAGCCGCCCATTTTTTGCTTAGTCTTTTGCTTGGTTCACATCGATCAACTTAGGACCCCATAGTATATATCTTTGTTTTGTACTGTTGTTAGGTTATTTTGTTACTCTGGCTTTGTATCAGATCCACCACTTTGTAACTTTCGGGTCTCATAGGTCATTATGGCCTTTTGAAGACGTTAATATAACATTTCATTTCATTTCTCTCTCTCGTCAAGTTCAATTATTTGCAGATTTTGTTTGTGTGTTGCTATTAATTTCTCGCTTGGGGTATCCAAGCCTATAACACACAACTCCTAGGCATGTCCTACGAAAGGGGATAAGCCTCCAGAGCAACCTCCTGCTAAGAAAGCAGAAACTGCGGTGGGACTTGTTCCCAACATTTATGGGCTCTCTCTTGAGGGTTCCAATGAATTGTGCAAAGCATATGGGAAGATTAAAGGCTTCAAGGCACTTATCTTCTTCAACCAAGGAGCCACAGAGAATTTTATCCATCCAGAATTCCTGAAACAAATGGACTTTGAGTATGATCAGTTTGTTGGAGAGAGCTAGCCACAAGGCAATCTCAATTGGCACCAAAATTGTGATTGAAATGAAAAGATGTAAATGACTCATGGCTCGAGTATTTTGTAGGAGGAGTATTATGTGATTAAACGATGTTTGTATATCTGATGGCTCTGGTTTTTCCTAATAGGAGTATTTATGTTGGCTGTAGAATCTCTAAACGACACGTTGCGGTCTGGGACCTCCAAGCGACATGGTCTATGGTATAGGGAGCGTTTGGTTGTAGCATGCCTCTAAATCTCATAGCTCGGACTTCGGTTACGGGGGAGTAATGGGGAAGTCGTTGAATTTCTCATGGCCGGAGACCTCGGTTCATAATAGGGAAGTGTTGATCGGGGACTTTATGTTTTTATGTCATGTACTTGCATCTATAATCATCTATGTTGCATTGTGATGTGCCAACCATATATATTCCAAATTGGGTGAGATTGCCTGAGTATGTAATACTCGTGCATCAAGACACCCCTCTAAAGATCAGCATGGTCTAGGCGCAATGGCTAATGTTGTAACACCAAAATATCAAGAGCTCTGATCTGGAATGACAAAATTGATTGACCCTCAGGAATGACCCTCTAATACTTTTGAGCTAACTTGATTGAGCTTTGTGGATATAATCACGGATGATTTCTCTTGTTTCAAGAGGGGTGTATGCCACAAACTACTAACGTGTCAACCACTGAAGACGAAGGAGGTTAGGACTCCCTGATCCTAACCTTAGCCAACCTGCGGATCCCAACAGAGGGGCCAAAACCTTGACAGAAGAAGAAGAAGAAGAAAAGACCAACTTATTGAAGATGGCCGAGGGGCCTAAAACCCAAACAGGGTCAGCATTACTGCACAACTTTCAGGAACCGGCCAAGGCGCCTTAACCCTAAAAATACCGAATAAAGATTCCACATAATCTAGCCATCTGATAGTTGAGGCTCTGAACCACTATCAGACCTTACCAGTATTCAGATTTCCTGTTCAAGAACTCTTGAGTCTATCTCTGGAAGATTTGTTAAGCTGCAGGTCTTTCCAATGTGCTTTGATTTTCTTTTTTCCATCCAAGGATGGAAGTTCTCAGTTCCAGCTTCAGTTGCCCTTGTCCATTCAATATGCAGCAAAGCAGTGTTGGGGGAGACTCTTATATCTCCTGTACTATTTCTTGTATGTTCATCCAACTCATAGGCATAGAGGTGGAGCATTTGGTGCCAAGCCGACTACGAAACAATTTAAGGAGGCATTGTTGGAGTGTGGATTACTCCACCTGCATGTTCTCTCTTCACCAACTGTAGTGTAGCCCTACACATTTGGCCACGGCCATGCCCTTTTGTGAGCCTGCCAGTACCAGTTTCTGGGCAATATTCTTGTTGTCCGACAGCAGATCCTTCAGGTTGCTGCCATGGCCTGTCTTATGCACATTTTGGGGCTGCCATACTGCAAGGATGCAGGGATATTTGGTACGGGCAACCTACCCGAGTGTATTGGTTACTGTTAGTGAGGTTGAGTACCTAGGGGGTCTTCATGGCCCTGCTCCCACACTCTTTCTTTCTCCTATGTTTTTTCTTACCGCCACTCTCTTTCTTCCCCCTCCTCCACCCTTATGCAAATGTGCTTATGCTCTGCATCCTTAACCTGCGCCTCTGACAAAATTCGGGGGCATGGAAGCAGACCTTCCTTCACACTAGGTATGAGCAGACAATTCTACTTAAAATAATCCTGTGAACTGGCCTTCCTGATATTTCAGGACAATCACAAAGTGTGGGCAATACACTCTTTCGTCCCACAAAGAGACAACAAGTCGCAGAAAATACAACCATACTGCCAGAGTAAGAGGTCAGACAGGTTCTTTCTCTGCAGTCATCCTCCTCCATTTTACCCCAGTTACGGCTGAAGAAATAATAGACTGAGACACCCCACAAAACCTATAGACCCATGGTAGTCACCCACATCTAGCATTTTTCTGTGCAAACTGTTTCATGTTAAAAGCACCCTAGAAATGCACAATGCACAAGCCTTATCAAACCAGCACAGAGACACGTGCAGAAATTACAACTGCCACAAGGAACGACTCACTAACAAAAAAAGACACAGTGAAAAACTCTTACGCTTTGTCCGTCTCAAAAGAACTTTCCGCAAAACCAGTTGCAGATTCCGGTAGCCATATGCTGGATCTCTGGTGATTAAGTCCTTGATTCCAGAGCGAAAATGTTTATAGACAGAATAAGGTTCATACTTCAAAAATCTAAAATAGCTGTACAAATCATCGATTGTATTTTGAATAGGTGTCCCAGATAAGCACCACCTTCGTTTTGCCCTCAGGCCCCAACATGCACGAGCAGCCTGTGTCCTCCTGTTTTTTATACTTTGTGCTTCATCTAAGACCACTCTAAACCACGCCACTTGAGCCAATGGTCCAGCTTTCTCACTCTCCCCCTCTGCCTTTTTCCCTTTCCCCGTCTTTTTTTTAGTGCTGCTCCTTTCCTCAGAACCCATCAAATTTGAAAGAGAATAGTGGGCAGGGTTCCTTCCATCAGCTTCTTTTTCATCGGGCAAGGGTTGTTTTGGTACCTCCAGGCTTACAATTGAATACGTTGTCAATACAACATCATGCTTGGCAAGCTCGTGAGGGTCCCGTGTCCTTCCACTCCCATGATATAAATGCACAGATAATGCCGCTTCCGCTGATATTTTTTCCTTCAACTCATGTGCCCACTGTCTAAGGACACTTGTTGGACAAACAACTAAAGTGCCAGCAGAAGGTCTGCCTTTTGAACCTGTAATAACATTGCTCAAGAGTCCTTGTTCTGACTGGCAGCCCACCTTCAGATGCCCAGTGGCAATAGGATGACAATCATCATCTTCCAGATCTACTGTTGCCATTTCCTCGCTTGAAACTTCTGCTGCTCCATCTAGCAAAGAATTTCGATTAGATGGCTTCTCTTTTAGAATTAATGCGATTGTGGAAACAGTTTTCCCAAGGCCCTGTAACACCATACCATGCTTGAGCATTTTTCCCATTGACTCAAAAAGATGCAAGAAATTACAGATTCTGTTGCATTTCATAAAAACTAGCTGGAAAACCACAGAGGCAATCGGAAAAAATCGATTGGGCTTAGGAAAACACCTGATCATCTGCAAGAATTCCACCACTACATTCAGACCCTTTTTCCCGCTTTTCCATCCACGCAAGAGCTATTCTCTGCATAAACAGTCCCATTAAGTGCAAAATTTGTTTTAATTTTCTCTAGGATAAATACCTTTCATTTTCCAGGAAACACTATTTAAGTAACCTACTTAGCCAAGCATCTCAAAAATGCATCAATTTAACAAAAACATAAGACTTTTCACTATAGCTACCTGATGTCTTAACAATGGAACTGTCATTATCCCCTCATCTATGAAAGCTTCCTCTGTGATTGCGCTGCTGAGACCCTGGACATTTGAATTATATCAATTTAAACCCACGTCTAAATCTCATTCATCTCATTCATAACACTATATTAGCGACAAGCAAGGAATTACACCTCAAGGCCATGATTAAGTATCCGATCCCTGTTAATGTCCTTCGCAGCACTAATTTGGCAAGAATAATTGGATGTGATGCCCTTGGATAGTGTACCACCCTGCAATACATTGGTGCTGTACAAAACTGCAGGAGATGCATCAATATTGGTCTTGGCGTCCCACTCTGGAACCCCAATGCCTCCTTTGAAACCTGGTCGATCATAGAGAATTTGACTTACGCCACCAGGTTCCAGCTTAACAGCTCCATTTACAGAGCTTGCAATTTTAGACAGAAACTGCAAAGTGGGAAGACTTCGAACATCGTGACCTTTGGTATAGCCATACTCCTCTGCAGGTGGTCCTCTTACACACACAGCTTTCAATGGCCTGTCAGAAAGCTCAGACCATCCAGGGAGGCTTCTCTTTCCTGCAAGTCCTTGATGTCTCTCGATGAGTTCATCTTCGCAATCACTATCCGTGTCAGTGGTCAAATCCACCATCTCTGTATTGCTAGGCCGTTGTGCCAGTGAGACATTGGATGTACACGATGCATTGCTCTTTGAATCATCAAACGTGTTAGAGGATCTTGATTCATCAACAACATCGGGATTACCCTGCCAAGAATTTGCCTGAATCCTGTGCTCCAGTGAGAAGCCGAATGACCCAAACTCTTCCAATGTCTGGCTGTGCATTGAAAATGAAAAATCTGACAGCTCGCTACTTGTGTCTGATGAGGAGTCTGTAGAATGACTAATTAAATAGCGATCATGTGTATTCGGGTTAACCTGCTCAAAACCTGGTGAAAGCGTGAGAGGACATTATTGACCTTGTACCACAAAGGACATCATTATACAGTTCTTTTCGAAAAGCATATCCTGTATTACCAGCAAGTGTCAAGCCTGTGTCAAGGGCCTCCTTGGAGGGTTGCTCCAGAGGTTCCAAGCTGCAAAGAGGAACTTGAGCAGGTACAAGCTCTGGTGTCTGCCATTTAAAGGCGGCCACAGCACAATTAGGAAAAAACAGAAACAGCCCAAGGTTCTGAGTGCGGGTGTGAGTGTGTGTGTGTGTGTGTGTGTGTGTGTGACGAGATCAGAAAGACCAACCAACCGGATGCGGATGCGGGAGCGTGCCGGGATCAGGGGGCTGCTCCTGCATGATCGAATTGAACAAATCGATATCGATATCGATATCGTCATGGTTGTCCCTGTCGAAATTCGACAAAGACAGCGCTATCGTCTGATTCATATTCGCAAACAGCAACGCACAAAGATAAGCCCTTAACGACGATTCGCAGAAGTGCGAACGAGCAGGAAGACCTGCGGGAGCTCCGTTCTCCCTCCAATTAGGTGCCTTAATGGACTTTGGGTAAGTGGTTTTGAATGTTACATTGCTGAAAAAAGTCTGACCGAGTAATACCGACGTGTTCTAGTTGTTTTTTGTTTTTATGAGTAGTTTGTCTCTCTTTATGGCCAATGATTTGGACAGCCAAAGAGGCAAGCTTCACTGCCAACTTTAGTTTCCAAATTCCCATGCATCGCGAGTGCGCCAGAGATAAGGTACCCCTCACACGAAGGGGGGTAATCGTAAAAGAGGGAGGGAGGGAGGGAGGAATGGCACTGATGTGACCTGCTTTGTGTCATACACACACGTGAGTGGATGGGGGGATAAGATAGGTGCAGTTAGTGGAGGGGGGAGGGGGTAATTTCTAACAATTACCCCCCCATGTCTGGGGGCACCCTAAGCCCTGCAACAACGCCTATTTCCCTCCAATTAGGTGTGTTAATGGACTTTGACTAAATGGTTTTGTATGACACATTACTGAAAACGGTCTCACCGAGTAATACTGACATCCTCTAGCTGTTTTTACAAGTAGCTTCTTAGTTTGTCACTCTTTTTGGCCAAAGATTTGGACGGTCGAAAAAATTTGTTTGGACCACTAACAACAGAGAGGGCCACAATTTGCACACCAAATAATTTATGTTTATGTAAGAGCATGTGTGTGCATTGTTTGTGTGGGTGTGGGTGTGTGTGTGTGTGTGTGTGTGTGTGTGTGTGTGTGGACATTTGTTTGCCAATATGTGTGCAATCGTGTGTGTGTGTGGCATGTGTAAGCATCAATGTGGACACAAATACTTCACATATGCATCAATTTGCACAAACACGCATACATATTAGTAGATAGTTAAATTAGATAGTATATAGATAGAAATATATAGAGTAGGCATTTAGATAAGTAGATATCTACGATATCTAATGGCTATCAATAGAAATGCAAAGAGTAGATGAATACTACATTTTTATATTACAACTCTACATATGTATGATATATAGTTCTAGTGGACAGCATACAATTATAGTACTTAGTATGTAGTTAGATAGTTATGCAAAGTAGTAGATACATAGTACATAGTATGTAGATGGATTAACAAAATAGTATGTAGCTATATAATAGATACATAGTACATAAATAATGAGAGTATCGGGGTACACAGATACGAAGATAAAAAGAGATACAAGAAACAGATAGACAGTACTAAAAATTGTAATAGATATTGAATTGAAAACGCCATAAGTAGGTCGATAGTAGAAAGAAAATGCTACCATATTAAAAATGTGATAGTAAATAGTAGATTAAACATGTTATAGGTAGCCCAATAGTTGATAGAAAGCATGATAATATATAGTAAATAGTACATAGAAAACATGGCAAGTAGGCCAATAAGTTGATAAAAAGCACAATACGTAGATAGGTAGTAGGTGGAAGATGAAATACGTGCATAATAGTAGATAGATTTTAGTAGGTGCACACTAGGATCTGTAAATAAAATGGCCTAGTCACTACTGACAACTATTCTAGGTTGGAGATTTAGATTCAGACGTCAAATCAGATGGAGACAAAAATCGGATGATATAGCCTAAAATGAAAGTACAAGGTCATAAACTAGACAAGAATTGGAGTTGGTATATTAAGATATCGAGGAAAGTACAACTTGCACCAGTTGTTGATACCAAAGAGGGAAATGAAAATAGGAGCAACTGCTAAAGCATACGGAGTGATAGACCCTTAAAATGAAGTAACGGGTCCTATGAATGTACACTATTATAGTTACTACAATAATTACAACTAATAAATACTAGATCCGACTATGAAAACTGACTATGTACAAGCACCTAACTAAGGCTTGTTCCCAACATTTACATTCCTCCTCCCCTTTCTTTGCGTATTTTCAAATTGATGCTAACTGGATCCACAAGGATGATTTCATATTTTAGGTGGAATCATGATTAATCCAATACGAGTTGAGCACTCTCAATCCACCCAATTTCCATTCTTCTTTGGGACAACCACTATCGAAAATAACCAGTCACACTGTTCGTCACTTTGTGATGAATCCTACTTTTAGCAAATTGTCGATTTCTTCTTTCGCTTTCTTGGCATAATTTGGATTCATTTTGTACCTCTATAGCCTCACTAGTCGTGCATCGGGTTTCAATGGTATCCAATGTTGGCATACCTCTAGATCTACACCTTTCTATTCTGTACATTCCCATCCTTATACTTCTAGAATAGATGCTTGGCTTTTTTTTTTCAATCTCTGGTTTCATGTCATTAAATATCTAATATCTAACCAACCCAAATGATTTTCTCATATTAAACTGATCATTTAATATGGAATAATAAATGGGAACAAGTGTTAGAATATAGACATGTGCTTACGGATCTATCTCAACACGGGGCCAATGGTAAAGGGGCCCAAATGAGAGATGGTTTGTCAAAGAGCAGGGTTAACTGATGAAGCTTAAAAGACCTTAGAGTTAGCTTCATTAAAGACCTCCAATGGTTAGTGTTAAAAGTCCTTTGACCTTAAGCAAGTTAGGGCTGAGCTTGAGGTGGGAACCCGACCTAAACTTAAGCAAGCTAGGGCTGTGCTTGAGGTGGGAACCCGACCTAAACTTAAGCAAGATAGGGTTGTGCTTGAGGTGGGAACCCGACCTAAACTTAAGCAAGCTAGGGATGTGCTTAAGGTGGGAACTCCACCTAAGGTGCTTGTTATGCTTGATGACTAAGGTACTTGAGGTACTTGTCACATTTAATGAGGAAGTTGCTTGAAAAGCTTCCCATGCATGGGGGGTAAGATGCTTGAGTCAAAAAGAGAACCTACACACTTAATGAGGAAGTTGCTTGAGAGACTTCCTATGCATAAAAATCTCAAAGTTAGGGGAATCCTAAAAGAGCACATGGGACACATGTCAGACTCTCACTAAGCTTAACCACATGGTGTGCCTGAATGCTATTGATTGGCTAAGGGGAGAGGGGTCCAATGAGCTTGCAGCATGTAGAACTCTCACCCAAAGCAAGAAAGGGGGGTGCTAGGGGGATATACTCCCCCCACACACACACACACTCATTTGGAAGGGCATTCTCACTTGGTGAAAGTTGAGAAACACCACCTCCTTCTCCAAGCTTGTGAGAGTGAAAGCCTACACCAACACTCTTGGCTATGGAATGCAAATCCAACCAAGAGTCATGCTTCAATGCTTAAGCTTGCCATCCTCTCCATCTTCATTACTATGCTATTATGTATGCTAGCAAGAAGAGTAATGATAAGTGAGGAACTATTTCTTTCTCCTATAGAATGTTTCTTCTTCCTCTTCCCTATCCTCATTCCCCGCTAGCTCTCTCCACCTTCGAAGGTGTTTGAGGCCTTGGGACTGAGGCTTGGGATAGTTAATGCTTTCTACAAAGTTTATGTTATGTTTGTGATGCATGAAGCTTTCCATATTCATTGCATCACCTAGGTCACAAGGAACACAAAGATTGTATTGTACCAAGTCTCTCTTGATGGGAGAAACTATAATAAAAATGCCTACAAGGACGGCGGTCTTAAACGATTGCCAACTCCTCCCAAGAGGAAATGGTTATTCCATAGTCCTTCCCCTCGTTACTTTGAAAGGGAAGAGAGGAAACAAAGAAAGAAAAGGGCAAGAAAGAGGTCACCCTCTTCTCCTTCTTCTTCACCTTCCTCCTCTTCCGATGAAAGCAATAGTTATTCTCCTTGAGAATACAAGAGGGGAGGACATCGCAAATCTTACCCTGCATGGCGAAGGTCACAAAAGCTCAAGAAGCTCAACGAGGGAGGAAAGAGTATCTCTTTCCTTACCTATGATGGCACCTTTGGTGCTACCAACAAAGTATTGGCCTTCATCCAACAATTTGATGTGGCCTTTGGAGACGAGGGCTTCACGGAGTCCTCCAAGCTACACCATGTAGCTATGCACTTCCAAAAATTGGCTCATCAATGGTGGGCTAGCTTTCGTGGCAACGGCGAAGCCCCAAAGACATGGAAAACTCTACGAGTTTCCATCATGAAGCAATTCCTTGCAAGTGATGCAAAGGACAAAGTGCTTACCAAATGGTGAAGTTTAAAGCTTCTCTCTCATGAGTCTATCCACAAATATGTGGACAAGTTTTGGGATTTACATCTCAAGGCTATTATCTTTCAAAAGATAGACTTTGCCGAGCAAAAGCAACAATCTGTGCGGGATTACCCAAAGAGATGGCCGAGTATGTCAACTCTCAACGGCCTGGTTCTATCACCAAAGTAATCCACCACACCATGGTTGCTTTGCGCATCAATTTTCAACAAGGGGCTAGACGGAATGTCAAGCCCATGGAAAATAAAGACAAAAGTGATGCCAAGGGGAAAGCCAATGCCCAAAATTCTTACCAAGGCTATTCCAACAACAACAACAATTGGTCCAAGGAGAAGTGAGTTTACAAAGGTAAATATAAACTCTCTCCGAAAGAGCTAGAATCTTTTAGTAAGTACCACAAATGTTTGAAATGTAGGGAACAAGGCCATGGTTATCATCCTTGCCCCAAGAGAATTGCCCGTAATGAGACTCCTAGAGTCTCTATGTTTGAAGCTCCAAAAGAGGATACTCATTGCCAAGGATTTCTCCTTTCCTATGCTTGGGGAAAGATGCAATAGCATGATTTTATTTTGTTTGACTCACAACTTCATACCCATGGAGTTGACCACTAAGCTAGGCATACAAGCCCACAAGATAGGAGATGCATTGAAAGCCAATGGAGCTATCAAGACGTCTCAATTACTTCCTTAATTGGAAAATTAAGGCTTTATGTCCAAAGCTATGTGAACAAAAAGGATTTCTTCATCTCCCCTCTCAAACATGAGAACGTTATCGTGGGGGCACCATGGTTTAATTGCATGGCTTCCAACATGAAGTTCCTTGAGAGGAGAATCTACTTCACCTACAGGGAAAAGAGCATGTACATAGATGCTAATGAGTTGGGGAACACCATATCCCTGCAATAAAGGGAATCAAGAGAAATTAGAGTTGTTTAATTTCCTAAATGGATGCTTCATAGAAAAAAATTCTCACTAATAGCAGGCCCATTACATGACTTAACAAAAAAAAAGAACGTTAAGTATTCATGGACTGCAAAATAGCAAGAAGCTTTTGAGAAGCTTATCTCCCAACGTGTGCTCACACTATTAGATCTCTCAACGAAATTTGAGGTCCAATGTGATGCTTGTGGTGATTGCCTTCGAGCTATTTTGCTTCAAGAAGGGCATGCCATAGCATATGATAGTCAAAGACTCGACTTCGATACGTGAGTATTAGGCAAATACAAAAAAGAGCTACTAGCTATTCTATATGCTCTAAACATGTGGAAACAATATCTCTTGGGGACTCCATTCATCCTACGAATGGATCACAAAGCCTCAAGAACTTCATGACGCAAACCAAACTCTCTGACAAACAAATGAGGTCTTTTGCAATTTAAATTTCATATTGCTCACATTGTTGGCAAGCACAATCAAGTGGTCGATGCACTTTCACAACAACCAAGGGTAAATGTGGTGTCTATAGCAACTCACAATGATCTATCTTTTATGATAGATGTGTATGCTACTGACCAAGACTTTAAGTATGTAATTACAGCCTTTGCAATAAGGAAGAAAAAAGAACCATTCACCTTGAAGGATGGTTATCTTCCAAACGACAATAGGCTATATGTTACTCACCCATACAATAAGAAAGTCATGTATGAATCCCATACTTCTCCTTATGCAGGGCAAAGAAGGAATCCATAATCTACTCTTCAAGGAGTAGAAATGTATATCTGTCAAGTCTACCATGAAAAGTAAACATACAAGCGTATGTTTCAAAATGCGTGGTATACCAAAAGTTGAAATTTGATCGAGGGAAGAAACTTGGATTATTTCAGTCCACATGCTTAACAAGAAAACACACTCTATGCCTGTCAAAAAAAAACTATTAAGGCACATCAAATGGCAACCCTCTTTAGATCTCAAATTTCCAAGCATCATGGATTTCCAACATCCATAGTGTTGGACAAAGATCCTAGAATGACCAATAATTTCTAGAAGGGTCTCTTTGAGAATCTAGGAAGTAGATTAAATTTTTTAATCTAATGATTCTTGATCTACTAAAAGCCTATGTCATGGGAAGTAGATCAATGTTCTCAAGGATAGAAGTACATACCTCTTATAGAGTATGCATACATTAATATTCTACATACTTTTATGCGAAAAGTACCTATTGAGGTTACAGAAGAAAGATCCAAAAGTCCCTTACTACTTAAATTACATGGGCAGATCTTCGCTGCTGATAAATATAGTTGAGACCTACTGTTGGCGGATACGCCGCAACGGACGTCAGCACAACGAGAACTCACCTAACAAGATTTGTCAGCTAAGGACGAAGCTTGACCCGCAGGCGCGTGGAGGCAAGCATAGGGTGTCAACCTACACTCGACTGACTCTCGACTACAGAGGTATCTACCCAATGTCTAAGCTACAGCCTTCAGGAGTGCATAAGAAGAGATTTCCTACAACGCTTTCAAGAGCCAAATACCCATCAAACGTTCTCGAAATGCCACAGAACTTGAAGGAGACCCTACTAACACCAATAGGTCGCTCTCCCTAAGGTCCATGAACCAAAATCCCAACCCTAAACACCTGTGCAAAATCACGTAGGATGTCTGGTCGAAATTTGCAGGTCGTCGTTTCCGAAAACTAAAGTGCATAATGTGTAGCTCTACTCAATGCGAATGCGTGGATATACTGAAATGCGAAAACAGATAACGTATACTCACCGAATCACCAGATGTAGCTCGTGGATTGAGTTCGCAAAACCAGACCGTACACTCGCAATGTAGGTATTGGCGTGTAGCTCTCATCGGGGGTAACACACTGCACTTCTTCGCACTCGATTCCGACCACCAGTGCGTGCGTAGCGTCAAGATGAAACTCTCACTCTCTCTCGTACACAATACGCTCACTCACAAACAAAAAAAATTAAAATGACAAGGTTTTTTTCATTAAGGTCAAAAGTGGTATAAATACCTTACAATCGCAAACCCTAATGTTCCAATTTAACCATCTACTCAATCTAAATGTCAAAAATGGGATACAATCTGGAAACTTCTGTAAGCCCCACTATTTACAAAGGTGAAATGTCGGTTTTTCTCAATTAAAGAATAATTACAAAAAATAATATTCCGTCGAGCAATCATTCTCCGTAGGGTGTGTCCAGCTGCTAACACTCCCCCCCTCCTTGTTCATGTTGTCCCCGACATGGTAGTTGAGCTGCTTCTTTAATGTAGGCTTTCGCGCATCTTTAGAAGGGACTCATATCGCGCATGCTGGGTGAGTAACGTCGGGCCGAATATATCTGTGTTGATGGTGAAGAAGTCGGTGTAGAAGGCTTCTTCAAAGGCTTGGAGGTGATAAGAAGGCAGAAACATAATCCTCTGATATAGTGCATGTATCACCTCGTGAGAAGGCTGAGCAGACAGATCGTATGCACATCTGTATGTATCTTGAAAGAAAAAGATACTGTCTGTTGCATGGCCTGGTTTGAATTTCAAAGACTGCCAGAAGGGTTTTACATATTTTTCTCATCATGATGCAAGATAGGTCAGGCGAGCCAGTGAACAATTTGATAGCGTCCGTTAGGGTTTTCACCATGTATTGCTCACTCATTCTCTCACCTGCCTTCAAGCCTAGCAGCTTCGGGTAATTGAGCCAAGTGGGTTGGATTCTCTGCAACAGTTCTTGGGCCTTCCATGTCCGCATCCTTGGTAGAGGGTAGAAACTGAGGTTATCTCTGATCACTTTAGGTGCCTCTACAAGATGGATTAGATATTGCGGATATTTTGTGAGCCACGCCTTTCTCCACCTGAGTTGAGAATCCACTATCAGCTTGACTCCTTCAGGTTTGGAGATATCTGCTTTGTACAATGGCACTGTTGGCTCCTCTCTTATCCGTTTGTTGATCGCAGTAGCTTCATACTTTAGCAGAGGATATGGGAGAGAAGGCTGTATCCATTCACGCCGAAGGACATTGGCATCTATCTTCTGGATGGTCATCGATTTAAACACTCTCTGCTCCCACTCCAATGCTTCTCTGGCTGTGTCTTTTACTGCCGCTTCTATGGCCTTCTGCAGCTTTTCTTCTTCTTCTTGTGTCAGATTCTGGGGTTCTTGTGAGGGTCCCACCAATATGTCCTCTTGCATGGTGGTGTCCACTGGATCTGACACATTCTCTATGTCGATTCCTTCCGTTGCTGTTGGCCCGGTGCTAAATTGTTGCTCTTCAGTTTGCTGCTGGCCTTTCAACTCATCTATCTGCAGTTGAAATGCCCTCTTTGCTTCCTCTGCTTGATCTCCCATGTTTACTAGGAGGTCGTTTAGATCTGCATTTATTTTTTCCGCCTCCTCAAGCTTTCTCTTGATGTCTTCATTTTCTGCTTGCCATCTCTAAAACTCTTCGTCCATCTTCTTCTTCACGGCTTCTAGCTCATTTTGCATGACCTGGTTCTCTTCTTCCAAGCGGTTCTGCATTACCAGAGACCCCTCGGCCAGCAGTAGCCTTTGCCTTTTCTCCAGTGTTAACTCCTTTTGGAGTTCCTTCATTTGTTCTTCATATAAATCAGTCTCTGAACTTTTGGAATGCTTTTCGGCGATGAAATTTCTTGATGTTGGTCTCCATAGCTTCATGGTCCCTTGGGGATCCTTGCCGTATGGTTTTTGTTGACTTTGGCTTCACCGGGGCTTCGTTTGGCAATTTGTTGCTCTGGAAGCGCACGTGGTTGCATTTACATGTCGTCGATGACTTGTGGTGGTCTACCACCATAGGACTTGGCTGTTGATGGTCTAGGAAAGTCACTCGTGAAGTTTGGTGGCAAACGGGCATGCGGTTTGGCCGTGAGAGCTATTTGACGCTTTGTGTGTCCGATGCCGTTTCTAAAGCTTAGCGCCGCTTCGGGTCGCCTTATGGCCATGTGGGCTATATAGACTTTTCGAGCATGTCAAGATGCTCCTACCCATGAGTTTTGGTAGCATTTGGGCACCTTTCCGCCGATTTACCATTCGGTGGCCTTTTGCAGGGTTGTAGGAGTTAGGGTTTTTTTCGATGGTTTTCTACTACCTTTGGGCATTCAAAAGTGGTGTCCTATGCTAGGGTAAGCCGCCGATGAAGTTTCATTGCTTTTGAGTCAGCCATTAGGTGGCCACTTCTACCTGTAGGTCTTTACTGCTCTCTTCCCGTGTGAACCCTACGCTAGTTTTCGCGACAAAACATCAAACATACGTGAAAAGCTCAAGGTGGTGAGCCTACCTCTCATGTCTGGAGCCTATCGGATGGTCGTGCGCATCATAGAAGCTGCTGGAAGTCCCGTTCGCTCTAGGTGGCAAGAGCTCTTTCTCAAAAGGCAATAGTAGAAATGAGCTTAAAATGAAGTGAAAAAACCTTATAATGGGGGTCCCCGAACCACTTTCCATGAAATTTGACATGTGCTCCCAACTTATTGCGAGATGCGGTTTAGGCTCAAAAATTTCTTGATTTGGACTCCATTTGCCTAGTTTCCGAGAAATTTGACGTTTCGGTCAAAATCCGGCCAAAACATGGTTTCCGCTCCATTCACATAATTGCACCTCCATTGTACCATAGGTTGTCCTATAGTCACTGAATATCCCCATATTTTTTTTTTCATTATGACCATTTTTCACCTGCTTTTTGTATTTTTGAAGTTTTTCTGCTGATAATTAGTAAAACTAAAAAGAAAATAGCAAATTAAACCCAAAAAATCCCCAAAAATCATATAACTCAAAAAGATCACCGCAAAACACTATATACCTTACATGTAATTTTTATGGCCAGATTTCTCCGTTTTACCAATATTTTGCCCGAAAAATGGCTATTTTTACCTATACACACACACACACCTAGGGGCTTGATTTGGCGTTTGGCCCCATATACTTGTAGATTCATGCTGTATAAGGGCATATGTACTTATGTTAGTCCAGAAAATTTCACAATCAAACGACAACCCTTTAAAATAGTTGAAAAACATATCCTTTTTTGCTCTTTTTACCATTGGGTCCGCATTTGAGAATGCCTCCCCCCCTCCTAGCTGGAGTCCTCCCGGACGACACGGTATCGCCTCGGAGTATGTGCCGTGCATGGGTTAAAAAAATTGTGCTAATGCTTGGCCCTGTAATGTGGCCCTATATAATGCATACTCGATCAATGCATGGAAAAATTAATGCTGTGCAAGAGAAGGGTATAAGCAAGATGTTTATTGGCATTCGATGTCGAGGTTTCCTGTTTGTTGTTGATTTGGTTGACGGGTTTTCTTTATAAGTAACAGTTGTAACTCTACAGCTCTCTATTTGATGGTCTTTCTTGCAAAAGTCGCTTGGTTTGCCACTATTGTCGAAATGGCCATGGTCGTCTTCGTGGAGAGGATTGTCGGGGCGGAGTTGGCCATAGTCTTTGTCTCTTTTGCTTTCCATTTGTAGCTTTGTTTTTCAGGTTTTTGTAGGTTTATTGCTACTTTCGCGGTTGTCATTGTTTTGCTACTCATTGTCACCCACATTGATCGGTTTGCCGGTTTCATATGTTGTGTGTGTCTGCATGCCGATCTTGCTTGTACTGAAGGGAGTTCCTGTTGCTTGGGTTTCGGGATCCAAATGCGAGTCGCATGTAAGTTGTTACTGAGCATTCTCTTTGGAATCCATATCTTTTTTATTCCCTTGGTTTTTGGTTAAACTGTCTACTTCTAATGACTTCTTTTGTTGCATTGTGGTTGGTCTGCCATGTCACCTCTATCCTTCCGCACCCATGCTTGTTTTTCGCGTGTTGTTAACCTTGATCTTGGCACTGCGGTCTGTTTGGTTGGATGTTTGTAGTGAACATGGTTGGCAGTTCCCTGTTTGTTCACCATGGGTATAGTGTTGTTCTTTAGTGGCATCCATCCCATTGGTTCTTTATCCAGTGATTGTGGTGCTACTATCTGGTTCTTCCCGGTTTGCTGAGCAAAGGCTACCACCTGTTGTTCTTGTGCATGCTGAATTTTGACTGCATCCGCATTCCAATCTATCTGCACATTATACTCTTTTTGCCAAGGTTGTCCCAACAACATGGGGTGTTGTGTGCTTTCATCCTCAACCACATAAAACTTGTGTGGGTAAATATATTGATGTATTTGTACATGCAATATAATCTAGCCCAATGTTTTCAGCGAATGTGATGTACTACTTTCTAGCACTTGTGGAGTAGGATGTAGTTGACCTTTGGGCTTGAGCTGTTCGTATAATATGTAAGAGATTAGATTTGCTTGAGCTCCAGAATCAAGCAATGCCGTCGATTCAACTTGATTGCTACCCACTTTGACTGCAATTATTGGCTCCACTGTGTCTTCATCAAAATTTATTAGTTGAATGGCATTTATTCGCAACGGTGATCCACATTGTTGTTGTTGTCGTAGAAGCCGTCTTTTTGCAATGCATTCTTTTGCTTCTGCTTGGGCCTCTTCTCGTATCCTCTGTTTCTCCTTCATCCGTTGTTTTTCTTGATGTATTTGTTGAAGCATATCCTGTGTTAGTGGTAAATGATATTTTTTTAATCGACACCCACTAATCGAATTTGGCATTTCTTCCCTTGCTAATGTAGCAAGTTTGACAACTCCACTTTGTGATAAGTCACTAATCACAAAGGGTCCCATCCCTCGCTTTTTAAGTTTCTTGGCATGTTGCTTCAAGGTATAAACAAGTACATAATTACCTGTTTTGAACTCTTTCGTGCGCACATGCTTGTCAAAAAACTCTTTTTGTCTTCTCTTTTTTGCATAGATCGAAGCTACATCTCTCAATCGAAGTTCATCTAGCTTTTCAAGATCATCTATTCTTGAAGAGATCTCATGCCCTATCCATTCTAAGCGTTTCGCTACTCGTAGAGTTGGAATTAGAAACTCTATGGGTAATATAGCGTTTAGGCCAAACACCATGTTGTACGATGTTGTTCCTATTGATGTTTTGTAAGCTACCTTGTATGCCCATAGTGTTGAATGTAACTACTGATCCCAGTCTGTCCTTGACTTTGATACAATTTTAGTCAGAACAGTGCATAGTGTTTTATTTGTGGCCTCAGCTTGTCCATTTGCCTGTGGATGATATGGAGCAGATTTTCTATGTATGACCATGAATTCCTCTAGTAGATATTCAATGACTTCATTAAGAAAATGTGTTCCTCGATCACTGACAATTTCTATTGGTAACCCGTATCGTACAAAGACATTCTCATACAAAAATTGTGCAGTGGTTCTTGCGTCTGCTTTTTGTGTTGCCTTGGTTTCAGCCCATTTTGTGAGATAGTTCGTAGCCACAATGATATATTGGGTATGGGTGCGATATGCAGGGGGTGAAATAGGCCCCACAAAATCAATGCCCCATTTTGCAAATGCCCTTGCTCCCATCATTGGCCGTAGTGGCATCTCATCTCTCTTTATCGGCACCTTGGTGCGCTGACATGCGTCACAACGCTTTACAAACTCCTCAGCATCCATGTGCAATGTAGGCCACCATATTCCTGCGGTTAAGACAATTTTTGTCGTCTTATCGCCTGAAAAATGGCCTCCACTTATTCCTCCATGTGCGTGTTCTAGAATCAGCAGGTATTCACTTTCACTTTCACAGATTCTAAGTTGATTGTCCTTTCCTCGCTTATAGAGTTGATTCCCAATTAAATTAAAGTCGCGGGCCTCCAGCTCTATAGCTCTTTTCCGTGCCTTTGTTATGTTTTCAAGAAATGTCCTTGTGGTTAAGACATCATTGATATATTGACTCCATGCAGGTGCAATGTTTATCTGAAACAATGTCGCGTGATCCACTGGTCGTTTGGCACCACATATAGTACAATTGTTAACATAAGCATGTGTGTCAGCATATATAGTTGGCCAATAAATCCCTAATTGTTTCAGTCGTTGGTGTGTTTTCATTGTTGGACAATGAAATGCACAATCCTGGACATGTGCTTCTCCAAGATAACACTCGAATTCCTTCGGATTTATACATAATCGTAGATTTTGGTCTGAGCCTAGATGATACAGTCGTCCTGCAATCAACTGGAAGTTTTTTGTTTGTCGAATTGTTTGTTGTTTGGATCTGTCTTCCTTGTTATCAAATCTACCTCCAAAGGAAAGAATGCTAACCATTTCCTGAGACCATTTGGGTATCATTTCAATATTGAAAAGATAAGCATCAGGTATGTCATCATCTACTCCTTCAGGAGCTTCCCCGTTTTGCAGCCTTGAAAGATGATTCGCCGTAGATGATTTTTACCCTTTTTGACCACCACTATGAAATCAAACTCTAGCAATATAATAAACCAGTGTACAATTCTTCCAGCATTGCATGGTTTATTTACCAGATACAAAAGAGCTTGATGATCTGTGAAGAACACAAATTTGTTTGCGAGCAAATAATGCCGAAATTTCTTTACAACATAAATCATCCCTAACCCCTCTCTTTCAGTGGTTGTGTAGTTCTTTTCTGCGCTATTTACCTGTCGGTTTGCATAACAAACTAGGAAATCCATTGTTCCGTCTCTAGGTTGAGCCAGAATACTCCTGATTGCATATGCAGATACATCAATGTGAATATGGAATATCTTTTCCCAATCTGGTGCTTTAAGTACAAGTACTAATACAAGGTTTTCCTTAAGCTTTTGGAATGAAGTTTCACACTCCTTAGTCCAATCGAAATTGACTAATAATCGATACAGAGATTGTGCAATGACTGCATACATATATATGAATCTTCGATAATATCCGCAGTGTCCCATGAAGGATTGTACTTGTTTGGCATTAGTAGGCCTGGGTAAGTCTACTATGACTTTGATTTTGTCTAGGTCAGTGGTTATGCCATTTCTTGAGACAATATGTCCTAAGATGCGGCCTTGCCTAACCATAAAAATGCACTTTTCCGGGTTAAGACAGATTCGATATGTTCTGCATTTCTCAAATACCTTTTGTAAATGGTCAATATGTTCCTCTCGTAGAAGAGAGTGTACACAAAGATCATCCATATATATTCTTAAGAATATTCTTAGGTATTCTTTGAACGCATGAGTCATTAACCTTTGAAAGGTAGCTGGGGCATTGGTTAAGCCAAAAGGCATAACTCTATAAGCATATATTCCCCATTATGTGGCAAACGTTGTTTTGTGTTGATCCTCTATTGCAATTGCCGGTTGGTTATACCCCGAAAACCCATCTAGAAAGGAATAAGCCCGTTTTCCAGCCACCCTCTCAAGTACATGTTCTGTGATCAGCAAGGGATAATTATCCCTTATGGTGGCTGCATTTACCTTTTTGAGGTTCACACACACACACACGCAGCTTTCCGTTCTTTTTGGGGACAACTGTAAGAACTAGGGAACTAGGCTCTGAGATCCTCTTCCCAACCTCCCTTTATATAGGCGGGCTCCTAGCCCCTTGCCCTAGACGGATCCCCTGTCCACAATGCCTAGCCCGGCCCTTGGCCGTAGTCCGTGACTAACCTAGTTCTTAGGGTACAGGACCCTTGTCCTGACATTACTTCCCCCTTAAGGAAGAGTTTTCGTCCTCGAAAACACAAGTAGTACTATCGTCTTAAGGATACCTATGTTTTCGTTATTGACGTCCCAACTGACAGTACTGAGGTGTGTTTTCCTCACGGTTTACAGACAGTTGTCCCAGATGACTGGTAAACGGGGAATCACAGTAGTGTACAATCATCGTGATTAACTTGAGAAAATCTACAAACGCCCAAACCGAGCCATGACCTCGATTGATGATTAGTAGACCCCAAAAGTTATCTCATAGAGATAGTGCACATAGAGTGCAAAAAGCTTCATAAGCAACAGTCTTAGGAATATGCATGCCGTTCGAAATCAGCCTTTGCTAACCACTAGGGCCCATAACACCTAGTGTGCATGCATTTAGCAAAAACTAACCCGAATGTGTATATCCATAATAGTCCTTGCCAATAGATGTGATGCGCCTAACACACAGTAAATGTGATGCGCCTAGCACACATTAGAAGGAATGTAAATAGTTCTGAAAAGAAACTAAATACTTTCATTTGCAATCTTTTGCAAGCCTTGCTGAAACGTCTGAATCACAGTAGAAGGTGAAACATTGATCACTTCTAGGTACAGACAATGAAACTTTTTCAGTAACAACTTATAACCTTGCTATATGTATAAACAACCATCTGTAATGTTGTTTAGCAGTACTTGTACCTTAACAAGTCATTCTAAGTATCCGACAATTTCTGGCCACAAAATTGCTCCTGATACGGCGTGCTAAAAATGGTCTAGAAAACAGTTGTGACCAGCACCTAGGGACTTTGTCGTGACACATAATTAAAATAATGGCGCCAGTGTCAGTCAGAGACTCATATTTTCCACATGTGGAATATGTTTCATGTGAGTATGTGTAAAAAGGAACATCCTTCAAGTACAAGATGTACTTGTGTGTGGAGGTAACTGCAAACACTCTACGACGGGAGTGAGAGGGACCCTCATTAGTCTTGCTCCACTGGCTAAACTGAACTTGTTGAGTTCTTAGACCATGTTGTATCCCATGTGACAACATGTGCCAAATTGAACCCTACAAGTAGGTTCGTTACTGCATAAGGCAGAAAGACAGATTGGACACTTGGCCCAAAATACTTTGTGCCGACATGCCCTTGGCATGGGTCTGTAATATTCTATCGTACTTAGACGTCTTGAAACACCAAGCAAAGCATACTAAACATGGAATTGACACCAAATCAGTACACTTACCTGTATGCAAATGCAGTAACATACTGTACACTTACATGTATGCAAATGCAATAACATACTGTACAATTACATATATGCAAAATGCAATAACATAATGTACACTTACCTATATGCAAATGGAAAGGAGCACGTCCCCTACCTGGAAAACAAACAGTATTGCACTGGGAACCCTGGTTGTTGCCTTTGCAACCCAAGCCCTTGAATTAGAATCTACGTAGTCAAATCCCTTGATAAGACTTCTTTGTAGAAACTGCTCAACTAGGAGATAACGGTAACCAACATAGTTAACCGTGTACAGATTGAGTGGAATCAACTTAAAAAGTGTGTTCGTCTGCTACCGCATGGTAGATTGCGGAATTCTTTCCTTGAAAGTAGAACTGGGAGAGATCAACTGTGATCCTCAATGCAAATCAAACTGTGATACTTAATGCCTATGGGGTGATGTAGCAATCACTCGTTGGGTCTTACCCCAAAACCGTATGTCTATAGACACTTCGTAGTGCTATAGAAAGAGCAGGAGACCCACACGAGTGAACTATCGATCCCTTACAACCATGTTGTCACCCTTGATTGCTACGTCTATACTCCGTGGTAGAGATCAGCTGGTGTGAGGTTAAGATGATCAAGAAACGCACATGAGCGTTTGCACTGAAAACATGTAGTGAAAAAAAATGACACCCTAAACATCCATAATGATATCTATAACGACAAGATGCTTGCTTGTCAATTAACATTAATGTGTACTCCACTGGGTAGAGCTGTTCGATCTTGAGAACAATCATCCTAGGAATACCAAGAAGTGGATCGTATCCTAGATTTAGCAATGGCCCGTAGCCAGCGTGCGTGGTTCATAGCCCGTATGGCAATGAGTGTTCAATCGATAAACCGATGAAAATAAATGTGAATGGCACCTTGCCCAATTTGTAGAGCATCTTGGCTCAGGAGAAAACACGAAACAAACTTCATAGAAAATTTTCATGTTGTACCTTAGAAAAAGAGGTGAAGAACGAACAGAAGATCATGCCGGGCTGAGGAACTTTCCTTAAATGTCTAGTTTGTGTGTGCCCATAATGTGTGCGCTTAGACATCTTATGCCTGACTGGTAGCTTATCCTATAAGCATGCAACCATCTGACTGTATGATGCTCGCATCGCGAGAGGAACACAAGTCAGATCTTGACTGTCTACCGTGTATGGGTTGTAAATCCAATAGAAGTTTTAGGTTGTTTTGTGTGCCTTGATAGCAACCGAAAATTATGGTAATCAATGTGTAACAAATAGTGTCCTTGACAGAGTGATTTGTGAGAGCGTACTTTATACCATCTGGGTAGCATGCCTTGCATACAAAAACGGAAACCCGTGGCTACCGTGACAACCGTAAAAGTCAACACCATAAGTGCCTTGCAGCGGCTAGACTGGTAGGGATTCGATGAGATGATATCCTGAATAATGTAGGTGCCCCAAACTTGGTTGCCAACTGCTCTTGTCGCCGAGTTAATCGGAGTACAAATTAGAAGCCTTGTGTCATGTGAAATTTGCCAAGCATTTGGCCTTTCACAATACTGTCGAAAGTAAATGCGAGACGTAAATTTGTAGGACACGTGTATCATATACACCCTAATTCAGTGATCTTGCATGCATCTCATAATGTTTTTGGCAGATCGTATAAGCCGAGATGATGTGACTGGTCGCACCAAAAATGACTATGGCAGAAAAACAATTGGGGCGTAACAATACCAATTCAAAAAAACTTACAATACGCTGAAAATCCATATAGCTACTGTGCCGTGCACCAAAACTGGAGTTTATGTCAAATCACGAACTCATGCATCATGCTTAAGTTGTCCGACATGTGGGCACTGCTTTTTTTGATGTGTTCCTAAGCAAATAAAGCATAATTTTTGACTTTTTGCACATTGAAATTCGGATGGTGATAGGCGCTTCTTGACCACGTTGGTCGTGCCCCGATTTGTTCCAATAAGCGAATTATTCTGGGCATGTTGGACCTCTTTGGTCATAACCGTTAAATTGGCAACCCCCTGGGTTGCTGGCAAGTGGAGAGCTGATTTTTGTAGCATTCTATGAATTAGTTGTGTAAGATTTTCTACTCGTGTAACCAAGATTTGAACCCTGACATCGAGCTTGCGAAATCGGGCATCAAAAGTTTTCCAGTCCTGTCGAGTGACAAACTCCTTGGCATCTGGCAATTGATTGTCATCCTCTAGAATATCCAACACGCTCTGAGGAGGAGGGGTTTGATAAATGAGGAGACAGAGATAGATCACCTGGGTTTGCATCGTCCATCCCTGTTGCCACGATGGTACTCTCCGTGAGAGTATCCGGCCCCATGACATCCACAGGTGTAGCCAATTCCAGGTATTCAAAGTCAAACACGTGTTGATCATCAATTTTCGCACTCATGGTGAATCTGTGTTGTGCGAACAAAAGAGGAAACAGTACCTTGGAGTGCAACAAAAACTCGTAGCCGTATCGAACACAGAGGTAGTTAGCCGTGCTAACTTCGCCGGCAGTTGTAAAGAAGGTGAATTTCAAGTCCCGGTAGAATTGGTGGGGAGTTGGAAATCACCGAGGAGCTTCAGCACTAGCTCATAGCAGGTTGCAATAATTAACTGGGTAATTATGTCTTCAACTGAACCGAAAGCCGAAGTCGAAGTCGGATTGTAAATCCCAAGCAACCGCGAAATCAGCAATTGATTTGCAACCGAGGATGTACTTGAAAACACCGATCAATGCGTAGTAGCCGATGACGAGATTTGCATCTTATGTAAACGAAAAAATCAGTCAGAGTTTGCAGCCTGATCGGAATACTGAATTATTCCTGCAGAACCACGAATTGTGGTCGTTTATCTTCCAAAGGAGCACGAGAACGGAGGAAGGCTTGCCGGCCTCTTGTTTATGCCGTCCTGTTGGTGGGAAGGGCCTTCTACTATGGCCAAAGCTCAAAGTTAATGGCCAAAGGCCTTTTAATGTGAATACACAGAATTTTTGAAGCCAAAAACCAGAGCCAACAGCGTGCGCTTTACTGCGAGGAGAAAGATGGCGATGGCGCGACTTGCTCAGGCCAGCTATGGCCGCGAGGTTCTGGCAAACACCCTACCTTAGCATGGCGCTCCTTCCAAGCGCGACTCCTCGTCCAATCATGCACCACACACACAGTTCCAAAAAAGGAAAGCCTCCCCGAATTGGCAAGGAAATCGACTAAAAATGGAAAAGGCCCAAAAAAGCCACGATTCTCACCCAAGGAGCTTGCTTTTAGGGACCTAAAGAGACCACGCCTAGAGAGAGAGTGGAAGAGACTCCTAGGCTCTGATACCAGTGTAAGAACTAGGGAACTAGGCTCTAAGATCCTCCTCCCAACCTCCTTCTATATAGGTGGGCTCCTAGCTCCTTGCCCTAGACGGATCCCTTGTTCACACTGCCTAGCCCGGTCCTTGGCCGTACTCCGTGACTAACCTAGTTCTTAGGGTACAGGACCCTTGTCCTGACAACAACCACAATGGGTGACACCCAATCTGTATGTTCGATTTCATAGATGAATTCAACATCCATCAGCTTGTCAATCTCCTCTTTGATTCATTTAGCAAATGTGTCATTATATGTGTAAGGACGCTGTTTGCTAGGTTTTACATCTGATTTCAACGGAATTGTATGTTGGCATATCGATGGATCAACTCCTTTGAGGTCATTGTAGGACCAAGCAAACACATCTTTATACTTCTTGAGAAGTTGTGTTAGCCGTTCTTCTTCTTCAGGCTCTAATCAGTTGCTATATAGACTGGCTGAGGCTTTTCTCCTGGGTCCGCGAGGTCTATTCGTTTTGCATTTTCCGGCCCATCGTAAGATTCCTAGTTTATTCTTTCCCTGACTGGTGGTTTCATTATGATTTTTTTGTCTTGGATGGTGAATTTTCGATAGTGGGATGGTACATTCATATTTTCTTGGATGGTGAATTTTCGATAGTGGGATGGTACATTCATATTGTCTTTTTCTGACTCCTCCTTACCATCACTTTCTCCCTCAGTCGTCCATACCTCTCGTAATGACTGTTTTAGTTCTTGGTATTTCTTTTTACGCTCCAATTTGGTCCACTCTGGGTCTTTTGTTTTTTCCTGTTTTGATTGTTGAGATTTTTGTGATTTTGTTTCTGTTTTAGCTTTTCATACTTGTTTTATTTCCTCTTGCGTCCATTCCCTTTGCACTCTCGAGAATCTGCCTGATATTTGGTCTTTTACACAATCCTCTGCTTTGACAAGCATTAGATAGTGAGTTTTATCTTTTATCCTGGGCATAGGGTTCTCTCTCATTTTGTTTTCTGCTCGTTTTTTTCCTATAGCATTCCTGGCGTCTAGGGTGCTGATTGGCAAAATCATAAAACTTGATATTCGCTGTTTTCTCCCCACGCTCGCTTGAGTTGTCTAAACACTTGTTATCAGCATCGTTATTTACCTCCAGATGCTCAGAGGAGTTATAAAACTCTTTTTGTTATGGTGGTTCTACATTCTCATCTTCTCCTGGTATAAGGCTTACCATGTAATAGGGTAGCACATCATAGCCATCCTTATCGCAAAATTTTGTTGTTGGGCTATTTGTAATGGTACAGACATCCAATGTTGCTAGTATGTGTTCCCGTTTCAGAAAAAAGGCATCTTCGGGAAAAGGGTCTGGAATATAATCCTTGTCCTCAATAGCTCTTTCTAAGATGCATTCCTCTCTTTTTAAGCTCCCACAATGTGAAGCTCCGCACATCCATAGCTCTTTTTTTTGCCCTAACCATGCTGGGAGTTCGGACCCTGCCAATGTAGCCGAATCAAACTCTTCCACAGGTGTCTGGTTAACATCTTTGTAACTATGGTCTTTTAGGTGTATTTTGGTTGTAGTCTCGCCATCTCTGAGGTATATGTGGTCGTAACCCCAATCCTGGACCATCTTTAATTGTCTCATTAATGGTCTTCCCAATATGATCTCATAATTGTTCTTTTTGTCAAAATCGACTATTGCAAATGTATGCTCATACTCGATTTCGCACGAGGTGACAATTACTTTTTCTAAAAGTCCTAGAGGCTTTTCCATGAACCCATCTCCCAATTGTAATTTCATTCTGGTAGCTCTCAAAGCCGGTTTCCCCCATTTTTTTCAAATTTCCTTGGTGGCGATAGCGACCCCTGCTCCACTGTCAAGAATAGCTTTGGAAACTACTCCTTGGAATTCAACTGGTAGTGTGGTATTTCCATCTTCTCCCTCACAATACTCTCCAACCTTGTTTAAAGGTACTGGCCTAGTGTTTAGTTGAGGCTTGTCCAATTATCTGATCCCTTCTTGAAGCTTCGAGGTGGGGTCTTTTACTCCAAATTTTTCGAAGCATTTGCCTACGGTGGTCCACATGTTTGGTTGTAGCCTTAGGAGTTCGGCTAATGTGATTGTGCATGCCACCGAGGTGGACAATAACCCAATCAACCCTTGTGAATCCATCACTATGTTAGAAGAAAGTCTTTGAGATGGGATTGCTCTCACCTCAGACTTGGCTTCATGCTCTCCTAGGTAAGAGGCTAGAGTTTTTAGCGAGTCTGGTTGGCTGTGGCCCGAACTAATTGATCCCTGGTCTCCCCCTTGTGAATGTATATCAAAGTTCATTTGTGATCTTGCCTCAAATTCTTCAATAGGAGGTAAGATCTCATTTTTCTCTTTTCTCGTGCTATTCATTTGGTAGCTCACCCGGTTAGCTTCGTTGGCATCACAGATTTGCTTCCACAGGTTATATAGACCGTTATAATCCTTACCCATTTCTACCAATGTTTTAGGCTGGAACCCATCACTTGTCTCATCTGTTGTATTTGGCACTATGATAGGTTCTCTCCTAGACTCAAAGGCAGTCGTGAGTCCTTCCTTCGTGTCTACTTGTTTCTCTAAAGTTGGTTTGATAGGGGTTGGAGCTGGTACTTCATGCCAACTTGCAGGTTTACCAAGCGGGTTTTCTATCAAGGATTGGGCTGTTTCAATCATCTTTTGACACATTTCCAAACTTTGTTTTTCTATTTCGGCATATGGATAAGTCATCCATCTTTGCTCTTGGGTTTGGTTTTTTTTTAGTCTGGCTTCGTATGCTTTTAAAAGTGCGTCTAACTGCTCATTTACCTTTTCTGCCAACACTGATCCTCTTGATCCTGCACTTTTGGGTTCTGCTATTTCCTTGGGTGCTATGGTTGCCGCAGTGTGTGAGCTTAGACTAGCTAGATCCTCTAACCGCTCTAATCTATCCTTCTTGTGTTTTAACTCCTCGGATAGAGCCGTTTGCTCTCGTTCTCTCCTGGCTTTCATACGCACCTTTCTAGCTTTCCAAGTACTTCTCTGATTTTTCATTTTTGAACTTGGGGCATCGGTTTTTGGCTCTTCAATTATGGGTTCGTTCGTCATTCTTTGAGCTTGGGCTTGTGTCACTGCCTGAATAGGTATTACTGTCTCATTTTCTGACCCTCCACTGGAAGGCACTGCTTCCAGCATATTCAAGATAGTTTTTGCTCCTTTGCTCGGGTTCTTAGGGCAATCAAGAATCAAATGAGTAATTCCACACTCGGTGCAATATGCGTTGACTCTAATGATTTCATCATGAGGGCAGTCTCTTAGCCAATGGTCTCCACCACACTTGTAGCAGGGTCCCTTAGGCTGTTGAGGTGCTCCTTGAGCTCCTCTTTGTTGGTATGCATGTCTCTGCCCGCCCATGCCTCCGTTGGCTATGAACAACAATGTTCGTTCATCCAAGCTGTATCTTCCTTCTCTTGCTGCCTGTGCAGCTGTTGGTGGTTCTGTACTTCCCATCATGCTCCATGGTTCTGGCGTTGGGGGTTCTTCCGGTGAATAATAGACAGGATTTGTAGCATATCCATTGGGATGTTCCGTAATATGCATGCATATGCACCAAAGCCTTCTCTTCTGGTTCAGTTATTGTTGGTGTGTATCTTATGTCGACTGGTCGTAATCCTGGTAGGGGTGGTTGCTATCCCAACACTGGTTGTGGTCTTTCTACACCTACAGGTCCTGGTAGGTTGCCTGCTTGATACCTAGGCATCGGTGGAAGTTGAGGAGATGCTACCTGAGCCTGGGGAGCATAAGGTCGTTCTCTCACATATCCCTTGTTATAATAACATGCCTATGTCACATGGTTTGTCCATTTTTGTTCAATCGCACACCATTTTGGCTGTTTAGCATGAGGTTTGGCGTACAAGCTAATATTTTTTAGCACTTCCTCTACAAGCTGCTCCTGGCTTACAACTACTTCTCCTTTCGGTGCTGTCTTAGCGGACTTGCTTCCACTTTGTTGTGAGGATGAATCATTGTCAAGATCCTTGAATTCACCCTCCTTGTAGACCGCACAATTGTCTACAAGGTAAAGAGCCTCCTTAGTTAACTCATTTAACGTCGTGCTTCTCTTCATATGTAAGTCCTTCTAGAGATCTACATTCCTCGGTCCTTGAATAAATATAAGTATAAGTATGGACTGAGTTGGCAGTTCTTCCAAAGGGTAGAACTTAACATATCTTTTTAGTCGTAGGGCTGCCTTTCGCACAGATTTCGCGTCTTTTTGTTTGGATTTATGGATTTGTGAGACTGTATTATGAGCTATCCCCCTTTGTGAGAATTCCTCAATAAACTCGTCAAACACCTCCTCCATAGACTCAAAGTCTCTACGCTCCACAGAGTCAAACCAAGTAGCAGCATCCTCCTTTAGGGTCAGTCCAAACCCTGCAAATTGGGTAGGGAATTCTAACACCTCTTCAGCTCTAATTACACGCACAAAGGCTGCTACATGATTCCTAGGATCTCTGTTTCCTGTGTATTTCTTGTTTACCCATTTTTGCACTTGAAAAGGTCTAATTCTACAATGGTCTACAAATCTCATCATTGGATCTCCTCGCCCTAATCGATATACCTCCTCTAGCCTTTGGTAGTGGGCGGGTTCCTCTCCCAGTGGTGCTCCTAAGCCATAATTTCTGATGGTTTTTGCAAGAGATGGTTCATCTCGTCGAACTCGTTCTATGAGTGGTCTTCTAGGCTCTATTGACCCTTGAGTTTTTGGCTTACTCTCGCCTTGATACCGTGAATAGAGTGGTGGTTCTTGTAAATCCCTTAGCCCTTCGTGCGGCTGGATAACCATCTCGGTTTCGGTCTTGTTTTAATGTTGCACTTTGTCGAAGCCATGCCTGCAATGATGGCTGAGTTGCTGGTTGGTTTTGGTAGTTGAACGTCTATTGTCGGGTAGAATGTGAGGTCGCGTCATACTCTTCTGAAAAGGGATTTGTCGACTTGCTAGGGGTGTAGGTGACCCTTGGCACTTCTTTGGGGGCATATGTTGATGTTTCTGGAACTGTTGCCTTTTCTACCTCCTCTGGGAGAATACGTTTGTATTCTCGCCCGTACCTATCAACAAAAATGATATCCTTCCCCATAGCAATTTCATAAGAGAATAAGTAAAGAACCTTGTCTTTGCTTAATTCGTTTGGGTAGGGTTCTTTGCAATGAAAGTAAGAGACTATTCCTTCGCTCTCATGCTTGTAAATCTCCACATTCTTATTATAGGTTGAGACCCTGGTTGTTTTCTTATCATACATAAAAAGAGCTCCAGGTCGATCAATGTTTGGGGGCAGTTCTTGAGTTTCTGAAACCATTTTTCCTTTTGCCACGTTATCTCCATATCTATTGTAATCCTCAGGGTTACTAACTATCAGATAGTGGTTTTCCTTTTCGTCTCGGAATCTATCTCCATCATCATAGACTCGAATTATTTCCAGTCTCTGAGCAGGTCTTTCTTCAATACAAATTCACTTGCGTTCTCAATAGTCAGAATAAACTAGGGCTCCCCTCGAGTTTGTTCCTTCTAAGAAGATTATAGTGAAGTTGGAATCGTTCAAATGATTTAGGGAGGTGATTCCTCCTAGCATTGGTCCTTCATCGGAGAAACCTCCTGGCTGTTGACTACCCATCATGAAGAAGGACTTATCTGATGAAGTGTCAGTATCATTATCCTCCTCAATGATCGGTGCTAGTGGATCTAACCTTGCCTGAGTTACACTCTCCTCGGTGGACACTAAGCTACCTTGGTCACCTCCCACCTTTTGATCTCTAAGGATGTGTCTTCCTGATCTTAAATTCATCAAACTTAGCAATGCAACTTAACACAAATCCAACCACTCACCTGGCAAAGGATCAATTTTCGCACAACTTCTTGCTTTGCCGCCGCTTAATATACCTGTACACAAGCGTTTAATTTCGACAATTGAATCAAAGCATTAAACCGCTAGAGGTGGTCTTAGTAATGATTGGTATAACTGGAGGGTTAACCTCGACCACTACTGTATTTTATACACTTCTGATGTTCTGGATTAGGTCTGCTAATCTGAAACTGTACTTTCCTCGGATGTTGGTCAATTTACATGGAAAGTCTTAATTCCGTCTTTGCTTCGTCAAGAGGTCAAACAAGGTCCAAATTCACTTCTGCAAGATGTTCTGGAACTCTTAAGCCAAATGGAACATCATTGTATTTCCTCTGTCGGTTTTTCTCTTCACTAAGCCCCTGTAGACATCCTACGTAGGATGTCTCCTGCTCTGTTTTGCCTGGTTTTTGCACTATAGATTCCCCTTGATGTGCTGAGTCCACAACTGTTTTTACTTTTTGATTTGGACACCTATAAGCTAGTCAATTGATCAGAAATCTATTCCAGCAGCCTGATGTTGGTCTGACCAGTCAAATCAACTCCAATTTGGACCAAAATTGACTAGGAGGCTTGTCTCAGGCTATACAACACCCTACTATGCCTACAATCAATTTTTGGCTCCAATTTCATGCATTAGACATTCTACGTGTAGCATGTCTAACTGCTTCAAATGGATTCAAATGCAAAGCACAGACTCCTCTTAAGGTGCTTATCACTTTAGTATGCTCAAAGCTGAGTTTGGAGTGCCAAATCACACAAAACACATCCTACGTTGTTGGACGGATACGCCGCGACGGACGTCAGCACAGCTAGAACTCACCTAACAAGATTTGTCAGCTAAGGACGAAGCTCGACCCGTAGGCACGTGGAAGCAAGCATAAGGTGTCAACCTACACTCGACCGACTCCTAACTAATTCCTACAGAGGTCTCTACCAATTGTCTAAGTCACAGCCTTCAAGAGTGCATAAGAGGCAACTTCCTACAACGCTGTTTAGAGCCGAACACCCATCAAACAATCTCGAAACACCATAGAACTTGAAGGAGACCCTACTAACACCAATAGGTCGCTCTCCCTAAGGTCTATGAACAAAAACCCCAACCCAAAACACTCGGTGCAAAATCACGTAGGATGTCTGGCCGACATCTGCAGGTCTTCGTTTCCGAAATCTAAAGTGCCTAATGTGTAGCTCTACTCAATGTGAATGCGTAGATATGCTGCAATGCAAAATCGGACAACGTATGCTCACCAAATCACCAGATGAAGCTCGTAGAAGGAGCTTGCAAAACCGGACCGTACGCGCGCAATGTATGTATCGGCGCGTAGCTCTTGTCGGGGGCAACACGCTGCACTTCTCCGCACTCACTTCAGACCACCGGTGCACAGTAGCGTCGAGATGAAGCTCACACTCTCTCTCGTACACAGTACGCTCATTCACAGACTTCAAAACTTCCTTTTTTACAAATGACAAAAGGTTTTTCATTAAGGTCAAAAAGTGGTATATATACCTTACAATTCTCAAACCCTAAAGTTCCAAATCAACCATCCACTCAATCTAACTATCAAAACTGGGATACAATCTGAAAACTTCTTTAAGCCCATATTTACAAGGTGAAAAATCAGGTTTCCTCAATAAATGAATAATTACAAAAAATGATAATCTTCCGAGTAGTCAGTTTCCGTGGGGTGTGTCCAGCTTCTAACACTCCCTTCCTCCTTGCTCATGTCGTCCCTGACATGGCCGTTGACCTGCTTCTTCATCATATAATTTCGCGCATCTTGATCAGTGATTCGTATCTTGCATGCAGATTCATCATTGTTGGGCTGAAAATATCAGTGTTTATTGTGAAGAAGCTGGTGTAGAACGCTTCTTCAAAGGCCTGGAGGTGATAGGATGGCAGAAACATTATCCTTTGCTACAACGCATGTATCACCTCCTTGGAAGGCTGACCAGACAGATCATAGGCACATCTATAAGTATCTTGGAAGAAGAAGATACTGTCTGTCACCTGGCTTGGCTTGAATGTCTCAAATACTGCTCAAAGAGTTTTACAGATTTTCTTTATCATGATGCACGTAAGGTTAGGTGAGCCAGTGAACAATTTGATGGTGCCAGTTAGGGTTTTCACCATGTATTGGACACTTATTCTCTCACCTGCCTTCAAGCCCGACAGCTTAGGATAATTCAGCCAAGTGGGTTGGCTCCTTTGTAATATCTCCTGGGCCTTCCACGTCCTGATTCTTGGTAGAGGACAAAAGCTGAGGTTGTCTCTAATGTTTTTCGGTGCCTCTACCAAATGGATTAGTTATTATGGGTACTTCGTCAGCTACGCCTTCCTCCATTTTGGCTGAGAGTCAACCATTAACCTGGCTCCTTCCGACTGAGAGATATCTGCGTTGTAGAGTGGCACTGTCTGCTCTTCTCTACTCCTCTTATTGATGGTGGCGGCTTCATATTTTAGCAAGGATATGGGAGAGAGGGTTGAAGCCATTCGCGCCTGAGGTTGCTGGCGTCAATCTTCTGGATAGTCATGGATTTGAAAACCCTCTGCTCCCATTCCAAGGCTTCCTTAGTCGTCTCTCTGATCTCCACCTCTATTGCCTTACGCAACTTTTCTTCCTCTTCCTGTGTCAGATCTTGTGGCTCTTGAGAGGATCCTTCTAGGATTTCCTCTTGCATAGGTGTGTCCACAGGATCTGCCACATTTTCTAAATCTATGCCCTCAGTGGCCGCTGGCCCTGTGCCTTCTTGCTCTTTTGGCTTGCTGTCCTCTCAGCTCCTCAATCTGCTTTAGGAGTTTCTGTTTTTCTGTTTCAGCTTCTTCTCCCATATTCACGAGGAGGTCATTCAACTTGGCGTTTATTTTCTCCGCCTCCTCGAGCTTTCTTTTGATACTTTCTAATTCCTCTTGCATGGATTTTTGGTCTTCTTCCATTCGTGTTTGCATAACAATTGACCCTTTTGCCATCATCAATCGTTGCTTTTTCTCTAGAGTCAGCTCCTTCTGAAGTTCTTGCATCTGTTCATAAATTTGGCTTTCCGTAGTGATGTGAGTCAAGATAGTAGCTCTAACTCTGGCAGGAGATGCCCGTAGCCTCTGGATGGTTTGATCTTTCACTTTGAGCTGGTCCTTGAGCTCAAGGACCTCATCCCGGCTGGCTTCTTGATCTATCTCCGCCTTCTCTTTGGCATTTCGCATTGCTTCAACTTCTTTAGACTCCTCAGCCAGCTGTAGGGTCAGGTTATCCCTTTCCCTCTCTGCATCTATCAATGATTTGCTAAGCTGCTTACACTCCTCTTCGACTCGTTGCATTCTTTGGGATGCTGCCTAATTTTCTTTTTCCATTTCGTGGCATCTTTGCAATGCCCTTGCTAGACTGGCCTGTGGCTCCGCTTCTCTCTCTTTCTGCCTTTGACTTTGTCCTTGTAAAGAGTCTACTTCCAGCTTTATCTTCACTTCAGTGGCCTTGAGAGCTGCCATCTCACTTTCTGAGGCCATGGACTGCGCTCTTAACCCGGTTAACTTCGTCATCACCACATCCCAATCGTTGGAGGGCGGGTACCGGTGCAGGTCCACTATATCGGTGGTCATCTCTTTTTGTTCTACTAACCTGATGCTTTGCATTTGTTCCTTAGGCCCTGTGCTTGCCAAGTCGAATGCGACTATGGCAGCCTCTTCTTTTGTGTATCCTGCAACTAGCAGGTCCAGAAATGTGTTATATGACTCATTTGGCTCTGGTTGCCCACTTCGAGGCTTAGCCTCTTCCTTTGGTTCCTGCTCCTGGCTCTGCTCTTGCTTGGCCTCTTCTCGTTCTTCTGGTTTGTCTTCCTCCTCTTTATCTTCTTGTGGAGGGCTGCGAGGAGGTGGTGAGGGCGGTGGGCTGGCCAATAGAGATGTAGGCTTTTTCTTTAAATCTCGGTCTGCTTTAGTCTTCCTTTCTCTCTCTTGGTTCTCCTGCTCGTCCAGCAGTTTCTGTCGTACCTGCTCCACTTCCTCTTCTGTAAAAGGTACATGTGGAATATTTTCTGATGCGGCATCAAGAATCTCAAAATTTTTAATATAATCTTCGAATCTGTCCCTTTGCACCCTTCGGGATGATCCCGACATTGCTTCTAGAGACGGCTTCCAGAGTTCACTCAAATCGCCTTTAAGGGCCCTTTCTGCTCTGAAGCTCTCCATCAACCGCTCTAGTCTTGCCGCTTTTTGTGACTTTGTCTCTTTTGTCGGTACTTGGGCAAATTATTTCTTTCCCTTCTTTTGCTCTGGCTGCTCTTCTTGAAGAGGCTCTAGCCGTCTTTTCAATCTTGTGGTAACCCTTGGTGCTTTTTGTGGCTCGTCTTCTTTGTCTTCTTTGAGCCTCAACCGGTCGTTTGTGACGGGGGGTCAGGCCATCTTCCTTTTGCGTGCAATGCCCCATAAATCACCTTAGTGATTAGTTCTCCTCGCACAATATATGTGGGCTTCTTGTTACCCATCTTCACTAGGTTGTCATGTATATATGCTGCATAATTGATTATCTTTGGAGTGCTCTTCATCATTGCCCAAGTGAATGTCGTGGCAATTGCTCCTGGCGGCATTCTGTATTTTTGTGGCCTCTTCATACACATATGGAAGTATTGGTTGTACAATTGACTCATGATTGTCACTTTTGGGTTGGCAATATCTTCAAAAGTGTAGTTACCTTTCTTCTCAGTGTACACCTTGACATCATCTCTTCTTTTAGTTACACTATCCCCCTTGTTGGAGAGGTCTAGTGCTTCTGCTACAACTTGCTCGGTGATGACTATTTTTGTTTCTGGCCTGCCTTGCAGATCGGTTACTCTGGCCACTTCGTCGTCTTTTATTGTTGTCACAAATTCCCAGACTCTCTTTATGTCAACCCCCGCCGGCACTGCTTCAAAATAGTTGTGGAGATCAATCTTCTCCAAGTACCCGGCCATCTTGCTTCTTACGAACTCATTGAGTTCCCGCGGTAGCATTGGTAACTCAATCACATTCCCTTCAGTGTCTTTGAACACTCCTTGGTAGATCTTTAGGTCGTTGGACTCTAGCAGATCTTCTTGGATCCATGTGCTGGTGGGTTTTAGTGTTCCTTCTGGTATGACGAAGGGTTCCACTTCTTCTAGGTAATCCGTAATGGTCATTCTTTTCTTCTTTGCCGGTGACTTCGCGGCTGCCATGGATCCTGTTGCACTCAGTAGTCCGAAGTTAGCATTTTTTCCATATTAGTTGAGAAACTGAGTTTTAACTATCCAAACGACTTGAAAATTGAAAATAAAGCTTAAAAGGAACTTGTGAAACTGTGCATGTGCTCACAGTGCAATTCTGGCCAAAAAATTCCATTTAGACATCCTATGCGTAGGATGTCTTTTTCATCAGAATTGGTTGATACATGACATGCTGGTAGTGCATGGCTTATGGAACATGGCTATGTGCTTGGATATAGATTTGGGCATCAAAAAGTGGATTTTTTGGGCTGATTCAGGCTTTAGGTCACAAATTGGGTAGAAGGTCCATAACAGGTAGCAAGTGATGTCCAAATGGGTTGAAAATTGGTATATGGGCTCATTGCACCATGGTATTGGCTTCCATGAGGTCACTCTTTGCACAGAAGGTCTAAATTATGCTGGAGACATCCTACGCGTAGGATGTCTATTTCATCAAAATGGCATGGGATTTGTTTTGTGGGTAGTCCTTGGCCTATGGAACATGGCTATGCTCTTGGATTTGGATTTGACAAGGATTGATGCTTGTAAGAGCCTGTGTAGTGTTTTTGGGCTCAAAAAGTGTATCTTGAAGGTGTTGGGGGTCAAAAATGATTAGAATGGCTTCAAAATTGGTATATGAGCTCTTGATGATGATGTGATTGGATCTGGAATGGATAAACATCCTCTGTAGGCCAAAAATGTCAAATAGACATCCCACGCGTAGGATCTCTACTTCACCAATTTTTGCTTCTGACCACACAGATTGGTTGGTTATGTGCTTGTGAATGTGTTGTGTAAGTTTCAGGTGATTTGGACAAGATTTGGTAGGTCTATGGCCCATTATTGCCTCTATGCCCTAACTTTGCGTTTTTTCATGCATATGAGGTCAATTTTGGTCCAAATGTGATGCAACTTGGTGACTAGCATGTAAAGGTCATTCAGAAAATGTGTGTGATGAAAAATGTTGGGATCTGTGCCCAGAAATGCCCTTGAGACATCCTACGCGTAGGATATCTCCTGATGATTTTTTAATGGAATGTGCCACTAGAGCCTGCCCTTGGTCCCCCTGAGTCCCTTTTAAGCTTAATTTCAACAAAAAGTCAAATGGATAGAAAGTAACTCTTTGTGTGGACTTCAGAGCCTCCGAGCCATTTTCTGACTCTTGGAGTGCTTTTTGGCGATGAAATTTCTTGATGTTGGTCTCCATAGCTTCTCGATCCCTTGGGGATCCTTGCCGTATGGTTCTTGTCGACTTTGGCTTCACCGGAGCTTCATTTGGCAATTTGTCGCTCTAGAAGCACTCGTGGTTGCGTTTACATATCTTCGATGATTTGTGGTGGTCCACCACCATAGGACTTGGTTGTTGATGGTCTAGGAAAGCCGCTCGTGAAGTTTGGTGGCAAATGGGCATGCGGTTTGGCCGCGAGAGCTATTTGACGCTTTGTGTGTCTGATGCCGTTTTTGAAGTTTAGTGCCGCTTCGGGTCACTTTTCGGTCATGTGGGCCACATAGACTTGTCGAGATGCTCCTACCCATGAATTTTGGTAACAGTTGGGCACCTTTTCGCCGATTTCCCATTTGGTGGTCTCTTGCGGGATTCTAGGAATTAGGGTCTTTTCCGATGGTTTTCTATTGCCTTTGGACATCCAGGACTGGTCTCCTATGCTAGGGTAAGCTGCCGATGAAGTTTCTTTGCTTTTTGGTTAGCCATTAGGTCGCCGCCTCTACTTGTAGGTCTCTACTGCCCGCTTTGTGTGTGAACCCTACGCTAGTTTTCGTGACAAAACGACAAACATGCGCGAAAAGCTCAAGGTGGTGAGCCTACCTCTCATGTCTGAAGCCCATCGGGTAGTCGTGCACGTCGTAGAAGCTGCTGGAAGGTCCGTTCGCTCTAGGTGGCATAAGCTCTCTCCAAAAGGTCAATAGTGAAAATGAACTAAAAATGAAGTGAAAAATTCTTAGAATGGGGGTCCCCGAACCACTTTTCATGAAATTTGACATGTGCTACCAACTTCTTGCGAGATGCGGTTTAGGCTAAAAATTTTCTTGATTTGGACTCCATTTGCTCTGTTTACCAGAAATTTGGCATTTCGGTCAAAATCTCGCCAAAACACGCTTTCCGCTCCAGTCTTATAATTGCACCCCCAATGTACCATAGGTTGTCCTATAGTCACTGATCATCCCCATATTTTTTGTTTTTCATTACGACCGTTTTTCACTTGCTTTTTGTATTTTTGAAGTTTTTTTGCTGAAAATTAGCAATATTAAAAGGAAAATAGAAAATCAAACCCCAAAAATCCCCAAAAATCATAATAAATCACAAACATCACCGCCAAACATTACATACACTCACATGCAATTTTTATGGCCAGATTCCTCCGTTTTACCAACATTTTGCCCGAAAAATGATTATTTCTACTTATATACACACACCTAGGGGCTTGATTTGGTGTTTGGCCCCTTATACCTATAGATACATGCTGTATAAGGGCCTATGGACTTGGGTTAGTCCAGAAAAATTCGCAATCAAACAACAACCCTTAAAATAGTCGAAAATCATGCCCTTTTTTGCTCTTTCTGCTATTGGTTCTGCATTTGAGAATGCCTCCCCCCCTCCTAGCCGGAGTCCTCCCGGACGACAGGGTATTGCCTCGGAGTATGTGCCGTGCATAGGTTGAAAAATTTGTGCTAATGCTTGGCCGATTAATGTGGCCCTAATTATGCATACTCGGTCAATGCATGGAAAAATTTATGTTGTGCAAGAGAAGGGAATAAGCCAGATGCTTATTGGCATTCGCCGTCGAGGTTTCCTGGTTTTTTTGCAAGTAACAGCTGTAACTCTACTGCTCTCTGTTTAATTGCTTTTTTGTAAAAGAGTCGCCTTGCCACTACTGTTGATATTGCCGTAGTTGTTTCTATGGAGAGGAGTGGCTTGGCCGGAATGGCCGTAGACCGTATTTCTTTTGCTTTCCATTGGTAGCTTGTTTTTGCCGGTTTTGTAGGTGTTTTGCTACTTCCTTGGTTGCCACTGTTTTGTTGCGGATTGGCATCCACATAAGTTGGTTGTCGTTTTTCAAATGCAGCTGTCTGCCTTCCGTTGTTGCTTGTACTAAAGGGAGTTCCTTTTGCTTTTGTTTTGGTATCCAAATGCAAGTAACATTTGGGTTATTGCTGAGCATTTTCTTTGGGATCCATATCTGTTTTATGCCCTTGGTTTTTGGTTGAACTATTTGCTTCGGTTGAATTCTTTCGTTGCATTGTTGTTTGTCTGCCATGTCATTTCTATCCTTCCGCATCCATACTTGTTTCCCTTGTTTTGGTAACCTAGATCTTTGCACTGCGGTCGGTGACTTCGTATGTATGTAGTTAGCATGGTTGGCTTTTACCTGTCTGTTGGCCTTGGGTATCATGTTGTTCTTTGGTGGCATTCTTGCTTTTGGCTCTTCTTCCAGTGATTGCATTGCTTGCAGCTGATTATTCGGGTATTGCTGAGCAAAGGCTATCACCTGTTGTTCTTGTGCATGCTGAATCTTGACTGCATTCGTAATCCACTCTATCTGCACATTGTACTCTTTTTGCCAAGGTTGTCCCAACATCATTGGGCGTTGTGTGCTTCCATCCTCGACTACATAAAATTTGTGTGGGTAAATAGATTGATGTACTTGTACTTTCAATATAGTCCAGGCCAATGTTTTCAACGAGTGTGATGTACTACTTTCCAACACTTGAGGAGTAGGATGAAGTTGACCTGTGGATTGGAGCTGTTGGTATAATCCGTAAGAAATCAAATTTTCTTGAGCTCTAGAATCAAGCAATGCCGTCAATTCAACTTGATTGCTACCCAGTTTGACTGCAATTATTGGCTCCACTGTGTCTTCATCCAACTTCGTTAGTCGAATGGCATTGATTCGCAATGGTGCTCCACTTTGTTGTTGTCGTCGCAGAAGTCTTCGTTTTGCAATGCGTTCTTTTGCTTCTGCTTGAGCTTCTTCTCGTACTCTCTATTTTTCCTTCATTCGTTGTTTTCCTTGATGAATTTGTTGAAGCATATCCTGTGTGAGTGGTAAATGATATTTCTTCAGTTGACATCCACTAATCCAGTTCGGCATTTCTTCACCTGCTAATGTAGCAAGCTTGACAGCTCCACTTTGTGATAGATCACTAATCACAAAGGGTCCCATGCCTCGCTTTTTAAGTTTCTTGGCATGTTGCTTCAAAGTATAAACAAGTACATAATCACTTGTTTTGAACTCTTTACTGCGCACATGCTTGTCAAAAAACTCTTTTTGTCTTCTCTTTTTAGCATATATTGAAGCTACAGCTCTCAAGCAGAGTTCATCTAGCTTTTCAAGATCATCTATTCTTAAAGAGAGTTCATGCCCTGTCCATTCTAAGCGTTTCGCTACTCGTAGAGTTGGAATTAAAAACTCTATGGGTAGTATAGCATTTAAGCCAAACACCATGTCGTACGGTGTTGTTCTTATCGATGTTTTGTAAACTACCCTGTATGCCCATAGGGTTGAGTGTAGCTGCTGATCCCAATCTGTTCTTGACTCTGACACTATTTTAGTGAGAACCGTGCATAGTGTTTTATTGGTGGCCTCAGCTTGTCCATTTGCCTGTGGATGGTATGGAGCAGATTTCCTATGTATGACCATGAATTCCTCTAGCAGATATTCAATGACTTCATTAAGAAAATGTGTTCCACGATCACTGACAAATTTCTATTGGTAAACCGTATCGTACAAAAACATTCTCATACAAAAATTGTGCAGTAGTTCGTGCATCTGCTTTTTGCGTTGCCTTGGCTTTCGCCCATTTTGTGAGATAGTCCGTAGCCACAATGATATATTGGGTATGGGTGCGATATGCAGGGGGTGAGATAGGTCCCACAAATCAATGCCCCATTTTGCAAATGCTCTTGCTTCCATCATTGGCCATAGTGGCATCTCATCTCTCTTTATCAGCACCTTGGTGCGCTGACATGCGTCACAACGCTTTACAAACTCTTCAGCATCCATGTGCAATGTAGGCCACCATATACCTGCGGTTAAGACAATTTTTGCCGTCTTATTGCCCGAAAAATGGCCTCCACTTATTCCGCTATGTGCATGTTCTAGAATCAGTAGGTATTCACTTTCACTTGCACAGATTCTAAGTTGATTGTCCTTTCCTCGCTTATAGAGTTGGTTCCCAATTAACTGAAAGTCGCGAGCTTCCAGCTCTATAGCTTTTTTCCGTGCTCTTGTTATGTTCTTAGGAAACGTCTTGGTGGTTAAGAAATGAATGAGATATTGACTCCATGTAGGTGCAATGTTTACCTGAAATAATGTCGCCCTGATCCACTGGTCGTTTGACACTACATATAGTACAATTCGTAACATAAGAATGGGTGTCTGCATACATAGTTGGCCAATAAACCCCTAACTGTTTCAGTCTCTGGTGTGTTTTCACTGTTGAACAATGAAATGCACAATCCTGGACATGTGCTTCTTCAAGGTAGCACTCGACTTCTTCCGGATTTATACATAACGAGACTCTTGGCAAGCCAAAAATCCCTATCCTCAAGGACTAGTGTCGGTCACCTACCTAGGGTTTTCGTCCCCAGCAGCGGCGCCAATGTTGGACGGATACGCCGTGACGGACGTCAGCACAGCCAGAACTCACCTAACAAGATTTGTCAGCTAAGGACGAAGCTCGACCCGTAGGCACGTGGAAGCAAGCATAAGGTGTCAACCTACACTCGACCGACTCCTAACTAATTCCTACAGAGGTCTCTACCAATTGTCTAAGTCACAGCCTTCAAGAGTGCATAAGAGGCAACTTCCTACAACGCTGTTTAGAGCCGAACACCCATCAAACAATCTCGAAACACCATAGAACTTGAAGGAGACCCTACTAACACCAATAGGTCGCTCTCCCTAAGGTCTATGAACAAAAACCCCAACCCAAAACACTCGGTGCAAAATCACGTAGGATGTCTGGCCGACATCTGCAGGTCTTCGTTTCCGAAATCTAAAGTGCCTAATGTGTAGCTCTACTCAATGTGAATGCGTGGATATGCTGCAATGCAAAATCGGACAACGTATGCTCACCAAATCACCAGATGAAGCTCGTAGAAGGAGCTTGCAAAACCGGACCGTACGCGCGCAATGTATGTATCGGCGCGTAGCTCTTGTCGGGGGCAACACGCTGCACTTCTCCGCACTCACTTCAGACCACCGGTGCACAGTAGCATCGAGATGAAGCTCACACTCTCTCTCATACACAGTACGCTCATTCACAGACTTCAAAACTTCCTGTTTTACAAATGACAAAAGGTTTTTCATTAAGGTCAAAAAGTGGTATATATATCTTACAATTCTCAAACCCTAAAGTTCCAAATCAACCATCTACTCAATCTAACTATCAAAACTAGGATACAGTTTGGAAACTTCTGTAAGCCCCAATATTTACAAGGTGAAAAATCAGGTTTCCTCAATAAATGAATAATTACAAAAAATGATAATCTTCCAAGTAGTCAGTTTCCGTGGGGTGTGTCCAGCTTCTAACATACGCGTAGGATGTCTATATGGCCTGTTTGACCCCAAACTTGAGCCACAACTTCCCCTTAATGCTTAGATTTTAGTTTGGATTTCAAAAGATCCCAATTTTAGCTATCCTAGGTTTTTTCAGTCAAAAATGATAAAGTTTGCTTAAAACCCAATTTTCTCACCCAATTGAGATGAAACCTTCCTCATGCACTCAATAAATCATGCAGATCATGCTCATACAGCCATCCTATGGTTTTGGTCTTAAAATAATGCCTTGGCACAATTTGGGTAGGATGTCTGGCAATTTCTGTCTATCTGGCCTTATCCTGTCAAAATATGGTCAAACTTCCACTTTCTAGGTGAAAATAGGGTAAAACCTACCTTCTGAACACACTGGTCAACTTAGAATTTCAAAATTTTCACCAAATCACCCTGTAGACATCCTACACGTAGGATGTCTCCTGGCTTAAAATTTAATGTTTTCCTGACAAAAATGCTTCTGATGCTCTCCAGCTCTCTTAGAAACACTCACAGAAACTTTTGAACTTCACTTCAGCTTTCAAACACTCTTTTTTGTCTTTTACAACCTTGTGATGAACCTAATAGCAAGTATAACATGCATGAAGTGCTCCAGATCATAAATCATGATGTCCTACTTACCCTACTCCTACTCATCATGTGAGATGGTGATATTGGTGTATCGGTTGCTTCCTGGCCTCTCCGGACTCTCAAGCTATCCTTTCACCGCTTCTACCACTCTAACTCCAACTCTCTACACCACAACTCAACTAATACCTAAAACTATCCAAGTCTACCTAAGTCTACCTAAGTCGAAGGATCTAGGCCAGACACTCGCTCCCTAGACTCCTCCTAAGACCTAGAGAGTCCTCCACCCTCTGATCCTATCTAAATGTAAAACGAGACTCTGGCAAGCTAGAGAATCTCTATCCTCAAGGACTAGTCTCGGTCACCTACCTAGGGTTTTCGTCCCGGCAGCGGCGCCAATGTTGGCGGATACGCCGCGACGGACGTCAGCACAGTGAGAACTCACCTAACAATATTTTTCAGCTAAGGACGAAGCTCGATCCGCATGCGCGTGGAAGCAAGCATAGGGTGTCAACCTAAACTCGATCGACTCTCGACTACTTCCTACAGAGGTATCTACCCAATGTCTAAGCTACAGCCTTCAGGAGTGCATAAGAAGAGATTTTCTACAACGCTTTCAAGAGCCAAATACCCATCAAACGTTCTCGAAACGCCATAGAACTTGAAGGAGACCCTACTAACACCAATAGGTCGCTCTCCCTAAGGTCCATGAACCAAAATCCCAACCCTAAACACCTGGTGCAAAATCACGTAGGATGTCTGGTCGAAATTTGCAGGTCATCGTTTCCGAAAACTAAAGTGCCTAATGTGTAGCTCTACTCAATGCAAACGCGTGGATATGCTGAAATTAGAAAACAGACAACATATGCTCACTGAATCACCAGATGTAGCTCGTGGGTCGAGCTCGCAAAACCAGACTGTACACCCGCAATGTAGGTATTGGCGCGTAGCTCTCGTCAGGGGCAACACGTTGCACTTCTCCGCACTCGATTTCGACCACCGGTGCGCGCGTAGCGTCAAGATGAAACTCTCACTCTCTCTCATACACAGTACGCTCACTCACAGACAGAACTTTCTAAAATGACAAGGTTTTTTTCATTAAGGTCAAAAGTGGTATAAATACCTTACAATCTCAAACCCTAATGTTCCAATTTAACCATCTACTCAATCTAAATGTCAAAAATGGGATACAATCTGGAAACTTCTGTAAGCCCCACTATTTACAAAGGTGAAATGTCGATTTTTCTCAATTAAAGAATAATTACAAAAAATAATATTTCGTCGAGCAATCATTCTCCGTAGGGTGTGTCCAGCCGCTAACACCTACAAGAATCTTTTCCAAAGATTAAAGGGGTTATATCCATCTCACAAGAAAGGCAAAAAGGGTTGCTGCTAATTATCACAAAAGAGCTTTAGCCTTTAAGGAAAATGATTAGGTCTTGCTAAAGATTCTCAAGGCTCATATGAGGCATACTACGGGCAAGAGTCCTATGGACCACCAAGAATATGATGTTAAACTAGCAAAAAGATATTATAGTCCTTTTAAGATTCTTAAGCCAATCAATGAAATGGCTTATCAATTCAAGTTGCCCAACCATTGGCTCATGCACCATGTTTTCCATGAAAGCCTACGTAAGCCTTACAAAGGAGCGCCATCAAAAGAAGCAATAGTTGTTGCAGACCCTCCAAAAATCGAAGATCAAGAAGAAGTACTTCAACCTGAGTCCATCCTATGACATGAAGACAAGGTATTAAGAAACGGTAAGATTATCTGACGATGTCTTATTAAGTTTAAGAATTATTCTTTTAAAGATGCTAGATGGATGCAAAGAACCTAGCTTAAGGATAATATGAACCTTGTCAATGCTTACAATGTTGCACTAGAGTAAGCATATGAAAATGCATTTTAAATGAAATTTTTTTGTCGTATAAGACTAGTTCTCTTTTTATTCTGCATAAATTTTAAGAAGTATGCATGCTTAAAATAATGTTTGTGGTGACGACATCTCCCAACACCAAGTAGAACTTGTCACTCTACTTTGGAAGTATGATATAGACTAAAGAGCAGACATGCTTGCGGCAGCTACGTCTCCCAAGCACCAAATGGATTAGTCATCCATCTTGGAATGATGTCGAAGGATAAAAAGGGATCCTCTACCCGCTAAGACAAATTGACTAATGACTATGACTTTATCTCCTTTACCTCATAGTCGAGGATGACTATGATTTCAAGAGAGAGGTAACGTCATTAAATATCTAATATCTAACCAACACAAATGATTTTCTCATATTAAACTGATCATTTAATATGGGATAATAAACGAGAACAAGGGTTAGAATATAGACATGTGCTTACGGATCTATCTCAACACGGGGCCAATGGTAAAGGGGCCCAAATGAGAGATGGTCTATCAAAGAGCAAGGTTAACTAATGAAGCTTAAAAGACCTTAGGGTTAGCTTCATTAAAGACCTCCAATGGTTAGTGTTAAAAGTCCTTTGATCTTAAGCAAGCTAGGGCTGAGCTTGAGGTGGGGACCCGACCTAAACTTAAGCAAGCTAGGGCTGCGCTTGAGGTGGGAACCCGACCTAAACTTAAGCAAGATAGGGTTGTGCTTGAGGTGGGAACCCGACCTAAACTTAAGTAAGCTAGGGCTGTGCTTGAGGTGGGAACTCCACCTAAGGTGCTTGTCATGCTTGATGACTAAGGTACTTGAGGTACTTGTCACATTGAATGAGGAAGTTGCTTGAGAAGCTTCCCATGCATGGGGGGTAAGATGCTTGAGTCAAAAAGAGAACCTACACACTTAATGAGGAAGTTGCTTGAGAGACTTCCTATGCATAAAAATCTCAAAGTTAGGGGAATCCTAAAAGAGCACATGGGACACATGTCAGACTCTCACTAAGCTTAACCACATGGTGTGCCTGAATGCTATTGATTGGCTAAGGGGAGAGGGGTCCAATGAGCTTGCAGCATGTAGAAATTTCGCCCAAAGCAAGGAAGGGGGGTGCTAGGGGGATATACTCCCCCCACACACACACACACTCATTTGGAAGGGCATTCTCACTTGGTGAAAGTTGAGAAACACCACCTCCTTCTCCAAGCTTGTGAGAGTGAAAGCCTACACCAACACTCTTGGCTATGGAATGCAAATCCAACCAAGAGTCATGCTTCAATGCTTAAGCTTGCCATCCTCTCCATCTTCATTACTATGCTATTATGTATGCTAGCAAGAAGAGTAATGATAAGTGAGGAACTATTTCTTTCTCCTATAGAATGTTTCTTCTTCCTCTTCCCTATCCTCATTCCCCGCTAGCTCTCTCCACCTTCGAAGGTGTTTGAGGCCTTGGGACTGAGGCTTGGGATAGTTAATGCTTTCTACAAAGTTTATGTTATGTTTGTGATGCATGAAGCTTTCCATATTCATTGCATCACCTAGGTCACAAGGAACACAAAGATTGTATTGTACCAAGTCTCTCTTGATGGGAGAAACTATAATACAAATGCCTATTGGAGGGGGGAACGGCTCCATATGAATCCGGTCCTCAACTATTGTCATGTTCTCTAAACTCTCTCTCTTGCAAAACTATTGTTCATGCCAAGTTAACTAAGTACCATGTTTATGTTGCTACCATCAATTAAGTTCACCCGTTATGCTCACAAAAGTAATCTCACCAAAGTGCTTTATCTAATTTCCTAATTCCGCTACTCTCAAAGCTCTTAGGCCATTTACATTACATTTCATATGTTTGTTGATCTTGACCATTTTCAAATTCTCCTATGAATGAAGATTCCATTCTTCAATTTCTTAATCATTTGTCAATAACCAATTTGCTCCACCACCTTTCCTTTTTGCCAGTGATTTTGCTTCCTTATCCTTGTTGCATATTTGTTAAAGGGATTCCCAAGTTCAGCTAGACATTCCTCTTTATCTATATGTTCATTGTTCTGATTAGGATTATCTGTACTCGTATGCATGTGACCCTCTATAATCTAAAGTCTTCAGTCGTCCATCATGATTCTTTTGGAGTCATTGGTTTTTCTCATGGGTTAGAGTGACTAAAATTCTTTGGATATTGTTGCATCTATCGTTCTGCTCTCTCCCGATCCATCAGTACCGCATTTAGGTCGATTTTCGCTATAGGGAATATATCCGCTTGATCTTTTTCAATACTATATTTCCTACACAATGCATTGCCTACTTCAAAATTCTAGTGTTGTTCGCTAGTAGGTCTCTAAATCATTAATATGTGGCCTACATAATCATGAATGGCTCATGCACACGTGAGCCAAGGTTGACCCAATACCATACTATAGACTACTTGAACATCCGATAACAGAAAGCTGGTCTTAAATTTCTTGTTTCTCAATATAATATGTAGGTTCTCTACTAATCCACTCGCCTAGACCACTCTCTGATCAACCATCCTTATTTTGACCGAAGCTGGTTTTATTTCTTGGATCCCCAGCTTTTGTCTAATATGTTCTTTGAGGATGTTCACGCCTTCCTCGCCATCCACTATCACACCTGACATTGGCTCCCATAGCTTGTAGTCAATCAAGATGACTGTCACTTCATCATCCTTTCTTCTAGACAGATCCATGGCCATAGCTTATGATGCTTTCTTTCTTTACTTTTTGATAAACTTTGCATGCAGCCTCTGGTAAGGTGCATCAGATGTCACCTAATTCTATAGCTAGCTTTTGAATCCTTTAATAGTGTTGGGTTTCCATGCCCTGGTTCAGTAAGTGTCAACCCATGGGAACACTCCCTTATAGCATGCATAGATATCTCCAGTTATCAATAGAGTTTCTATGGCAACATTCACTTTACATATCTGTAAGGGTTTTTTACAAATTAATAAAAGCGTTTTATGTTTTTGTGTTGTTTTGTTGTCGATCTCTGCTTCTCTCCCTCTCTTGCTCGTTTTCATCTCCTTCTGCACCACGCCATCACCCATGCCTTCTATTTGTTGGCATCCACCCTAGCCATCTCCTTACACATAGACCTTAACATAGATTTCATCATGTTTGTTCCCAGAGCTACTTTTTGAGCTGAAGGATCTCCCCTCGTCTTCGCAGTGCCATTGCTCTCCTATCGTTCTGCATATCCTTGCTGATTGATCCTTGGGTGAGAAATTGGATTGATGTTGTTGAACATTTTTTATCCTCGGATCCATTTTCTCAGCCTTGGTCAATTATACCCTGACTCGTTGCACCTCTTCTTTTAGGCACTCTTCTGAGGCCTTGACTGCTTCTTTGGCTTTCTTTTTAGCTTCATCCTTACCAAATCCTTTGAAAGCTTTGGCAAAAGCCATTGGATGGTTCTGGCTTCTAAGCACTTTGGCCGCTTTGGCATCTTCTTAGTGAGATCCTCTATGATCTTGGCTACCAAAGCCCTATGCTCCTGCCACTAGTTGACCTCCTTGGCCTTCCAGATGGCCCTCTACTTCTCCCATCTCTGAGCCTCTTTGGTTTGTCTTGTTTCCTTAACTAGCTCTTCTGATAATTCTTCAATCATGACTCCAACGCTCTTAGTGATCACACCCACTGAAATTGGGTTAGCCGCTTCAACCTTCACACTCTCAAGACATTGGGCTGCAAAGTGTTCGTATTTTTTGCAAGTGTAACAAGTGAAAAATCTCCTTACAAAATCAGCTCTACCTTGCCCCTACCATTTGTACTTTGATAACCGCCTCTCCCTCACCCATTGCTGATACTGGCATCATTGTTTGTAGCACCTAACATGTCATCCTGATTTGGTGCTTCAGGGATCGTTAGTGCTATCATCGAGACATCCTTGCCTTTCTTAAAATGATGCATTCAAATATTGCAATTGTACCATAAATGGTTAAATGATTTGCAGTATGTGCACTGGTGACACTCATCAGTCCTGTGTTCCTTCGACTTGCATTTTGTGCACTAGGTCTCCAATTTCCCTACTACTGGTCTGATTTTTGACATTTCTAAGATATGTTTTGACATTGTTTGATTTTATTTGTCCAAGAATCTTTCTTCTTACTCTTCGCCCGATCATCTAATTCACTCTCATACGAGCTTGGACTGGAGATGGAACGTGACTCCTCTGTTGATGACTCACTGTCACTTGAGTCCTTTCTTCCTTGACGACCTTTCTCCTTCTTGGCTCGTTGCTCCATCTTTAGAGCTCTTTCCAACATATCGTTGAATTTCTTTGTTGGTGTTGGTACCTCTTGTTCTGTGAGCTTCTTACTTCTAAAACCACTAAAAAACTAAGCCTACATTTGCTACTCTGATGGCGGTTCATTCATCTGTCTAGCAAGTTCTTTACTCTTTTCCACATAACTCGTGATCGAGAACTTGCCTTGTTTGATCTTTGTCTCCCCTGTTGTCAATGTATTCCAGAATAAATACTTTTAGCAATTTGCTGTATGTTCACAGTTTGCAGGCTGGATAGTGGTAGTACCACTTCCTTGCTACATCCTTTAGTGTTTATGGAAAGTATTCTTCCCATTCATCCTCATCAATGTCCTTCAATTTTGTATACTACTCAATTGCTTGTATATGGACGTCTAGGTCATCGTTATTTCCACCCTTAAATATCAAAAAGGAAATATTCAGATAACTAGAGTGCTCCAAGGCAATATTCAGATCATTAGAGTGCTCCCTATGTCTGGACCTTTGTTCTCACTCTCTGTGTCTGGATTTTTCTTTATGATCAGACTTTTTCTCTATGTGCCTATGTTTAATGTAGTGATCCGTATTAGCATCCTATTTGTCATTATATTGATCATTTGTTTTAGTCAATGTGTCCACATCATTCTTCTTATCTGACTTTCAATGTGTCATTTTCATGCTTCGTCGACTACCATCACTACCATCCCGTCTGAACCTTTGCTTTGCTCTTCTTGTTTGCCTTTGAGAACCCTGTGAATGAGAGCGTCTTTTAGCCCTCTTTGAATGTCTCCTCCTTGACTGAGCAGAGCATCGAGGGCTTCCAAGCCCATCATTATCTCTCTGCTCAAGGTTGGCATCCATCTCCGTATTCTCAAAGTAAAGTCCCCTATTAGAACCTTGGTCTGATTCTTTATCCACGGTGTGGATATGGTCGTGTTCCTCCATGAATACTATGGTAGGTCTCCTCCCTCTGCCTAACTGTCTGGGCGGCATTGCGAATGTTCAAATAACTCCAAATTCCAATTGGGAGATAGGTTCCTATCAAGAGCTTGAGCTCACCACCATGATCACCAAAATGGAATGAGCTAGTCACTTCTGACGGTTATTTTAGGTTGGAGATTTAGACTGGAGACTCAGATTCAAACTTTGGACAAATACAATAATTATATTTAGACTCAAAGTCATAAACTAGACACAAGAACTGGAGCTGGAATATTTAGATATCGAGGAAAGTACGACTTGCACCAGGTACTGATAAAATAGAGTGAAATGAAAATAGGAGCAACAACTCAATGACTACAAAGACTCATTGTATCCTACGGAGTGACAGACCCCGAAAATAAAGTAGCGGGTCCTATTTATAAGTACCGTAGTGGATTCTAATTGATTGCACATTGTTACAATTATTGCAATAATTATAGTTGGTAAAGACCAAATTTGACTATGAAACCTGACTACATACAAGCACTTAACCAAGGCCTTTCCCATCATCTATAGTAAATACTATAGAACATTAGACTAGCTATTTTTTAGAAAAAAATAATGCATAGTAAATCATAATGCAGGTGTTTATTTCCCGTATCAATTTGTCAATATGGATGATAGAATGGCATTCCTCTTATTTGGTGCAAGCATTAGGTTTTGTGACCCGATGCATATTTTCAAGAATGTGGGAGGCATCCTCTATAAGACTACCACTGGGACAAGGGAAGTTCAAGGCTCAAAGACATGACTTATAGGTGGATGCATGTCAGAGTTGTGGCCTCACCTTAAATCCAAGGGAAAGCTTGTCATCCCAAAAGCTCCTAGGGTTTTACATAGCACAAGAAGAGAACAATATCACAATCGGGAATGTATCTTTGGATGTGAAATTTGTGAAGGTTAAGTGCTCACTTTCTAAAGTTCGAAGGATCAACCATAGAAACTTACCGTACCACGTAAGTGCAAGAGAAGGGGAATTTTTAAATATCAACATAAACATATAAGTTAAGGGTAGACCCCCACTAATTTTCTTTATACACTTAAAAGTGTGTGTGTGTTTTTTTTGGGGGGGGGGGAGGGGGGATTTAAGTCCCACTTGAAGGAAGAGGGAAAATCGGGGAAGGAAAAAATAAACAAATTTTCTCTAAATGAAGTCTATCGATAATATACATTGCCATTGACATATATAGATAGAGAGTTTGATGCACACGCCAACATTGCTAGCATAATTTGTGTAACTCTCATTTGATATCACTTGAAATTTAGTCTTTGATATCACAAAACCTAGACCCTTTTCATAAAAAAAACCTCAAGTTTATATGTACTCACACTCTTCCATCGAGGATCACCTAACTCCCCCTATGAAATTTTGCAAAGGCTACATAAGTTTGCTCTATCCTTGATGGGGACTTTTTTGTAAAAACACCTTAATGGAATTTGGAAGAACCTCAGCTTTCTTGTTACCCTACCATATGGTAATCAAATGTATGTTTGCCTCTCTCTTGATACAAATCCCCACAATTTTATGGCAAAAAAGATTGTACTAATGCTTTGAGACAATACATTCTATGTTGTTGCTCAAAGATCCAACCTTGATCCAATTTCCCACAAGAACAAGATCTCTTCACTTCAATTCTTGAGATAGCCCAAATCCACATATAAGAAGTGTTACATGGAGCATAACAAAAGCATCCTTAGTCTGCCAAAAAATCTAAAAAGGCAAGGCAAGGCCATTTTTGCATGCAGAGGACTCTCTAGACCAGACAGACTAGAGAAGCAGATTGTCGTGCATACTGGTCATCCCTTTACGAAAATGGCCATAACTTGAGCTTCGGTTATGAGAATCACACAACATAGGACTTGAAAGAAAGCTCTCTTTGAGCTCTATGTGTTTATCATATTAGTTTCACGTTTTAATAATGTCTACTATTTTCTAAAGTAGCATCTTTGCTCACTAATTATTCTCACTAGTCCTAGAGAAGACGATGAAAAAGTTATGCGCCATGGATGAACTGTGCATGGATCGTTTTAAGTTAAACTCTTCTAAAGAGAAACATGCACATGTTTCTAAGAGTTTTGTATGTTTCTGTGACGCTTCTACAAAAGGAAGAAGAGATGTCAAAGAAGGAAGAAGATGACGCTTCTTGAAAGAGAGGACTCCATGAGTCTATGTTTCTGATCAAAGAAGCCCAAAATTGTTGGTTTGATCAAGAAAGCCCATTATGTTGGCACAATGAAAAGACCACCTTATGAACAGGTTGATGTATCATGATTGTATTTAGATTCATTGTAAGATTTTGGGATATAAAATACCCTATGAGAAAGTTGGCCATTTTGAACCTCAATATTGTGTCGTCTCTCTTTCCCCCTCTCTTTGAATTTCTATGTATGATTATGTGATTATATTTGTGTTTAGATCAAATTATATCTTAAACATGATTTTATGAATCTCTTAATTTGATTATTTTCAAGTCATGATGATAATCTATTTCTTCCAAATTTTGTTACAGACTAGCTTCTTCTTTTATGGAGTGGTCCAATCTAAGAGACTCTACCATCGCAAGGAGAGATTCAAAAATATTAGAGGTTTATCTCTTTCTCAACCAAGAAATGAACGAGGTAAAAAAGAGAATATTTATGATTTAAAAAAAATGTCTTAATTTTATGGAATAAGTGTTTCTAATTAGAGAAGGGGAGCTCCCACTTTTAGATTTGTGAAGTAAATTGGATAACATGAGTAGCTCAAATCGTGAACACATATGGGTTTCTCTCAAAGAGAGGAGAAAAGAAGGTCTATTGAGGTTCCCAAGAGTTTTTATGAAGCAAGGAAAGAGATTCAAACCATGCATGTCGTCATGAATCTCTTCCCAAAGGAGCGTCCACTTCCTCTTTGATTGTTGTGTCTAAGCAATTAGAAGATGAGGAACAACATAAACACCAAGATAATGCAAGGTAAAGCATCCACACTTGCAATATGAAATCCAAAGAAGAGAACTATAAGCAGCAACTTGAGCATCTCATCGGTAAATTTCTCACAAGGAGTTGGATGTTATCTATGCATGAAGATTAAAATCAGAGATACAATTCAAGAAATCATGCTTGCTCTTCTTTTAAAGAAAGAAAAATTGTTGAGAAGATGTCCACTTCCATCATATAAGGTACGCTCTTTTTCTAGTATGTATTTGATTTCTCACGTTGCTTAAATTTTGCAAGCAAAGTTATGCAAATTATGCTTTCTCAAAATGCACAAGGATTGAAATTATTTGATTGGTATGTCTTAATGGGCACCTAACATGGTAGATATTGCAGATGGTACTATTGTATTTGACACGCAAATTTTTGTGTCGTATGAATGATAAGAGAGAAGATTGTGGTTAAAGCCCATGTCTTTCTTGCTAAAGAGCATTATGGTAATTAAGCTACATTAGCTACAATTGTTATGTTGATATTTAGATTACAATACTTGAGAGCAAGACATATTTTTGAATATGCCTCTCAATATTTGAAGTGTCACAAAGGGTACAAACTCTATTGCAGAGAAGTATAGTGTGTGAGCTTTGACCTAATTTACTAAAGACAAAAGACAACATGTCAATATGGTAGCAAAAGAGTAAGTAACAAGCTTACACATTGGGAAGATGATGATTTGCTATATGTGTATAGTCCTAAGGACGTTTTCTAGAGATAAATGTTAGCATAAAAACATTGTACTAAAAGAGCCAATTCTCAACCAGAGCATTGTAACTCTCTCGAGTTCAAGACAATGGCTCTTTACATATGAATATGTGTGTGATCTTTTAGATATTATTCTAAAGATAAAATCATACCATCCTACATGATACCAAGGATAAAATCTTTGGTTAGTGAATGAAGATTCTTTTAAGATGCATTCAATAAATGGTTTTTGTGCCACATCCAATAAGTTTTGTAAATAATTAAACACGAGTAAGGACCACAAGGGTGAGAAATGCATGCATCACCAACCTCATCAAAGCTACCCAAAGTCTTTCACTTTATGAAAAGGAAGAAGAATTTGCTTATAGGATCAAGTTACCACCTATTTGGCTGAAAGTTATGCCTTTCAAGTAAACCTATGACTTACTCTTACAGAGACACTTATTATTAATAGCATGAAGCTGACTAGCTTGCAAACGTTTCCAACTACCAAGGTTCCTCAAGTATGTAGATAAGCTACCACTCAAGATTAAGGAACTATATATGTATATACGTTGGATCAAAAAGAAAAAATTGATGACTTTTGCTAAATAATGAACTGCAAGTAGATTATCCAAAAAGCAATGCAAATGAATTGAAATACTCATAAGAATTGGATATTAAATAAGACATTGATGTAAAAAATATTTTCACGAAGCAATAATTTTATTAACATTCTATAATGTTTTAAAAAAAGTTTGAAGCTTAAAACATAATTTTCTCTTTCTGGGATACATGGAGAAAATACTCCGTATTGCATGCAAATGTAATGGAAATGGCCATGCCAAACTCTAAATGAGCTATATGTTTTTGGAACACTCAAAGGCAATTAAAAATATATCTATGCAATTCAAAGCTAGTTTGAGTTGATTATCTCTCTTTAATTCAGAGACACAATATTTGTAAAAGTTTTATTTCATGTTATGAAATAAATTGTGGAGAAGTTATGAAACATTTGGAACATTTATGAGGGACTCAAATACCTCCAAGAAGTAAGCAAGACATATTCAAGGACACCCATGATTTCAAGGGAGAGGTAAGGTCACCAATTAGGCTTATTATGTATGCTTCTTATGATTTATGAATGATTTTTATGAGAATTACGTTTATAACAAGTTATTTTTCTTGTAAAGCGAAAGTGCTTTCCAAAAACCAAGTGTGCTCTTTGGGGTTTTCGTGAAGAGGATGATTTCATTATGCATGGACCTTTGTAAGTGAACTCTTCTAAAGAGAAGCATGCACATGTTTCTAAGAGTTTCTGTGATGCTTCTACTAGAGGAAGAAGAGATGTTGAATAAGGAAAAAGATGACACTTTTTGAAAGAGAGGACATCGTGATTCTCTGCTTTCTGATCAAAGAAGCCCAAAATTGTTGGCTTGATCAGAGAAGGCCATTATATTGGCACGATGAAAAGGCCACCCTTATGGGCAATTGATGTATCGTGATTTTATTTAAGCTTCATTCTAAGCTTATATACTATAAAAAGCCCTATGGGGGGAGGGTCAGCCATTCCAAGCCTCAATACTATGTCTCCTCTCCTTCCCTCTCTACTTATGGTTATGTGATCATATTCATGTTTGAAATTGATTATATTTTAAGCCTGATGTTAGGAATCTCTTATTTTGATTATTTAAATTGATGATGACATATTATTTCTTCTAAATTTTGATACACCACTGACCTTGTCTTTCATACAATCTTGTGTATTACGAGTTTTACGAAACACCGAGTGAACTTTTTTGAGCAAACAAAATATCGAGCGAGCCATACATCTAATCAAGGGAAAGATTGACCAAAAAAAATGATTTGTCCACTTGTCTACAAAAGGAAGATGGTATATATAGCACAATTTTAATTTATGCTCATATTGCCATTGAAGAGATGTTGTGAAATCATGACATGAAACCCAATCATCAAGCTTGCTTTGGGGAGAATAGAGACTACTTGTACTAGCTAATATGCATGCTGACATTGAAGAGATTCCCCTGCATAATGACTTATAAGCCATCCTCTAGAGACAGTAAAGATTGCAATACATAATTCAATTCGTAATAAAGTATATTTTATAATTATTTTACTTCAATTTTTAGTGAAATATAAACTAACAATAGAAAATTACAACTTTAAACTCACTTTTATATTGGGTGGATACACTTTGTTCTAGCACTCAAAAAAAGAAACGTGGATGTGACCTAAAACCTTGCAAGGTATTTTGTGTCAAATCATAGAAGTTTTATTATTACAATATTCTGTAAGAATGGATAAATATTGATAATTTTGATCTTTTGTTGTGTTTGAAAATGCCCATAATCCTAGAAAAGACCATGGCATTGAGATGTCCCAAAATTTTTGAAAGTAAATATCCATATAATTTAGTATGAAGAAAAAAGCTTCAAAAAAGCATTGGGCTAATCTAAATTTTTGTGATTGCTAAAATTTGACAATTTTGACCACTCCATTGCATTCAAAACGTCCCAAAACCCTAGAAACAATAGCCATATGCCTCATTCTGACACTTACAGACGGGGTTTTGAACAAAAAAAGGTCTCGAAATTGCCCGAAGGTGTCTCACGCCGACGCGGGACCCTTTGGGACAATTTCCTGATGGAATTTCACAATTTTGGCTACATGGCTGCGTCCAAAATGGCCAAAAATCCTAGAAATGACTATCCATATGCGATGGCGCATATGGATAGTCGTTTTGAGGGTTTCTGGCCATTCCGGACGCAACCATGTGGCCAAAATTGGTGGGGTACTTTTGGGACCTTTCTTGGCCCAAAATCTCGTCTTTGAGGCATATGGATAGTCATTTCTAGAATTTTGGGACGTTTGTGATGCAACAGTCTGGTCAAAATTGTCAAATTCTAACAATTATAAAATTTCAAATTGATTTAAAGCCTTTTGAAGCTTTTTACTTCATTTTGAGGTCAAAATACCGTCTGTACTCATAATGAGAAATGTGGATACTTACTTTTAAGATTTTGGGACATTTTAAATACAATGATATAATCAAAATGAATAAATTTTTATATCTTTTATATTGTTATGTATAGAGATATCAACGAATTACTTTGTGTAATATATATATTTTAGGAGGGGTTTAGATCATTCATAGTCAAGCATCTCTTACCTGGGTACTATAAGAGGAACGTGGATCCTTTATTTTAAGCAAAAATTATTTGGTTTTAAGCTCAGACCTATGTTTTCTTTTAATAATTTCATGTAACACGATTAAGACAGTGTTGTGTATTGGTGCTTGTAATATCCTATTGTTTGTAGAAATCAAGAATATATAGCTTCTAAAAGTAATTCATCTTTCATCTTTTGTGGAGCTCATTGTAGAAATCTTGTGGTCAATAGCAATTTTGTGATGGAACTACTTACTAAATTTTTTATAGCAATAACATAGTCTCTCATCTCTTTGGATATTTTAACCATATTTTGTGTGATTATTTTGATTTCTTTTATGACGATAGAATATTAGAGTTCTGGTCATCTTCGCTCAAAATTCTACTTTGCTTGCTTTCTTTCGCTCGGGCAATGAAAACGCTTGTAGTACCAACATAAAAATATTGAGTTTTATTTTTTACACTTGCCATAGGTTTGTCTCACAATCAATTCCCTTGTTGTTTTTTCTCTATACCTCCATGCTCTTTTAACCTTTTGGTGGGGAATGTCAAAAAATATTCCTTGCTATTGTGACTTAGATTCTGGATGTAATGTGCCCCTCTTCTTTTTCAAAATGGAGACTTCATCTTGTATTAAAAATATGGATGTATTGTGTAGTTTGTTGACAATCTCATGTTCTTAGTCATCTTTTCCCTCATAGTCATGTTGCTTAATGGATGAGGTAATCTAGAGTGGAAATAATCACAAAACTTGGTAGGAGTGGATTTGTTTACACACATGTCCATGGTGGAGAACATTTTTGTTCAATCAAATGGTTAAAGCATATCTTCAAAAAAAGGTGATAGCACATAACCATCATCCACTATGTCAGTTTCCTTAAAACAATTTGTTGGGGTGTGTGATACATCCGCACCACCACAAGTGAGAACACCCTCTACTTTGGAATCCTATACATTTGACATCACTGATTAGGTCATTAGATTCCCTCTCCCAACTCTATATAAGAAGCCCAAAGCTACACACTTTGTATCCACTCATTAGCCATCATTTGCACCTACTTTGTACCCATCATTTGCATGTAGCATTTGTTCTTAATCTAATTATGACTTGATATTAGCACTAGTGTTAATCTCTCTCTAATATCTCTTGTAATTAACTCTTTAATCACATCAAGAATGGCTCATTTACGTTTCCGCCATAACTCCGTTACCTTTCATGTTGTATCAAAGCTGACAGTTCACTCCTAGGCATTATTTTCTATGCTAGATCTTGTGAGCCATTCTCTCCCTCACATAATTGAATCAATTTCCCATGCATAAGCATTAAGAGTAGCATTTTTCTCTATGCTAATTGCTCTAGTGATTGGGTGTAATGGAATATGGCTATAATATTGACTGTAGTGGAAATTGAAATATCAATAGTGAGCATTTCCTTTAAGAGAATTCTTAAATAGCATAAGAAGAGTAACTGATTAAAGGTAGAAAGATGAACATTACCCCTAATTAGCTTGGCATGAACAATACTTGTAAAAAAGAGAGAGAAAGGATTAGAGAAATTGACAATTGAGGACCGGAATTATGTGGAGCCGGAACCCCCTCCAAAAGGATTTTGTATTATAGATTCCCCAATTAAAGAGAGACTTAGTACATTATAAGCTTGTGTTCCTTGAGACCTCGTTGGTGCAATGAAGATGGTAGACTTCATATACCAAAATTATGTCCTTACTTAACTTGCAAAAGCATTAACATATCCCCGGCCTCAATCCCAATACCTCAAACACCTTCAAAGGTGGAGAGAGCTAGCAAGGAATGAGGGAAGGGAAGAGGAAGAAGAAGTAACATATGAGAAAGAAATAGTCTCCTCACTTGTTATTATTCTTGTAGCTTAGCATAACATAGTAGCATAGTAATGGAGATGAAGAATATGGAAAGCTTGCACTTTGGAGCATGGCTCTTGGTTGGATTTGCATTCCATAGCCAAGAGTTGTTGATGTAATGCAAATGCAAGAGTTGTTGATGTAGGCTCTCAACTTCTCAAGATTGGAGAAGGAGATGGAGATCTTGCTCAACACACCAAGAGAATGGGTGTGTGTGAGTGTGAGTGTGTGAGAGGGAGTATATCTTGCAAGCCCCCTGTTACGAGACTGGGCACCCTCGTGTTCTAGTGGTTAGCTGCAAATTGGGATAGCTGGCGTAATGGTTAATTATGTGCTGTCTATTAATTTTCTAATTGAGTTGACGATGATTTTGTAGAGTGGAATGCGGGGAGTTAATGAAGAGGCGCTGGCAATTACTCTTGGCCATTTTATCTTCGCACAATATTTTAGAATCTCATTTCAATAAGCCACTATGGATCTGTAAATAATTCTAGTGGGAACTCCCCTTATGGGTCATGCGAGAACTAATGAGCTTCACTCATTTACAAAAGTGAAGTGGTTGTAAAAAGAGGGGCCTCAATTTTTGGCACCTTAAACTCAAAAATAATATATTAAATACCAACTCCACAAGAGAGGTGCCATGGAGTTTGGGGCTAGATTTAGGCCTTTCTCTTGCAGATTCTCCTCTCTACTCTCTTATGCTATGTTCTATTTGCTGTGTACTCTCTAATCTAGTATCCATCTCTTACACTCTCTTACAAGCATGTCTATGTCAATTCTATGTTCTCTATGTGTGTGTGTGTGTGTTAGTCTAGGGGTGTGTGTGTGTATAACATTTAATGGCCTAATAACTTGTGTGTAGCGGAAATGAGCATGAACATAGTGGGCATTTCATTAGAATAGATTCCTAATGAGAATTACAAGAGTGCTTGGGTGGAGAGAGCAAAAAAAAGCATAACACCTAGTTAGATAGCATCGACAATACTTTCAAAAGAGAGAGAAATTAAGCTAATGACAACAGTTGAGGACCGGATTTGCATGGAGCCGGTCCCCCCTCCAAAAGGCTTTGTATTATGGTTTCTCCCATCAAGAGAGACATTGTACAATACAATTCTTTGTGTTCCTTCAAGACTAGCTAGTGCAATGAAGATGAAAGCTTCATGCACTAAGCAAACACTTAGCAAACACAACTTGAATTATCCCCGTTCTTAGACCCAAGACCTCACACACCTTCGAAGATGGTGAGAGCTAGCAGGGTATGAGAGTAGATTGAGAGGAAGAAGGAGTATCTTACGAGAAAGATGTACATCTCCTCACATAATCACTCATATTAGCATAGCTTAGCTTAGTAATTAGCTTGGTAGAGGAGATGAGCATGCATTGAAGCTTGGCTCTTGGTTGGATTTGCATCCACATGCCAAGAGAGTGTTGATGTAGGCTTCTATCTCACAAGCTTGGAGTAGGTGATGAGTTCTCCATTAAAGCTTGGGAAGAGATAGTCTTCTCTTTCTTCACACATGAGCTTGTGTGAGTGTGTGTGTGATAATGCCTTGCAAAAATCAGCCCCCCTCTCTCTCTTGGGCGAGCCCTCTTGCTATTTGCTCTTGCTGAGCCCTCATTGGCTCTCCTCAAGTCAAGCCACTGACAATTAAGCAGCATAAGTGATAGCCTTCTGACATGTGTCCCCCTTTCCCCTTTTGTGAGAGCTTTAGGTAATTAAATAATTCAACTAAACTCTCATTGGACCCCTTTGCCTCCTGGCCAATAGGAATCAGGCAAGCCATTGGGCTCCTGAATGCTCATTGGACCCCTTGGGAGACTGCCCAATAGTCTTCTAGGAGACTTAATTCTCATTGGTTTCTTTTATTAAATGTTTTTAAATTAATTAAACTAGATTTACTCTAGCTTAATTCTCATTGGTCCACTTCAAGGGTCATCCAATAGAAACTGGGCACACCTTGTGGGCATTTGGCCTAGGGAGCTGACATGTGTCCCTCATTCCCTTTGTGTAAAGGGAGCCTGTGTGTGTGTGTGTGTGGCTTTCTCTCTCATCCCCTAGAAGAAGGGATCGCCCCCTCCCATGTAGGGATATGCATTGACTTTGGAGAGCACACAAAACATCCAATTCCCCCTAAGCTTTAACCCTTTGGACACAACCTTTGAATTTTGTAACCTTAGCATTTTGGAAGTCTTAATGGGCTGAACCTTAGGGTCTTTTTAGCCCATTGTTGCACATGGCTCTTTTGCAGATGCCCCCCCCTTTGGATCCCTATTTTCCCTCCTTTGGATCCCTACTGTGGCCGGTCTGCTAGCTTAACCAATATTCTAGCTTTTTCTCCCCTGGCACTTCCCCACATTAAATGATCAGTTTAATATGAGAAAATCATTTAGGAGAATTAGATATTGATTATTATGAGCCATGTGCATAATATTTGGTCATTGCTCTTTGATAGACCATCTCCCTTTTGGACCCATTACCTTCTCTCCCTTTGGTCCCGTGTTGAGCTAGATCTAAAATCACATGTTTATATTCTAACTCTTGTTCTTGTTTATTTTCCCACATTAGATGATCAATTCAATATGAGAAAATCATTTGGTTTAGTTAGATATTGGATTTTATGACATTACCTCTCTCTTGAAATCATAGTCGTCCTCGATTATGAGGTAGAGAAGTTAGTCTATATTTTGTAGCGGGTAGAGGATCTCTTTTTACCCTACAACATCATTCTAGAATGGATGACTAATCCATTCGGTGCTTGGGAGGCTTAGCTGTCGCAAGCATGTCTGCTCTTTAGTCCATATCATACTTCCCAAATTGGAGTGACAAATTTCTACTTGGTATTTGGGAGATGTCTTCATCACAAACATGATGCTAAGCATGCATACTACTCAAATTTGTACACAATAAAAAGAGAGATCTAGTCTTATAAGACAAAAACTCTCATAAAAACTAATATCTAATACTCCTAAATGATTTAGTCATGTTAAATTGATCAATTAATATGGGGAAGTACCAGGGGAGTAAAAGCTAGAATATTGGTAAGGCTACCAGACAGGTCTCTGTCAGGGGTCCAAAGGAGGGAAAATAGGGATCCAAAGGGGGACAGTCAGCAAAAGAGCAATGTGCTACAATGGGGCTTAAAAAAACCTAATACTTCCATACACTAAGGTTCCAAAAATTAACTCATTTAACCAATGGCCAAAGAAAAGGGAAAATTGGATGGTCATGGAAAGACTAAAATGTCTTCCCACATCCCTAGGAAGGAGGGGGCGAGCCCTTTTAGTAGGGGATGAGAGACAAACACACACACACACACACACACACACACACACACACACACACACACACACACACACACACACACACACACACACACACACACTCCAAAGCTCCCCCTTTACACAAAGGGAATACTGGACACATGTCAGGCTCCTAGGCCATTTGCTCCCAAGCTCCCCTCAAATCCTATTGGCCATAGAGGTGGACCAATGAGAATTAGGCTAGAGTAAAGTTATTCTAATCAATTAAAAAAAATACTTGATAAAAGAACCAATAGAAATTGAGCTCCTTAGAAGACTATTGGACAGTCTACCAAGGGTCCAATGAGCATCCAGTAGCCCAATGGCTTGCCTGATTCCTATTGGCCAAAAGACTAAGAGGTCCAATGAGAGTTTAATTGAATTATTTAATTACCTAAATCTCTCACAAAAGGGGAAAGGGGGAAACTTGTCAAAAGACTATCAATTATGCTTCTAATTTGTGATTGGCTAAGCTTTATGGGAGCCAATGGGAGGACAGCATGAGAAAATAGCAAGAGGGGTCGACCAAGATGAGAGAGAGGGCTGCATTTTACTCTAACACAATGCCACACACAGACACACACACACACACACACACACACACACACACACACACACACACACACACACACACACAAGTCATGTGTGCAAGAAGAACTTCATCTCCTTCTCCAAGCATTGGGAAGTAGAGGCCTACACCAATAACTCTTGGCTATGGAATGCAAATCCAACCAAGAGCCAAGCTTCGATGGCATGCTCATCTCCTCTACCATGCTACTAAGCTAAGCTATTCTATTGGAGTGATTATGTGAGGAGAATACTTATTTCTTGTAAGATACACCTTCTTCGTCTCAATCTTTCCTCATTCTCTGCTAGCTCTCACCATTTTTGAAGGTGTGTGAGGTCTTGGACACTAGGTGTGTTTTTCAAGCATAATTTGGTGCATGTAGGTTCCATCTTCATTTTACCATCGAGATTTATCAAGGAACACAAGAATTGTATTGTACAAAAGTCTCCTTTGATGGGAGAAGCTATAATACAAAGCCTTTATGGAGGGGGGACTGGCTCCATGAAAATCCAGTCCTCAACTGTGTCAATTATTCTATTTTTTTCTCTTTTCAAGTATTGTCATTGCCAAATTAGCTAGGTGTAAATTGATGTGTTGCTTTCTCAGAATTAAGTACTCTCTCTATACTCATTAGGAACTTGTTCTTAATGAAATGCTCACTATGTCATCAATTTTTGCTACACACAAGTTACTAGTGCATTAAATGTTACATTGCTATTAGAGCTATTGGTTTCTCTTTTCTTGCTCAAGAAGAGAGGTCCTCAAGCTTGCTACAAATGGTTGGTGTTATTAATTGCAAAAGATTAAGTAGAATAGGGAATTTTCATCCTTGAAGCACGCCTGCTTTATGCACTTAACGGGGACACTGTCGAGAGCTATGGTCTTAATAATGTAGTCCTACGGGGCTTGCCTATGGCTTAAACATTATTGAGCTATTAGAAGCTTGACACGAACCAGTGCTGTCTTGGCTCTGTTGATCCCTTTCTTCTATTCCTTGCAATTAATAATATTTGAGCCACGGGTATAGATGCTTGAGTGCTTATCTTTGAAGGTAAAGAGGAGTAGCAACTAGGGCTTGAAGTGCCAAAGTAAAAGTAAAATTTTACACCTTAAATTTGCTAGTATGGCTGACAAGGGAAAATAGATTGAAATGAATGTTGATAGGTTTGATTTTGCTAATGAAAGAGCAACTAATGATGTCCCTATGCTTGTAAACTATCTTGTTTCTAGGCTTCAACAAGCCCTGGGCAATCCATCCCTCCAAGGTGAAGTGCTACAACAATTGCGCACCCACGGTATTCTCCAAACTCCCCACCAAGAAGAGAGAGTACCTAGGAAGCATCCTTGTGAGACTTCCAAAAGAGGACTCTCTCCGATAACGGAAGAAGAGGAGGATCCGTACAAAGGGCTCAAAAAATTACTACTCGATGATGCATCTCCCTCCCAAAGAAGAACCCAAGTTTCAATGGTAGAGACCTCACCAAAAGAACAAGAAAGAAGTGAGTCTCCTGCCACCTCGGTGGAGACGGCTCCACGAAGATAGCATGCAAAACGCTCTCCAGCACCCCCTAAACGGAGAAGACCATCGCATACTTCTCTACACCATAATCGGGACTAGAGAAAACAATAGAAGAAAAAGGCAAGAAAGAGGTCACCCTCTTCTCCACCTTCTTCATCCTCTTCCTCTTGGGAAGAAAGTGATGGTGCAGACAAGGAGGAACAAGGGAAGAAAAAGGCAAGAAAGAGGTCACCTTCTTCTCCATCCTCCTCATACTCTTCCTCTTCTGAAGAAAGTGATAGTGCAGCTCTTGAACCACCTAAAAGAAGAGGCCATAGGAATTCCTATGCCACCTAGAAGAGGTTGTTCAAGCTCAAAAAGTTCAAGAGGGAGGAAAGAACATCTCTTTCCTTACCTATGATGGCACCTTGTTGCTATAGACAAAGTCTTGGCCTTTATCCAACAATTCGATGTGGCGTTTGGAGACGAGGGCTTCACAAAGTCCTCTAAGCTACGTCATGTAGCTATGCATTTTCAAAAGTCCGCTAGGCAATGGTGGTCTAGCCTACGAGCTCCACGAACATGGGAAGCTTTAAGAACTTCCATCATGAAGCAGTTTTTGGCTACCGATGCCAAAGACAAAGTAGTCACTGAATGGCGAAGCTTGAAGCTCTCTCCCTGCGAATCTATTCACAAATATGTAGACAAGTTTTTGGATTTACATCTCAAAGCCACTATCTTCAAGAAGATGGATTTTGGAGAGCAAAAATAGTGGGTTTAACTGAGGATATGGCGGAGTATGTTAACTCCCAAAGGCCACGCACCATATTTGCGGTCATACACCATACTATGGTGGCTTCAAGAATCAATTTCCAACAAGGGGCTAAGAGAAATCTTAAGCCCACGGAAAACAAGGACTATAACGAGCCTAAAGGGAAGGACAACATCCAAAAGTCTCCCAAAGGCAACGCCAACAACAACAAAGCTAAGGAGAAGGGGGTTTACAAAGGCAAAAATAAACTCTCTTGTGAAGTGCTAGAGCGTTATAGAAAAGATAATTGATGTTTCAAGTGTGGGGTGCCTATTGTGATTGCCGCCACAAGAATACACGTAATGAGCCTCCTAGAGCTACCTTGGTCGAAATTCAAGAAGAGGACGCTCATCACAAAGGATCTCCTGTATGCCATGCTTGGGGACAGGTGAGAGAACGTGATGCTTTCATTCTTTTTGACCGTGGTTCTACTCACAATTTCATATCCACAAATTTGGCCACCAAGCTAGGCATCCAAGCCTATGAGATGGGAGATGTCCTACCTGCCGATGATGCTTTCAAGGGGCAAGAATCCCTAGTCAGTCCCTTAATTGGGAAATTGAGGCTCCATGTCCAAAGCTATGTGGACAACGATGATTTCTTCATCTCTCCTATGAGGATGTAATCCTAGGGGCACCATGGTTTGATCGAATGGCTGCCAATGTTAAATCCCCTGAAAGGAAAATCTACTTTAGGTTCAAGGAAAAAGACATGTACATAGATGCTAGGGAGCTGGGTAGTACCATACCCCTTGTACATAAGCAAGCTTTCAATAAGTCAATAAAGAGCTCTATTTCTGTGTACATGATTTTTGTTAAAGATTTTCAAAATGAACCTAATGCTTTAGCAAAAGAAAATATAAATAATCAAAAGGAATTAGAGTTATCCAACTTCCTCAAGGGGTTCCAAGATGTTTTATTGACAACATCCCTTGTGAACTACCTCCCAAACGAGGCAATGATGACCATGCAATTGAACTTCTTCCAGGAAGTTCACCGCCTAATAAACCTCCTTATAGAGTTTCTCAAGCTCAACAAGAGGAGATTATGCGGCAAGTGCATGAGTTAGTTGAGAAAGGCATGGTTAGGCCTAGCTCAACTCCATTTTGTTCACCAGTGTTATTAGTGCAAAAGAAAGACGACACATATCGTATGTGTGTCGACTATAGAGCACTAAATAGGATAACTATCAAGAATAGGTTTCCTGTTCCACGGGTAGAAGACCTATTTGGTAAGCTACAAGGGTCGACCTACTTCAGTAGGATTGACCTAGAAAGTGACTACCATCAAATAAGGATAGTCGATCAAGACATTGTAAAAACCACATTTCGCACTATGTTTTGTCTTTACGAGTACATTGTCATGCCTTTTGGCTTGACCAATGCACCAACTACATTTAACCGCTTTGTGGAGAAGCTATTTAGGCCTCACCAAAACTTTATTGGAGTGTTCTTTGATGATATAATCATCTACTTCATTAGACGAACACAAGCAACACCTCCAGGTAATATTTCAAGAATTATGAGAGAATAAGCTTTATATAAACCGAAAGAAAAATAATTTTTTCTTACAAGAGATTCAGTATTTACGTCACATTATCTCACAAGATGGCATCCAAATCGATCCATCAAAGCTAGAGGTAATAAAAGGATGGCCTAATCCAAGGAATCTGCATGAACTAAGAAGCTTTATAGGTATGTGTGCATACTATAGACGCTTCATAGAAAAGATCTCACAAATCGCAGAACCATACATGACCTAACCAAGAAAAACGTTAGGTATATATGGGCCACCAAGGAGAACAATGCTTTTGAAAAGCTTGAAGAGAAGCTTATCTCTCCACCTGTGCTTACACTGCCGGATCTCTCAAAGCCATTTGAGGTCCAATGCGACGCTTGTGGTGATTGCCTTGGAGTTGTTTTTCTCCAAGAAGGGCACACCATAGCCTATGAAAGTCGAAGGCTCGACCCTATTGAGCAAGCTCTACGCATATATGAAAAGGAACTCTTAGCAGTTCTACATGCTCTAGATTCGTTGAAGCACTATTTATTGAGGACTCCTTTCATTCTGCAAATAGATCACCAAAGCCTTAAGTACTTCATGACACAGACCAAACTCTCCGACAAACAAATGAGGTGGGAAAATTTCCTTTCACACTTTCATTTTCATATTGCTCACATTGCTGGCAAGCATAATCAAGTAGACAATGCACTCTCAAGACGACTAAGAGTGAATGCGGTATCCATAGCAACTCACAATGGTCTATCTTCTATGATAGATGAGTACGCTATCGATCCCGATTTTAGAGATGTGATTTCAGCCCTTTCACTAGGGAAGAAGGAAGAACCATTTACCCTACAAGATCATTATCTTCTCTATGGCAATAGACTACGCGTTACTATGAGAAAGTAATGTATGAATCTCATGCTCCTCCTTATGCGGGTCATAGAGGGATTTAGTCTATCTTAAAAGGGATACAAACATATTGTTACCATATACATGTGGTAGTGATGTGTGTGAACACACTAGGACCGCCGGGGCATTTTTTCCCTCTTTAGGAGGTTTTTCCCCCCGTGCATTGTATATATGCCCATCACTCTAGGGCTATCCATCTTTCCATTGCACACTAAGTAACACACTCTGCTATTGTGTGCCTTGAGCTTCCTTCGTCTTCTCCAAGCTGTGTGCGTTTCTCTACAACCCTAATTCCAACAATTGGTATCAGAGCAGGTTGCGTCCTCCCGGGCTTAATCGCTAGCAGCTCGAGTACACGCCTGCTCACTTTCTCCGATTTTAGTGAGCTTTGGCGAGCGTTCGCAGGTCAACAAATATTTTGAGTGAGCTCGTAGAGCTGGGTCTGCTCAGATTTTTGATTTGGGCTCATTTCGGCCTCCGTTTCCACTATAGGCAGGTCTGTACAGGCAATTTAGTCATTTTATGAAGAATTTCTATCAGTGCCGTTTTTTGATAACAGGTGCCTTACAGTCTTCTACAGTTTGTGCTATATAGCACGTGTTGTTCTCGCTCCGTTTCTCCTATTTTTGGGCAGTTTTCACATCAGGTGCAACATTTATCATGGCTGACAACAACAACACAGATGTGCTCAAGATGTTTGCTGCTGAGGACAGGTTGGATGGGGACAATTAACCTATGTGGGCTTATATGATGCAACACGTTCTTGTGTCAAAGGGCATCTGGAAATGATTGTACAGGTCATTTATGTTCGTCCTGGTTCTGAGGATGTAGGCAATGTTGAGGATGTTGCAGGTCTTGTTGCAAGGATTGCTGCTGTTAGAGTTGTTTTGCCTACAACAGAACAAGCTCGTTGGGATGTTAAGGATGCGCAGGCTCATGCATTGATTGCGTTGTCTGTGAAGCGCACCATTGTTCCTCATATCCGTTCCAACAAAATCTGCAAAACAAGCTTGGGATATTTTGGCTAGTCTTTATGCAAGTTGCAATGAGGCTAAAATTGCTTTGCTGCGTAAAGAGTTGGAGTCGAAGATTATGCATGAGGAAGATGATATGGACACTTTCCTTGCTAGTGTCAAGGATATCAATGAGCAACTTATTTTTGCAGGTGAAGTCATTTCAGACAGCTCCCTTGTGCAGACTGTTCTTGATGCCTTACCAGACTTTTGCTAGTACTTGGAGACTTATGACCCAAGAAAATCCAGAAGTTGTCAAGTTTGATGCATTATGCACATTGCTATTGCAAGAGTCACTTTCCAAGAAAAGCAGGACTAGGCAGCGTGCAGTTGAACATGCTTTTATTGCTTCTCAAAGAAAGGGTGGTAACAGTAATGCGGCCACTTCTTATGGTTCTGTTGTGACTGGCAAAACTTATGTCCTAATGCTTCTGTTGGCAGCACTTTGTCTGGCAAGTCTGGTGATAAGGGCAAAAAGAAAATGCCTTGCCATTATTGTAAAGCTAATGATCACTTGATCAAGTCGTGTCCTCAGTTGAAGGCCAAAGAGGCTAAGAAGAAAGAGGGTGGTTCCACTGTAAATGGTGGTTCCACTACAAATGCAACCATTGTTGAGTCTTTTGTGAAAGGAGTCTCTGTTGTTGATGTTGATGCAGAATGGGCTTTTAGCGCAGAGTCACTTACAATCCTGCTGTCCATGGTGCATGCTTGTCAGTTGCTGCAGATTCACATGTGTGGTATTTCAACAGTTGTGCTACAAAGCACATTACCTCACATCGTGAATTTTTTACCTCTCTCGAGTCTGTCCCTCATGGGAATTCAGTCACTTGTGCCAACAATGCCTCTTATCCGGTTCAGGGAGTCGGAAAGATTGTGCTTACTGCTGCAAATGGCAGTTCCTTGATGCACTTTATGTACTTGGGATCAAGAAGAATCTCTTGTCTAAATCCGCACTTGCTAGACTTGGACTTGTAGTCAAATTTGTGGATGACAGATGTACAGTTCATGATCTCAGTTTTGGTGATGAAATTGTTGCATCTGGCCTTTTGTGTCGTGGGCTGTATAAGCTCACTTTGTATGACAAGTGTGGACAAAATTTTGCAAATGCTCTTGCAGATTCAAGGGCTATTTTAGATGCAAAACTTTGGCATGCACGTTTTGGCCATCTGAATATTGCTAGTTTGCTGCGTTTGCAGAAATCTGATATGGTTGCTTCTTTGCCGCCTCTTGAAGCACCTATCAAACATGTTTGTGAAGGTTGTCTTTTGGGTAAGATGTAGCGTTCTAAGTTTCCAAAGGATGGTTCAGTTAGGGCCACAAGCAGGTTGCAGCTTGTGCATAGTGATGTTTGTGGGCCCATGTAAACTCCGTCCTCCCTTGGGCAATCACCTGTACTTTGTGACTTTCATTAATGATTACTCCAGGCATGCATGGGTATTTGCGCTTAAAGCGAAGTCCGAAGTTTTTATGTGCTTCAAAAAATTTCTGGCTATGGTTGAAAATGTCTCGAAATGTACTATGGGCACCCTCCGTTCCGATCGAGGGGGGGAGTATATGTCTCATGAATTCAATGCATTTCTGGCTAGTCGTGGGATGAAACACCAATGTACATTGCCTTATACACCTCAACAAAATGGTGTTGCTGAGAGGAAAAATAGGTCACTGACGAAAATGGCACGATGTATGGTCAAAAGTCAAGATTTGCCGCATTCTTTTTGGCTTGAGGCCATCATGTGTGCCACTTATGTACTTAACAGGTGTCGTACGAAAGCGTTGCAGTCTATTACTCCATATGAAGCATGGCATGATAGAAAGCCTTCTATTGAGCACATGCGTGTCTTTGGCTGTTTGGCATATGCTTTGGTGCCACAAACACAACGCAGAAAATTGGATGATAAGGCTGTCAAATGTATTTTTGTTGGTTATAGTGCTGAAAGCAAAGGTTACAGGTTGTATCATCCGCAAACAAAAAGTATTTTGGTTTCACGGGATGTAGTGTTTGTGAAAGATTTTGTTCAGCCCTTGCTGTCATGTACTAGAGACAGTAATGTAAGCTCGCAGGACATTTATGACACTTTGTTGCCTCTTTTTCAGTGGTGGAAGTTCGATGTAAGTTTCAATGAGGCAAATGTACAGCCTATGGGGGTTTCTGAAAATGTTACAGATCAGCCTATTACTGATGCAGATGTACATGATGTACTTGATGAGGAAAGGGCTGAAAATGAGCAGGCTAGAGGTATGCCAAAATGGCTGGTGCACACTTTGCGTGACAGTAAATTGGATGCACCTTTGTCTAGTCGTACTCGTTCAGGCTCTTGCCATGCATCTTATGCATCAAATTGTTATCCTTTGGCTGTGTCTAGCTTACATGATGTTGAGGAGCCTCTGTCTTTTGATGAAGCACAAAATTCAGAAAATTGGATGGCTGCCATGCAATCAAAATATGATGCACTTATAGAAAATGACACATGGACTTTATGTGATTTACCTCTTGGCAAAAAGGCCATTGGTACAAAGTGGGTTTACAAGTTGAAACGCAAGCCGGATGGTGAGATCAATCGCCATAAGGCTTGACTTGTTGCAAAGGGTTATGCACAGAAAAAAGACATAGATTATAAAGAGACTTTTGCTCCCACTTGTCGTATGATTACTGTGCATTTTCTATGTGCATTGGCAACTGATTTTGGTTGGGATGTACATCAATCAGAGATTGTTACTGCTTTCTTGAATGGTGACATATTTGAGGAAGTTTATGTAACGCAACCTCGCGGTTTTGTCATAAAAGGACAAGAGGACAAAGTGTGCAAATGTAAGAAAGCTTTGTATGGGTTGAAGCAATCTCCTCGTGCTTGGTATGAGAAAGCTGACACTCATTTGGTTAAATGAGGCTTTCGTAAGAGTCCAACAGAAAGCACATTGTATGTAAAGCGTGGGGGTGATGTACTTCTCATTCTGGTTCTTTATGTCGATGATTTGCTGATCATTGGACCAAATGAGAGACATATTGCTGAATTTAAGGCTGATTTGAATGCTACTTTCAAGATGAAAGATTTGGGGCTGTTGCATCATTACTTGGGTATACACTTTAAGCAGTGTGATGGTGGTATTGCCTTGTGTCAGAAAAGTTACATAGAGACATTGCTACTCCCATGGAAACAGGTTTGAAGTTGAGTCTACATGATGCTGGCGATCTTGCTGACGTCACTCTTTACCAAACTGCTATTGGCTGCCTCATTTATGTATGCAACACAAGGCCAAATATTCAGTTTGCAGTCTCACAGGTCAGCATATTTATGCATAGCCCATGGTCTAAGCATTGGGAGGCTGTCAAGAGGATTTTCCTCTACCTTAGTGGCACTTTACATCTTGGCTTGTTTTATCCCAAGGGGGGATCATTGCCGCCAGACTTACATGCTTTTTCGGACTTAGATTGGGCTGGTTGTTTTGAGACGCGAGTGTCCACAAGTGGTTTTTGTTTCATGCTTGGCAATTCATGTATATCATGGTTGAGCAAGAAGCAACCTACTGTGGCCACTTCGAGTTGTGAGGCTGAGTACAGGGCAGTCTTCACAGCTACGGTTGAGTATGTATGGCTCAGACGCCTTATGGCTGATTTGGGTGTTGGACAGGACACTGCCAACACTATCTACACTGACAGTCAGAGCGCATTGGCAGTTGCGAGGAACCCAGTTTTTCATGCTCGCACAAAGCACATTGAGGTGCATTACCACTATGTCAGGGAGAGGCTCTCAGCAGGAGAGATTAGTTTGGCTTATGTGCCAACACAGGACAACCTTGCAGACCTTTTCACAAAGGCATTGTTTCGTGAGAAGCTTGAAGCTTTCCGCAAAGCTTTGGGCTTACTCCCCTTTGTGGATTGATCATGTCCTCAGCGCATGGCACTTCCCTTTACTCAGGTGCGAGCTCTCGTTCACCGCATCACTCCAGGGGTATTTGTTACCATATACATGTGGTAGTGATGTGTGTGAACACAGTAGGACCGCCAGGGCATTTTTTCCCTCTTTAGGAGGTTTTTCCCCCCCTGCATTGTATATACGCCCATCACTCTAGGGCTATCCATCTTTCCATTGCACACTAAGTAACACACTCTCTATTGTGTGCCTTGAGCTTCCTTCGTCTTCTCCAAGCTGTGTGTGTTTCTCTGCAACCCTAATTCCAACACATATTTCTATTGGCCTGCCATGAAAGCAAACATACAAGATTATGTTTCAAAATGTGTGGTATGCCAAAAGATGAAGTTTGATAGAGGGAAGCAACCTGGATTGCTTCAACCTTTGCCAATCCCTAATTCACCATGGGAGAGCATATCCATGGATTTTATCTTTGGATTACCCAAGTGTGTCCATGGGAATATAGGAATATGGATGATAGTAGACAGGTTTATGAAACAAGCACATTTCATACCTTTCAAAAAGACTATCAAGGCCCATCGAATGGCAACCCTCTTCATATCACAAATCTTCAAGTACCACGACTTGCTAATGTCCATAGTGTCGAATAGAGATCCTAGAATGACCAATATTTTTTGGAAGGGTCTCTTTGAGAATTTAGGTACAAGGTTAAACTTCTCTTCGGCCTATCATCCCCAAATGGATGGCCAAAGTGAAATAGCTAACCTAACAATTCTTGATCTACTAAAAGCTTATGTCACAGAAATAGATCAAAAGTCCCAATGGGAGAAGTACTTACCCTTAGTGGAGTATGGTTACAACAACACTGTACATACTTCCATGGGAAAAACACCTTTTGAGGTAATTGAGGGAAGATAAAAAAGTCCCTTGCTACTCAAAGTACAGGGAAGATCTTTGCTGCAGATTAAGGATGTTATATCCATCTCTCAGCAAAGGCAAAAGGCTACTACTATGATAAGCATAGAAGAGCCCTAGCCTTTAAACAAAATGATTGGGTCTTGTTTAAGTTTCCCAAGGCTCGATTAAGGCACACAACAGGCAAGAATCCTACGGGACACAAAAAGTACTATGCTAAGTTAGGAAAAAGGTACTATGGCCCTTTTCGATTCTTAGGCCAATCAATGAGATGGCCTATCAACTCAAGTTTCCCAGCCATTGGCTCATACAAAATACTTTCCATGTGAGCCTACTAAAGCCTTACAAAGGAGAGCCACCTCAAGAAGCAATCATTGAAGACCCATCGGAGATAGAGGACCAAGAAGAGGTGTTGCAGCCCGAGTCCATTCTCTAACACAAAGACAAGGTATTACGAGGCGGTAAGACTATCCGACGATATCTTATCAAGTTAAAAAAGTATCCTTTTGAATATGCTAGATGGATGCAAGGCATACAATTAAAGGATAACCTAAACCTTGTCAATGCTTACAATGGTTCCCTAGAGTAAGCAAATGTAAATATGTGTAAATGAACAAACTTTTTGTCTTATAAGACTCTTTCTTTTCTTTATTGTGTGCACATGTTAACAAGTATGCATGCTTAGGATCACGTTTGTGGGGACGACGTCTCCTGAACACCAAGTAGAGTTCGTCACTCTACTATGGAAGATTGATACCGACTAAAGTGCAGACATGCTTGCGGAAACTAAGGCTCTCAAGCACCAAATGGACTAGTCATCCATTCTGGAACAGTGTCGTAGGGTAAAATAAGGATCCTCTACCCGCTAGCAAACGGACTAATGACTAGGCTTTATCTTCTCTACCTCATAGTCAAGGACGACTATGATTTCAAGAGAGAGGTAACATCATAAAAACTAATATCTAACAATCCCAAATGATTTTCTCATGTTAAACTAATCATTTAATATGGGAAAGTACCAAGGGAGTAAAAGCTAGAATATTGGTAAGGCTGCCAGACCGGTCTCTGTCAGGGAACCAAAGGAGGGAAAATAGGGATCCAAAGGGGGACAATCTGCAAAAGAGCAATGTGCTACAATGGGGCTTAAAAGACCTAAGGTTCAGCTCCATTAAGATTTCCATAGGCTAAGGTTCCAAAAAACAACTCATTTATCCAATGGCCAAAGCAAAGGGAAAATTGGATGGTCATGGGAAGAGTAAAAGTCTTTCCACATCCCTAGGAAGGAGGGGGCGAGCCCTTTTAGTAGGGGATGAGAGAGAAACACACACACACACACACACTCCAAAGCTCCCCCTTTACACAAAGGGAATACTGGACACATGTCAGGCTCCTAGGCCAGTTGCCCCCAAGCTCCCCTCAAATCCTATTGGATGACCATAGAGGTGGACCAATGAGAATTAGGCTAGAGTAAAGTTAGTCTAATCAGTTTTTAAAAATGTTTCATAAAAGAACCAATAGAAATTAATCTCCCCAGAAGACTATTGGACAGTTTACCAAGGGGTCCAATGAGCATCCAATAGCCCAATGGTTTGCCTGATTCCTATTGGCTAGAAGACTAAGACGTCCAATGAGAGTTTAATTGAATTATTTACTTACCTAAAGCTCTCACAAAAGGGGAAAGGGGGATACTTGTCAAAAGGCTATCAATTATGCTTCTAATTTGTGATTGGCTAAGCTTTACAGGAGCCAATGGGAGGCCAACATGAGCAAATAGCAAGAGGGGTCGACCAAGATGAGAGAGAGGGCTGCATTTTACTCTAACACAATGCCACACACACACACACACAACTCATGTGTGCAAGAAGAACTCCATCTCCTTCTCCAAGCATTGGGAAGTAGAGGCCTACACCGGCAGCTCTTGGCTATGGAATGCAAATCCAACCAAGATCCAAGCTTCGATGGCATGCTCATCTCCTCTACCATGCTACTAAGCTAAGCTATTATATTAGAGTTATTATGTGAGGAGAATACTTCTTCTCGTAAGATACACCTTGTTTCTCTCAATCTTTCCTCATTCCTGCTAGCTCTCACCATTTTTGAAGGTGTGTGAGGTCTTGGGACACTAGGTGTGTTTTTCAAGCATAATTTGGTGCATGAGGGTTCCATCTTCATTGTACCAATGAGATTTATCAAGGAACACAAGAATTGTATTGTACAAAAGTCTCCTTTGATGGGAGAAGCTATAATACAAAGCCTTTATGGAGGGGGGACTGGCTCCATGAAAATCCAGTCCTCAATTGTTGTCAATTGTTCTACTTCTTTCTCTTTTCAAGTATTGTCATGCCAAATTAGCTAGGGGTTAATTGCTATGTTGCTTTCTCAGAATTAAGTACTCTCTCTATGGTCATTAAAAACTTGTTCTTAATGAAATGCTCTCCATGTATCAATTTCCGCTACACACAAGTTACTGGTGCATTAAATGTTACAAAAACATTATTTATTTAAAAGAAACATTTACATTGCTCAGTCTAGTGTAGCATTGTAAGCATTGACAAGGTTCATACTATCCTTAAGCTGTGTTCCTTGCATCCATCTAGCATCTTCAAAAGGATGATTGTTGTATTTAGTAAGATAAGGTCGGATAATCTTACCATGCCGTAGTACCTTATCCTCATGTTGAAATATAGATTCAGGTTGTAGCACCTCTTCTTGATCTTCGATCTCTGGGGGGTCTACAATAATTGCTTATGTTGGTGGCTCTCCTTTGTAAGGCTTTAGTAGGCTCACATGAAAAGAATTTTGTATGAGCCAATGGTGAGGCACCTTTAGTTGATAGGCCATCTCATTGATCGGTTTTAAGATTTGAAAAGGACCATAGCATCTTTTTACTAATTTAGCATAATACTTTTGGTGGCCCGTAGGATTTTTGCTTGTAGTTTGCCTCAATCAAGAATTGGAAACTTAAGTAAGACCAAATCATTTTCCTTGAATGTTAAGGCCCTTCTGTGCTTGTTTAGCAACAACTTTTTTCCTTTGTTGGGAGATGGATATAGCCTCCTTAATCTTTTGGAAAGATTCTTGTAGGCCTCGGCTATACTCATCGGCAGTGAAGATATTTCCATGTACGGTAGCAAGGGATTTTTAGGTCTTCTCTCAATGATTTCAAAAGGTGTCTTTCCAGTAGCAGTATGGACAGTGTTATTGTACGCATACTCTACAAGTGGTAGATACTTCTCCAATTGTGAGGTTGATCTACTTCTATAACATAAGTCTTTAGTAGATCAAGAATCTTAAGGTTAGCCATCTCACTTTGGCCATCCGTTTGTGGGTGATAGTCCGAAGAGAAATTCAACCTTGTACCTTGATTTTTGAAGGGACCTTTCCAAAAATTACTGGTCATTCTAGGATTTGTATCTGACACACGATGGATGTTGGCAATCCATGGTGTTTGAAAATCTGAGATATGAAGAGAGTTGCCATTTGGTGTGCCTTAATAGTCTTTTTGACAGGAATAAAGTGTGCTTGCTTGCTAAACCTGTCGACTATTGTCCATATTCTTGTATTCCCATGATAGACTTAGGTAATCCAAAGATAAATCCATGGATATACTCTCCCATGGCGAATTAGGCATTGACAATGGCTGTAGTAATCCAGGTTGCTTCCCTCTATCATACTTGGTCTTTTGGCATACCACACAACTTGAAACATACTCTTGTATGTCCACTTTCATGGTGGGCCAATAAAAATATGTCTCTACTCCTCAAAGACTAGGTTGAATTAATCCCTCTATGCTCCATATTGGGAGGAGAATGGGATTCATACATCACTTTCTCATGAAGGGAGTGAGTAACACATAGCTTGTTTCCATAAAGAAGATAACCATCCTACAAGGTTAATGGTTCCTCTTTCTTCCCTAAGGCAAGGGCTGACAATTTATTCCTAAAATAAAGGTCAGTAGCATACTCATTTATCATGGAACATAGATCATTACGAGTTGCTATAGACACCGCATTTGCCATTGGTCATCGTGATAGTGCATTGGCTACTTGATTATGCTTACCAACAATATGAGCAATATAAAAATTGAATTGTGAAAGAAATTTTCCCACCTCATTTGTTTGCCGGACAACTTGGTTTGGATCATGAAGTACTTGAGGCTTTGGTGGTCCGTTTGTAAGATGAATGGAATCCACAATAGATAGTGTTTCCATGTGTCTAGGAGGGCATGTAGAACAACTAGTAGCTCTTTTTCATATATGCCCAACACTTGTTCATCGGTAGCGAGTCTTCGAATTTCATATGCTATGGCATGCCCTTCTTGGAGCAAGAATGCCGCCATGTAATCTCCACAAGCATCACATTGGACCTCAAATGGTTTTGAGAGGTCGGGTAGTGTAAGCATTGGTTGGGAGGTAAGCTTTTCTTTAAGCTTATCAAAACAATTTCTCTCTTTAGCAGTCCATGCATACTTAACGTTCTTTTTTGTTAAGTCATGTAATGGTCCTGTTATTTGAGAGTATTTTTCTATGAAGCGTCTATAGTATGCGCACATACCAATAAAGCTTTGTAGCTCATGTAGATTCCTTGGGTTAGGCCATCGTTTTATTACCTCTAACTCTGATGGATCCATACGGATACCATCTTGAATATAATGTGACCTAAGTACTGAATTTCTGGAAGGAAAAATTCACTCTTCTTTTGGTTAATGAAAATTTTATTCTCCCTCAAAGCTTGAAAGATTACCTGGAGATGTTGCTTATTCTCCTTGAGAGAATTGGAGTAGTTGATGGTATCATCAAAGAATACTCCAGTGAACTTGCGAGAGGGCCTACAAATTTTCTCCATTAGGCGGTTGAATGTGGCCGGAGCATTTGTCAAGCCAAAAGGCATGATAAGATATTCATAAAGACCAAACATTGTGTGAAAAGCAGTTTTTACAATATCTTCATTCACTATCCTTATTTGATGATAGCCACTTTTTAGGTCAATCCTACTGAAGTAGATAGAGTATTGTAGCTTATCAAAGAGATCTTGTACTCGCAGTACTGGAAATTTGTTTTTGATAGTGATCCGGTTTAGTGCACTATAGTCGACACACATACGATATGTGCCGTCCCTTTGCACTAATAGGACTAGTGAACAAAAGGGAGAGGAACTACGCCTCACCATCCCCTTATCTACCAGTTCATGCACTTGCCTCATAATTTCCTCTTGTTGAGCTTGAGAAACTCTATAAGGAGGCTTATTAGGCGGTGAGCTCCCAGTTAGAAGCTCTATTCCATGGTCGTCATCCCCTCGTTTTGGAGGTAACTCCATAGGGATGTCATCGATAAAAAAATCTTGGAATCTATTTTGAAAATTAGACAATTCTAATTCTTCTTGATTCATACTACTTTGTTTGATAAAACATTAGCATAATTTATGGACTCTTTGACAAAAATCATATACGCAAAAACTAAGCTTTCCATTGACTTATCAAAAGTAGGTGAATTTACAAGAGGTATAGTACGGCCCGACTCATTGGCATCTATAAACATTTTCTTTTCCCTGTAGGTGAAATAAATTCTCCTTTCTGAGAACTTCATGTTGGTTGCCATGCGGTTGAACCATGGTGCCCCTAGGATAACATCCTCATGTTGGAGAGGGGAGATGAAAAAGTCTTTTTTGGCAATGTAGCTTGGACATGAAGCCTCAATTTCCCAATCAAGGGAATAACAGAGGCTTGTTGTCCCTTGAAACCTATTTTTGGGAGTATGGATCAAGGGTGGATCTTAGCACTGGCACTCAATTACCTTGGACATCCATTAGCATATAACCATGGTGGCCCTTTAGTACCTGGATATGGAATGAAATCTCTCAATTGGGAAATTTTGCCTTCTTTAAGCATCAAGCATGTAGATATATTCAATAGCTTTGATATGGAAAACATGTGGTGGCTATCTACCTCTGTCAACATTGGTAGTTGGGTTTCTCTTGAAAACAAGGAAGAGAAAGAGAATGGTAATGAGTTTGTCAATAGTTGCAAAGGATGGGCTCCAAATCTTTTATCATCATAGATAGGCAATACACTCTAGGAGGTGCTTACACAACATGCATATATGCACTATGAGCTTTGATTGCGAAGGTCATCAATAGGGTTTGTAGCAAATGAAGCAAATTGGGAGTGCCTCTAGCACCTGATACATGCGATACTCTTGTTACTTTCATGACCTAGTGATTGTCTCTTATTCATTTTATTGGCGGATATGTATCCCTCTGACAATGAATATTAGCAACTAGTGGACTTCATCATGGGAAAATTTTATGCTTTTTATGCCTCCAAAGAGCGCTCATGGAAAGGGAAGTCTTCTATTATCGTTTCTACAATTCCCCCTATACTATGCAGGGCTTTACCATGTTGCACTATCTCCCTCTTCTCTCCAAGGATATTCCAAAATGGTCAATCCCAAGCTCTCTACAATGTGAGAGTCTTTCAAAGAGAAACTATAGCAAGAAAATTCAATATTTTATGCACAACCCATTTTTGCAAGCTACCAAGTAAGAGTAATTTTCATGCATGTCTCTCTATATATTTGGTTGATTTCTTCCAAGACGAGGAAGCGAGTTTGACAGTGACTCTTCATTTCCAAGTTTGAAAATTGTTTGGATTTCTTGAATGATGCCTGGGATGTTTGTGATTTTGATTTTGATTTTATGTAAGGTGAAAAAAAGCCTATTATATACGAGTACATGTTAGCCTCTCAAAACTTCATCGCTTCCTTTTACTATATGAAAGGGTCCAAACGAGAGATGGTTTGTCAAAGAGCAATGCTAGAATGGAGCTTAAAGATCCTAGGGTTAGCTTCATTAAAGACCTCCAAAGGTTAGTGTTAAAAGTCCTTAGACCTTAGGCAAGCTAGGGATGAGCTTGAGGTGGGAACCTGGCCCAAGCTTGAGGTGATTGTTGTGCTTGCTGACTAAGGTGCTTGAGGTGCTTAATGACTAAGTGCTAAGGTGCTCCATGACTAGAGGTGCTTGAGGGGCTTAAAGTGTTCCAAAAGTCAACAAAGATCCCTACACATGGGGGGGCGAGCCCTACTTGTAGAAGCATGAGAGAGAACACACACACCTTCACACAAGGAAAGCCTGGTCTAAAGAGGCAACAAGGACACATGTCAAAATCCTCTCCATGTTGCCCTCATAATCCTCTCCATGGTTCCCTCATAAGGTGCCTAAAGCCTATTGGTTGGCCTCTAAAGGGATCTAATGATATTTTAGCTAATTAAATTAATTTTTTATTCATTTATCAAGTCCTCTCTCGCAAAGGGGAAAGGGTGACACTTGTCCTAAGGCTAGCATGGTTGCTTGATATGCACTCTGCATGTGATTGGCTAAGCTTGTAGGGGTCCAATCAATTTGAAGCTTGAGCTACAATGAAGGGTGACCAAGGAAGCTAGGGGCTTGCTTGCAGGGTATACTCTCCCATACACACACACATACACACTCTAATTGTGTGAAGGGTATACTCCCCCATACACACACACATACACACTCTAATTGTGTGAAGTGCAAAGTGCAAGAGCTCCATCTCCTTCTCCAAGCTTGTTGAGAAGTTGAGAGCCTACACCAACACTCTTGGCTATGGAATGCAAATCCAACCAAGAGCCATGCTTTAATGCTTAAGCTTGACATGTTCTCCATCTTGATTACTATGCTATTATGCTATGCTAAGCGAGAAGAGTGATGATAAGTGAGGAACCATTTCTTTCTCCTATGAATGATTCTTCTTCCTCTTCCCTACCCTCATTCCCCTCTAGCTCTCTCCACCTTCAAAGGTGTTTGAGGCCTTGGGATTGAGGCCAGAGATGCTTAATACTTGTACAAAATTTATGTTATGCACGAGGCTTTCCATCTTCATTGCATCACCTAGGTCACAAGGAACACAAAGGTTTTATTGTACCAAGTGTCTCTTTATGGGAGAATCTATAATATAAAAGCCTATTGGAGGGGGGACGACTCCATAATAAATCTGGTCCTCAACTATTGTCAAGTTCTCTAACTCTCTCTCTTGCAAAAGTATTGTTCATGCCAAGTTGATTAAGTCTAATGGTTATGTTGCTACCACTAATTAAGTTCACCCTCTATGTTCTCATAGTAGTCTCATAAGAATTCTCACTCTAGTTCTCTTAATCCCGTTATTCTCAAAGTTCATTGGCCATTTCCATTACATTGGTATCAGAGCTATTGGTTTCTCTTTTCTTGCTTAAGAAGAGAGGTCATTAAGTTGTCCATGAAAGGTTGGACCTATTCATTGCAATAGGGTAAGTGCGATAGGGATCTATTATCTTGGTTGAAAAGGACTAAGTTTGAGGTACGCCATTGGTAATTATAGTCTTAATAATAGAGTTTCTCGGGGCTTGCCTTTGGCTTAACCATTATTGAGCTACTAGCAAGATCAACAGGAACCATAATCAACCGAGCAATGTTAGACCCTCTCCACTAGTCTTTGCAGTCAACAATGTATAAACCACGGGTGTGGCTGCTTGAGATCTAATTTTCAAAGGAAAAGAAGAGTAGCGACTAAGGTTTTGGGGTACCAAAGCACAAAGTAATTTATACATAAGTTTAATTAGCATGATTGACAATAACCAAGAGAGTAGAATGAATATTGACAACTTTGACTTTGGACATGAAGGTGCTAATGATGATGTCCTCATGTTTGTTAATTATCTTGTTATTAGGTTGGAACAAGCTATGGACAACCCTGCTTTGCAAGCTGAAGTTACTCAACAACTTTGTGCTTATGGGATTTCCCTTCCTCTCCAAGAGGAGAGAGAACTTAGGAGGCCTCTTGATGAGACTCCAAGAAGAAGACTCTCTCCCATAAGAGAGGAGGAATCCAAAGAACAAGAAAGAAGCGGATCACTAAGTTCCTCTGAAGATGTGGCTCGAAGAAGACGGCGGCCTAGACGGTCTCCAACTCCTCCCAAGAGGAAACAGTCAACCCATAGTGTCATAAAATCTAATATCTAGCTAACCCAAATGATTTTCTCAAATTAAAATGTTCATTCAATGTAGGAAAATAAACGGGAACAAGAGTTAGAATAGAGACAGGTGCTTCTAGACCTATCTCAGGAGGGGACCAAACGGAGAGATGATTGCATCTCAATAGGGGTCTAAAAGGAAATTTTCTACCAAAGACCAATATGACATTAATTTCTTCTAGACTTATCTCAGTAGGGGACCAAGAGGAGAGATGGTTACATCTCAATAGGGATACAAAAGGAGATAGTCTATCAAAGAGCAATGTGCATCTAATGGAGCTTAAAAGACCTTAGGGTTAGCTTTATTAAATACCTCCAAATGTTTGTGTTTAAAGTCCTTAGACCTTAGGCAAGCTAGGGTTGTGCTTGAGGTGGGAACCCGACCCAAGCTTGAGGTGCTTGTCATGCTTGGTGACTAAGGTGCTTGAGGTGTTTGTCGTGCGTTCTGGCTAAGGTGCTTGAGGTGCTCGTCATGCTTGCTGACTAAGGTGCTTGAGGTGCTTGTCATGCTACTTGCTGACTAAGGTGCTTGAGGTGCTTGTCATGCTTGATGAGGAAGGTGCTTGAGAAGCTTCCCATGCATTGGGGGTAAGGTACTTGAGTAAGAAAGACACCCTACAAAGGAGGGGGAAAGCCCCAAAGTTAGGGGAATCTTTGACTTAACCTCCCACCCACCCAAAGGGTAGCCCCTTTCTCAAGGGGCACATGGACACATGTCAAGCTCTCCCTATGCTTAGCCACATAGTGTGCTTTAATCCTATTGGCTTTGGCTAAAGAGGGGTCCAATGAGCTTCTAGTTCAATTCAACAAATATCTAGATATTTTCAAGTTCTCTCTCTCAAAGAGGTAAGGAGGACACTTGTCCTAATGTTACTCATGTTGCTTGAAATGCATTATGCATGTGATTGGCTAGGCTTAGAGGGGTCCAGTGAGCTTCAAGCTTTAGAAAAAAGGAGGGGTAGCCCAAAGCAGCCAAGGGGTGTGCTTGGGGGTATACACCCTCGCACACACTCATTTTTCACACATTCTCACTTGGTGAAAGTAGAGGAACTCCACCTCCTTCTCCAAGCTTGTTGAGAAGTGAGAGCCTACACCAAAACTCTTGGCTATGGAATGCAAATCCAACCAAGAGCCATGCTTCAATGATTAAGCTTGCCATCTTCTCCATCTTCATTACTATGCTATTATGTATGCTAGCAAGAAGAGTGATGATAAGTGAGGAACTATTTCTTTCTCCTATGGAATGTTTCTTCTTCCTCTTCCCTACCCTCATTCCCCGCTAGCTCTCTCCACCTTCGAAGGTGTTTGAGGCCTTGGGACTAAGGCTTGGGATATTTAATGCTTTCTACAAAGTTTCTGTTATGCTTGTGATGCATGAAGCTTTCCATATTCATTGCACCACCTAGGTCACAAGGAACACAGAGATTGTATTGTACCAAGTCTCTCTTGATGGGAGAAACTACAATACAATTGCCTATTGGAGGGGGGACCGGAATCCGGTCCTCAACTGTTGTCAAGTTCTCTAATTCTCTCTCTCTCTCTCTCTCTTTTGTAAAAGTATTGTTCATGCCAAGTTAATTGAATATAATGGTTATGTTGCTATCTCTATCTTTGAATGTTAAGGCCCTTCTGTGCTTATCAGCAAACAGATTTTTGCCTTTGTTGAGAGATGGATAAAGCCTCCTTAATCTTTTGAAAAGATTCTTGTAGGTCATGGCTATACTCATCGGGCGGCAACAAAGATCTTCTCATGTACTTTATGTAGCAAGGGACTTTTATGTCTTCTCTCTATGATTTCAAAAGGTGCTTATTCCGTAGAAGTATGGATAGTAATTATTGTACGCATACTCTAGAAGAGGTAAGTACCTTTCCCATTGTGAGTGTTGATCTACTTCTGCAACATAGGTCTTTAGTAGATCAAGAATTGTAAGATTGCTTATCTCACTTTGGCCATCCGTTTGTGGGTGATAGGCCGAACATAAATTCAATCTTGTACCTGGATTTTCAAACAGACCTTTCCAAAAATTACTGGTCATTCTAGGATCTCTATATGACACGATGGATGTTGGCAATCCATGGTATTTGAAAATCTGGGATATGATGAGAGTTTCCATTTGGTGTGCCTTAATAGTCTTTTTGAAAGGAATAAAGTGTGCTTGCTTGCTAAACCTGTCAATTATTGTCCATATTCTCGTATTCCCATGGATAGACTTGGTTAATCCAAAGATAAAATCCATGGATATACTCTCCCATGGTGAATTAGGGATTGGAAATGGATGGAGTAATCTGGGTTTCTTCCCTCTATCATACTTGGTCTTTTGGCATGCCACACATTTTGAAACATACTCTTGTATGTTCGCTTTCATGGAAGGACAATAAAAGTAAGTCTCTACTCCTCGAAGAGTCGGTTGAATGCCTCTATGCCCCACATAGGGAGGAGCATGGGATTCATACACGTCTTTCTCATGAAGGGAGTGGGTAACACATAGCCTATTGCCATGGCAAAGATAACCATCATGCAAGGTGAATGGTTCTTCTTTATGCCCCAATGCAAGGGAATGCAAGGGCTGACATTATGCCTTTAAAGGCAAGGTCAATAGCATACTCATCTATCATTGAAGATAGATCATTGTGAATTTATATAGACATCACATTGACTTTTGGTCCTCGTGAAAGTGCATCGGCCACTTGATTGTGCTTACCCGCAATGTGAGCAATATGGAAATTAAATTGCGAAAGAAAATTTGCCCAATTCATTTGTTTGTCGGAAAGCTTGGTTTCCATCATGAAGTACTTGAGACTTTGGTGGTCAGTTCACAAAATAAATGGAGTACCCAATAGATAGTGCTTCTGTGTGTCTAGGGCATGTAGAACAGCTAGAAGCTCATTCTCATAAATGCCTAAGACCTGTTCATCCGTATTGGATCTCATATGCTATGGCATGCCCTTCTTGAAGCAAGACTGCTCCAAGGCAATCACCACAAGCATCACATTGGACCTCAAATGGCTTTGAGAGACCTGGAAGCATAAGGACTGGTTAGGAGGTAAGCTTCTCTTTGGCTTGTCAAAAGCATTTTTCTCCTTAGCAGTCCATGAACACTTAATGTTCTTCGTTGTAAGTCATGTAATGGTCCTGCTATTTGAGAGAATTTTTCTATGAAGCATCTATAGTATGCACACATACCAATAAAGCTTTGTAGCTCATGTAGATTCCTTAAATTAGGCAATTCTTTTATTACCTCCAACTTTGATGGATCCATACGGATACCATCTTGAGAGATAATATGACCTAAGTATTGAATCTTTTGAAGGAAAAATTCACTTTTCTTTTGATTAAGAAAAAGCTTGTTCTCCCTCAATGCTTGAAAAATCACTTAGAGATGTTGCGTGTGTTCCTCCAAGGACTTGGAGTAGATGATGATATCATCAAAGAACAATCCATTGAATTTGCGATGGGGTCCAAAAATTTTATCCATTAATCAATTAAATGTGGCTGGTGCATTAGTCAAGCCAAAAGGCATGACTAGATATTCATAAAGGCCAAACGTTGCACGAAACACGGTCTTTAGGATATCTTCATTCACTATCCTTGTTTGATGGTAGCCACTTTTAAGGTCAATCCTACTGAAGTAGGTAGAGCCTTGTAGCTTATTAAACAAACCTTCTACCCAAGATATGAGAAATCTATTTTTGATAGTGATATGGTTTAGTGCGCGATAGTCCACACACATGTGGTATGTACCATCTTTCTTTTGCACTAAATGGACTGGAGAACAAAAGGGAGAGGATCTAGGCCTCACCATCCCTTTGTCTACCAATTCTTGTACTTGCCTCATTATCTCCTCTTGTTGAGCTTGGGAAACTCAATAAGGAGGCTTCTTAGGCGGTGAGCTTCCTGATAGGAGCTCAATTCGATGGTCATCATCCCCTTGTTTTGGAGGTAAGTCCATAGGGCAATCATCAATGAACACATCTTGGAACCCTTTTAGAAAGTTAGACAAGTCTAACTCTTCTTGATTCCTACCATTTACATTTGATGAAACATTAGGACCTTTTAGGGACTCTTTGACAAAAATCATGTACGCAAAAACTAAGCTCTTCATTGATTTATCAAGAGCAAGAGGATTTACAAGTGGTATAGTACGACTAGACTCATTAGCATCTATATACATATTCTTTAATCTATAGGTGAAGTAGATTCTCCTTTTAGGGAACTTCATGTTGGCAGCCATGCAGTGAACCATGGTGCCCCTAGGATAGCATCCTCATGTTGGAGGGGAGAGATAAAGAATTCTTCGTTGTTGACATAGCTTTGGACATGAAGCCTCAACTTCCCAATCAAGGGAGTAACGGAGGCTTGCTGTCCCTTGAAAGTGGCATCGGCAGTTACAACATCTCCCATCTTGAAATCTTGAATGCCCAACTTGGTGGCCAACTCCGTTGATATGAAGTTGTGATTAGAGCCAGGGTCAAACAAGATGAAGGCATCATGCTCCCTTACCTTTCCCCAAGCGTAGGAGAGAGGTGATCCTTTGCAATGAGCATCCTCTTTTGGAGCTTCGATAGTGGAAGCTCTAGGAGTCTCATTGCGAGAATTTCTTTTGGGGCAAGAACAATAACCATGTCCTTGATCCCCACACTAAAACATTTGTGGTCCTTGCAAAAAGTTTCAAGCTCTTCAGAAGAGAGGTAATGTCATAAAATCTAATATCAAGCTAACCCAAATGATTTTCTCATATTAAATTGATCATTTAATGTGGGAGAATAAACGGGAACAAGAGTTAGAATAGAGACATGTGCTTCTTGACCTATTTTAGCAGGGGACCAAAAGGAGAGATGGTTGCATCTCAATAGGGGTCCAAAAGGACATTGTCTACCAAAGAGCAATGTGTAATAAATGCTTCTAGATTTATCTCAGCAGGGGACCAAGAGGAGAGATGGGTACATCTTAATAGGAGTCCAAAAGGAGATAGTCTATCAAAGAGCAACGTGCATCTAAGGGAGCTTAAAAGACCTTAGGGTTAGCTTCATTAACGACCTCCAAAGGTTAGTGTTAAAAGTCCTTAGACCTTAGGCAAGCTAGGGTTGTGCTTGAGGTGGGAACCCGGCTCAAGCTTGAGGTGCTTGTCATGCTTGATAAGTACGGTGCTTGAGGTGCTTCTCCTGCTTGCTGGCTAAGGTGCTTGAGGTGCTTGTCATGCTTGATGAGGAAGGTGCTTGAGAAGCTTCCCATGCATGGGGGGTAAGGCGCTTGAGTAAAAAAGAGACCATACAAAGGAGGGGGAAAGCCCCAAAGTTAGGGGAATCTTTGACTTAGCCTCCCACTCACCCAAAGGGCACCCCCTTTCTCAAGGGGCACATGGACATATGTCAAGCTCTCCCTATGCTTAGCCACATGGTGTGCTTTAATCCTATTCTCTTTGGCTAAAGAGGGGTCCAATGAGCTTCTAGTTCAATTCAATAAATATCTAGATATTTTCAATTTCTCTCTCTCAAAGAGGTAAGGAGGACACTTTTCCTAATGTTACCCATGTTGCTTGAAATGCATTATGCATGTGATTGGATAGGCTTAGAGGCGTCCAATGAGCTTCAAGCTTGAGCAAAAAGGAGGGGTCGCCCAAAGCATGCAAGAGGTGTGCTTGGGGGTATACACCCTCTGACACAATCATTTCTCACGCATTCTCACTTGGTGAAAGTAGAGGAACTCCACCTCCTTCTCCAAGCTTGTTGAGAAGTGAGAGTCTACACCAACACTCTTGGCTATGGAATGCAAATCCAACCAAGAGCCATGCTACAATGCTTAAGCTTGCCATCTTCTCCATCTTCATTACTATGCTATTATGTATGCTAGCAAGAAGAGTGATGATAAGTGAGGAACTATTTATTTCTCCTATAGAATGTTTCTTCTTCCTCTTCCCTACCCTCATTCCCCACTAGCTCTCTCCACCTTTGAGGTGTTTGAGGCCTTGGGACTGAGGCTTGGGATAGTTAATGCTTTCTACAAAGTTTATGTTATGCTTGTGATGCATGAAGCTTTCCATATTCATTGCATCCCATAGGTCACAAGGAACACAAAGATTGTATTGTACCAAGTCTCTCTTGATGGGAGAAACTATAATACAAATGCCTATTGGAGGGGGGTCCGGCTCTGCATGAATCCAATCCTCAAATGTGTCATGTTCTCTAAACTCTCTCTCTTGCAAAAGTATTGTTTATGCCAAGTTAACCAAGTACCTTATTTATGTTGCTACCATCAATTAAGTTCACCTGCTATGCTCACAAAGTAATCTCATAAAAGTGCTTTATCTAATTCCCTAATTCCGCTACTCTCAAAGTTCATAAGCCATTTCAAAACACATAGTCCTTCTCTTCGTCACTTAAATGGGGAAGATAGGAAACAAAGGAAGAAAAAGGCAAGAAAGAGGTCACCCTCTTCTCCTTGTTCTTCACCTTTCTCCTCTCTTGATGAAAGCAACAGTTATTCTCATAAACAATACAAGAGGAGACAACATCGCAAATCCTACCGAACATGGAGAAGGTCTCAAAAGCTCAAGAAATTCAAAGAGGGAGGAAAGAGTATCTCTTTTTTCACCTACGATGGTACCTTTGGTGCTACCGACAAAGTATTGGCCTTCATCCAACAATTTGATGTGGCCTTTGGAGACGAGGCTTCACAGAGTCCTCCAAGCTACATCATGTAGCTATGCACTTCCAAAAATCTGCTCGTCAATGGTGGGCTAGCTCCCTACTATGCTTGGGAAAAGGTAAGGGAGCATGATGCCTTCATCCTATTTGACCCTGGCTCTACTCACAGCTTCATATCAATGAAGTTGGACACTTAGTTGGGCATTCAATCCTTCGAGATGGGAGATACTGTAACTGTGCTGATGGAGCTTTCAAGAGACAACAAGCCTCCATTACTCCCTTGATTGGGAAGTTGAGGCTTCTTGTCCAAAGCTACATCGACAAAGAAGAATTTTTCATCTCTCCTCTTCAACATGAGAATGTTAACCTAGGGGCACCATGGTTCAACCACATGGCTGCCAACATGAATTTTTCTGAAAGGAGAATCTACTTCACCTACAGGGAAGAGCATGTTTATAGATGCTAATGAGTGGGTTATACTATACCTGTTGGACGGATACACCGCGACGGACGTCAGCACAGCGAGAACTCACCTAACATGTAATGTCAGCTAAGGACGAAGCTCGACCCGCAGGTGAGTGGAAGCAAGCATAAGGTGTCAACCTACACTCGCCCAACTCCTAACTAATTCCTACAGAGGTCTCTACCAATTGTCTAAGTCACAGCCTTCAAGAGTGCATAAGAGGAAACTTCCTACAACGCTTTCTAGAGCCGAACACCCATCAAACAATCTCGAAACACCATAGAACTTGAAGGAGACCCTACTAATACCAATAGGTCACTCTCCCTAAGGTCTATGAACTAAAATCCCGACCCAAAACACCCGGTGTAGAAACACGTAGGATGTCTGGCCGAAATCTGCAAGTCTTCGTTTCCGAAATCTAAAGTGCCTAATGTGTAGTTCTACTCAATGTGAACGCGTGGATATGCTGCAATGCAAAATCGGACAACGTATGCTCACCCAAACAACCGATGAAGCTCGTAGAAGGAGGTCACAAAGCCAGACCGTATGCGTGCAATGTTGGTATCGGCGCGTAGCTCTAGTCGGGGGCAACATGCTGCACTTCTCCGCACTCGATTCCGACCACCGGAGCACACGTAGCGTCAAGATGAAGCTCACACTCTCTCTCTCGTACACAGTACGCTCACTTACACACTTCAAAACTTGTTTTAAAATGACAAAAGGTTTTTTTCATTAAGGTCAAAAAGTGGTATATATACTTTACAATTTCTCAAACCCTAAAGTTCCAAAATCAACCATCTTCTCAATCTAACTATCAAAACTGGGATACAATCTGGAAACTTCTGTAAGTCCCAATAATTACAAGGCAGGTTTCCTTCAATGAATGAATAATTACAAAAAATAAGAGTCCTCCGAGTAGTTACTGCCGTGGGGTGTGTCCAGCTTCTAACACTCCCCCCCTCCTTGCTCATGTCGTCCCCGACATGGCTTTGATCTGCTGCTTCATCTTATCGTTTCTCGCATCTTTAGCAGTGATTCATACATGGCATATAGGTTCAACATTGTTGGGCCAAAGATATCTATATTCATGGTGAAGAACCCTGTATAAAATGCTTCTTCAAAAGCCTGGAGGTGATAGGATGGTAGAAACATGATTCTTTGATACAGCGCATGTATCACCTCCTTGGATGGATGACCTGACAGATCATAAGCACATCTGTATGTATCCTGGAAGAAGAATATGCTGTCGGTCACCTGGCCTGGCTTGAAGGTCTCGAACACTGCTAAGATGGTTCTGCAGATTTTTCTCATCATAATGCATGTAAGGTCAGGTGAGCCAGTGAACAACTTTATGGCGCCCGTTAGGGTTTTCACCATGTATTGGACACTTATTCTCTCACCTGCCTTCATGCCCGACAGCTTTGGGTAATTCATCCAAGTGGGTTGGCTTCTTTGCAAAATTTCCTGTGCCTTCCACGTCCTAACCCTTGGTAGAGGACAGAAGCTGAGGTTGTCTCTGATATGTTTAGGTGCCTCTACCAAGTGGATTAAGTATTGTGGGTACTTTGTAAGCCAAACCTTTCTCCACTTTGGCTGAGAATCCACAATAAGTTTAACTCCTTCTGGCTTTGAGGTGTCTGCATTGTAGAGAGGTACAACTGGCTCTTCTCTGATCCGCTTGTTTATTGTAGCTGCCTCATATTTCAACAATGGATATGGGAGAGAGGGTTGAAGCCACTCGCGCCTGAGATTGCTGGCGTCGATCTTCTGAATGGTCATAGATTTGAAGACCCACTCCAAGGCTTCCTTTGTGGTTTTTTGAGCTCTTCCTCTATTGCCTTGCACAATTTTTCCTCCTCTTCTTGTGTTAGATCCTGTGGCTCTTGAGAGGATCCTGCTATGCTTTCCTCTTGCATGGGTGTGTCCACAGGATCTGCCACATTGTCGAGGTCGATGCCCCCATTGGCGGCTGGCCCTGAGCTTTCTGCCTCTCCTCCTTGCTGGCCTTTCAACTCCTCAATTTTCCTGAGGAGTGTTTGCTTTTCCGCCCGAGCTTGTCCGCCCATATTCACGAGGAGGTCATTAAGTTCGGCGTTTATTCTTTCCGCCTCCTCGAGTTTTGTCTTCATGCTTTCCACTTCTTCTTGTAGGGATTTTTGGCTCTCCTCCATTCTCGTTTGCATTACTATAGAACCTTCAGCCATCATTAACCTTTGTTTTTTTCGAGAGTCAGCTCCTTCTGAAGTTCCTGCATTTGCCCTTCATATAGTTGACTCTCGGAAATGATTTGAGTCGAGCTCGTAGCTCTGACTCTAGCAAGTGATGCTCGCAACCTTTGTATGGTTTGATCTTTGACTTTTAGTTGGTCCTTAAGCTCAAGGACCTCATCCAGACTTGCTTCTTGTTCTATCTCTGCTCTTTCCTTGGCATTCCTCATGGCCTCAACTTCTTTTGTTTCTTCTGCCAACTGTAGTGTCAGATTATCTCATTCTTTTTCGGCATCTCGCAATGACTTGCTGAGTTGCAGACACTCTTCTTCAGCTGCTTGTATTCTTTTTGCTACTGCCTCATTTGCTTCTTCCATTGCTTGGCAGTTTTGTAGAGCCGTTGCCAAGCTGGCCTGCAGGTCATCTTCTCTCTCTTTTTGCCTTTGGCTTTGTGTTTGCAGAGAATCTACTTCTTTTTTGATCCGTTCTTCAGTGGCTTTGAGAGTTGTCATTTCTTTCTCTGAAGCCATGGATTGTGCTCGCAATCTGGCTAGCTTTGTCATCACCACGACCCAGTCATTGGAGGGCACGTGCAGGTCTACAGTGTCTGTAGCAATTTCTTTTAGCTCCACTAGCCGAATGCCTTGCATCTGTTCTTTATGCCCTGTCCTTGCCAAGTCGAATGCGACTGTGGCGGCTTCTTCCTTCGTATAGCCTGCAACTAGAAGGTCCAAAAATGCGTAGTATGCCTCATCTAATCCTTTTTGCTCAGATTCAGGCTTGGCCTCTTCTTTTGGCTCAGGTTCCTGCCTTTGCTCTTGCTCCTCTGCTTGCCTTTCTTCTTGTGTGTTTTCAGCCTCCTTGCCTTCTGGTGGAGGGCCGCTAGGAAATGGTGAGGGCGGTGGGCTGGGTTTATGGCTATCTGGTAAAGCTGCCGGTTTGCCCTTCAAGTCCCTGTCAGCTTTTGTTTTTCTTTCTCTTTCTTGGCTTTCTTGTTCATCTAGCAGTTTCTGTCTTATCTGCTCTACTTCCTCCTCTGTGAAACGGACATGGGGGATGTTTTCTGCTGCAGCATCAAGAATCTCGAAATTCTTGATATAATCTTCAAAGCTATCCCTTTGCACTCTTCTGGATGATCCGGACATAGACTCGAGAGATGGCTTCCAGAGTTCGTTTAAATCACCCTTGAGGGCTCTCTCTGCTCGGAAACTCTCCATCAGCCTCTCTAGTCTTGCCACTTTTTGTGACCTTGTCTCTTTGGCCAGCACTTGAGCAAACTCCTTCTTTCCTTTCTTCTGCTTGGGTTGCTCCTCTTCAACTGGCTCTAGCCGTCTTTTCAACCTTGTAGCCACCCTTGGTGCCCTTTGCGGCTCATCTTCCTTGTCTTCTTTTACTCTCAGCCAATCATTCTGAGACGGGGGGTCATGCCACCTTCCTTTAGCGTGTAGTGCCCCATAAACCACCTTGGTGATCAGTTCTCTTGGCACTATGTAGGTTGGCTTTTTGTTGCCCATCTTTACTAAGGTATCATGTATGTTGCCGCATAGTTGATTATCTTTCGGGTGCCTTTCGTCATTGCCCAAGTGAAGGTTGTGGCAATTGTACTTGGCGGAATCCTGTACTTCTGTGGCCTCTTTGTGCACATGTGGAAGTACTGGTTGTACAATTGGCTCATGATTGCCACCTTTGGGTTGGCAATGTCTTCAAAGGTGTAATTTGCCTTTTTCTCTTTGTACACCTTGACTTCATCCCTTCTTTTTGTTACGCTGTCTCCCTCATTGGAGAGGTCTAGTGCATGGGCTACAACCCGCTCAGTGATTATTATCTCTGTATCTGGTCTGCCTTGTAAATCTATTACCTTGGCCACTCCATCCTCTTTGATGCTTGTTACAAACTCCCAGACTCTTTTGATGTCCACTCCTGCCGGTATTGCTTCGAAGTAGTTGTAGAGATCAATTTTCTCCAAGTAGCCGGCCATCTTGCTTCGTACAAACTCGTTGAGTTTTCTCGGCAGCATTGGTAGCTCTATTACATTGCCTTCATTGTCTTTGAACACTCCCTGGTAGATCTTTAGGTCGTTGGACTCTAACAGATCTTCTTGTATTCAGGTGCTGGTGGGCTTTAGTGTTCCCTCTGGAATGACAAAGGGTTCCACTTCGTCCAGATAATCTTTGATGGTCATTCTTTTCCTCTTTGCCGGTGACTTCGAGGCCGCCATAGATCCTGTTGCACTCGGTAGTCGAAGTTAGCGTTTTTTCCATATTAGCTGCGAAACTGAGTTTTACTTATCCAAATGACTTGAAAATTGAAAATAAAGCTTCCCCCGAATCAAGCAATGCTGTTGATTCAACTTGATTGCTGCCCATTTTTACCGTAATTATTGGCTCCACTGTTTCCTCCTCCAACTGCGTCAGTCGAATGGCATTGATTCTCAATGGTGGTCCACTTTGTTGTTGTTGTCGCAGAAGTCGTCTTTTTGCAATGCGTTCTTGTGCTTCTGCTTGAGCTTCCTCCCGTACTCTCTGTTTTTCCTTCATTCTTTGTTTTCCTTGATGAATTTGTTGGAGAATCTCCTGTGTCAGTGGTAGATGATACCTCCTCAGTGGACATCCACTAATCCAGTTTGACATTTCTTCACCTGCTAATGTAGCAAGCTTGACAGCTCCACTTTGTGATAGATCACTAATCACAAATGGTCCCATCCCTCGCGTTTTAAGTTTCTTGGCATGTTGCTTCAAGGTATAAACAAGTACGTAATCACCTCTTTTGAACTCTTTGGTACGCACATGTTTATCAAAAAATTCTTTTTGTCTTCCTTATTAGCATAGATTGAAGCGACAGCTCGTAAGCGTAGTTCATCTAGCTTTTCAAGATCATCAATTCTGGAAGAGAGCTCATGCCCTGTCAATTCTAAGCTTTTTGCTACTCATAGAGTTGGAATTAAAAACTCTATGGATAGTATAGCATTTAGGCCAAACACCATGTTGTATGGTGTTGTTCCTATTGATGTTTTGTAAGCTACCTTGTATGCCCATACTGTTGAGTGTAGCTGCTGGTCCCAATCTATTCTTGATTCTGACACTATTTTAGTGAGAACCGTGCATAGTGTTTTATTAGTGGCTTCAACTTGCCCATTGGCCTGTGGATGGTATGGTGCTGATTTCCTATGTATGACCATGAATTCCTCTAGCAGATATTCAATGACTTCATTGAGAAAATGTGTCCCACGGTCACTGACAATTTCAATTGGTAACCCGTAACGTACAAAAACATTCTCATACAAAAATTGTGCCGTGGTGCGTGCATCAGCTTTTTGTGTTGCTTTGGCTTCGACCCATTTTGTGAGATAGTCCGTAGCCACAATGATATATTCGGTATGGGTGCGATATGCAAGGGGTGATATAGGTCCCACAAAGTAAATGCCGCATTTTGCAAATGCTCTTGCTCCCATCATTGGCCGTAATGGCATCTCATCTTTTTTTATTGGCATCTTGGTGCGTTGACATGCGTCACAACGCTTTACAAACTCTTCAGCATCCATGTGCAATGTAGGCCACCAAATTCCTGTGGTTAAGACAATTTTTGCTGTCTTATCGCCCGAAAAATGGCCTCCACTTATTCTGCTATGTGCATGTTCTAGAATCAGCAGGTATTCGCTTTCACTTGCACAGATTCTAAGTTGATTGTCCTTTCCCCGCTTATAGAGTTGGTTCCCAATTAACTGAAAGTCACGAGCTTCCAGCTCTATAGCTTTCTCCCGTGCTCTTGTGATGTTCTCAGGGAATGTCCTAGTGGTTAAGAATTCAATGATATATTGACTCCATGGAGGTGCTATGTTTATCTGAAACAAAGTTGCGTGATCCACTGGTCGTTTGGTACTACATATAGTACAATTGGTAACATAAGAATGTGTGTCCGCATACATAGTTGGCCAATAAACCCCTAACTGTATCAATCTCTGGTGCGTCTTCACTGTTGAACAATGAAATGCACAACCCTGGACATGTGCCTCTTTAAGGTAGCACTCAAATTCTTCCGGATTTATATATAATCGTAGGATTAGGTCAGATCCAAGATGATACAGCTGTCCTGCTATCAATTGGAAGTTTTTTGTTTGTCGAATTGTTTGTTGTTTGGATCTGCATTCCGTATTATCAAACCCACTTCCGAAGGAGAGAATGCTAACAATTTCCTGAGACCATTTGGGTACCATTTCAATGTTGAAAAGATAAGCATCTGGTATGTCATCATCTAATCCTTTAGGAGCTTCCCCGTTGTGTATCCTTGAAAGATGATCCGCTCGTAGATGGGTTTTACCCTTTTTGACCACCACTGTGAAGCCAAATTCTACCAATATAATAAACCAGCGTATGATTCTCCCTATATTGCAAGGCTTATTTACCAGGTACAAAAGAGATTGATGATCTGTGAAGAACACAAATTTGTTTGCAAGCAAATAATGCCAAAATTTCTTTACAGCATAAATCATTCCTAACCCTTCCCGCTCGGTTGTTGTATAGTTCTTTTCTGCACTGTTTAACTGTCAACTCGCATAACAAACCGGAAAATCCATTGTTCCGTCTCCAGGTTGAGCTAGAATACTTCCAATGGCATATGCTGAAGCATCAATGTGCACATGGAATATCTTTTCCCAATCTGGTGCCTTTAGTACTGGTGCTGATATAAGGTTTTCCTTCAGCTTTTGGAATGAAGTTTCACACTCCTCGGTCCACTCGAAATTGACTAGCAAACAATACAGAGGTTGTGCGATAACCGCATACATGTATATGAATCTTCGATAATATCCGCAGTGTCCCATGAAGGATTGCACTTGTTTCACATTAGTAGGCCTGGGTAGATCTACAATGACTTTGACTTTTTCTAGGTCTGTGGTTATGCCATTTCTTGAGACAATGTGTCCTAAGATTCGTCCTTGCTTAACCATAAATACACACTTTTCCGGGTTAAGACTAATTCGATATGTCCTGCACCTTTCAAAGACCTTTTGCAAATGGTCAATATGTTCCTCTCGTAGAAGAGAGTGTACACACAGGTCATCCATATAAATTTCTAAGAATATTCTTAGGTATTCCTTGAATGCGTGAGTCATTAACCTTTGGAAAGTGGATGGTGCATTAGTTAAGCCAAATGGCATAACTCGATATGCATAAATCCCCCATTCCGTGGCAAACACTGTTTTGTGTTGATCCTCCCTTGCTATTGCCAGTTGGTTGTATCCTGAAAATCCATCCAGAAAGGAATAAGCCCGTTTCCCGGCCACTCGCTCAAGGACATGTTCTGTGATTGGCAAGGGATAATTATCCCTTATGGTTGCTGCATTCACCTTCTTGAGGTTTACACACACTCGAAGTTTTCCATTCTTTTTGGGAACTATCACAATGAGTGACACCCAATCTATATGTTCAATCTCATACATGAATTCCACTTCCATCAGTTTATCAATCTCTTCTTTGATTCGTTTAGCAAATGTGTCATTATATGTATAAGGACGTTGTTTGCTAGGTTTTGCATCCGATTTCAAAGGAATTGTATGTTGGCATATCAATGGATCAACTCCTTTGAGGTCTTTATAGGACCAAGCGAACACATCTTTATACTTCTTGAGAAGTTGTGTTAGCTGTTCTTCCTCCTCAGGCTCTAAATCGTTAGCTATATAGACTGGCTGAGGCTTTTCACCTGGTTCTGTGAGGTCTATCTTTTTTGCATTTTCAGGCCCATCGTAAGATTCTTGGTTGGTTCTTTCCTTGACAGGAGGTGTCATGATGATTTTTTTGTCCTGGATAGTAAATGTCCGATAGTGTGATGGTACGTTCATGTTTCCCTTTTTTGACTCCCCTTTACCATCGCTATCTTCTTCAGTGGTCCATATCTCTCTCAAAGACCGTTTCAGTTCTTGGTATTTCTGTTTACGCTCCAGTTTGGTCCATTCTTGGTCTTCTGTTGTTTCTTTTTTTGATTTTTGAGATTTTTGTGATTTGGTTTCGGTTTTAGCTTTTCGTACCTGTTTTATTTCCTCTCGCGTTCGTTCTATTCGATTTTTTGAGAATTTTCCTGATATTTGATCTTTTACACAATCCTCTGCTTTTACAAGCATCAAATAGTGAGTTTTACCTTTTATCTTGGGCATCAGGTTCTCTCTCGCTTTGTTTCCTGCTCGTTTCCTCCTATAGCGTTCTTGGCGTCTAGGGTGTTGATTAGCAAAATCATAAAACTTGATATTCTCGGTTTCATTTCCACGCTCACTTGAGGTGCTGAACACTCGTTATCTGCATCATCATTTACTTCCAAATGTTCAGTGGAGTTGTAAAACTCTTCTTGTTCTGGTGGTTCTACCGTCTCTTTTTCTGGTATAACGCTTACCATGTAATAGGGTAACACATCATAGCCATCCTTATCACAAAATTTCGTTGTTGGACTGTCGGTAATGGTACAGACATCCAATGTTGCTAGTATGTGTTCCCATTCTAGAGGTTCCAAGGCATCTTTAGGGAAAGGTTCCGAAATATACTCCTTGTCCTCAATTGCTCTTTCTAAGACGCAGTCCTCTCTTCTTAAGCTTCCACAATGTGAAGCTCCGCACATCCATAGCTCTTTTGGTTGCCCTAACCATGATGGTAGTTCTGATCTTGCTATTGTAGCCGAATCAAACTCTTCCATAGGTGTTTGGTTCACATCTTTGTAACTATGGTCTTTCAGGTGTATTTTAGTTGTTGTCTCGCCATGTCTGAGGTATATGTGATCATAACCCCAATCTTGGACCATCTTCAATTGTCACATGAATGGTCGTCCCAAGATGATCTCATAATTGTTCTTTTTGTCGAAATCGACTATTGCAAATGTATGCTCATACTCGATTCCGCACGAAGTGACAATCACTTTTTCTAAGAGTCCTAGAGGCTTCTCCATGAACCCATCTGCCAATTGCAGTTTCATTCTGGTAGCCCTCAAAGCTGGTTTTCCCCATTTTTTCCAGATTTCTTTGGTGGCGATAGCAACTCCCGCTCCACTGTCAAGAATAGCCTTGGAAACCACTCCTTGGAACTCTACTAGTAGCGTAGTGTTTCCGTCTTCTCCCTCGCAATATTCTCCAACCTTATTCAGTGGTACCGGCCTAGTGTTTAGTTGAGGTCTGTCCAACTCTCTGATCCCTTCTTGTAGCTTCAAGGTGGGGTCTTTTACTCCAAATTTTTCTAGGCATTTTCCTACTGTGGTCCACATGTTTGGCCTTAACCTTAGGAGTTCTGCTAACGTGATTGTGCATGTCACATGAGTGGATAACAACTCAATCAATCCCTGCGAATCCATTACCTTGTTAGAAGAAAGTCTTTGAGATGGGATTGCTCTCACTTCTGACTTAGCTTCGTACTCTCCCGGGTAAGAGGGTAAGGTTCTCAATGAGTCTGGTTGGCTGTGCCCCGAACTAATAGATCCTTGGTCTCCCCCTTGTGAATGTATCTCAAAGTTTATTTGAGACCTTGCCTCAAATTCTTCAATAGGAGGTAAGATCACATTCTTTTCTTTTCTCGTGCTATTCATGTGGTTACTCATCCTATTAGCCTCGTTGGCCTCACGGATTTGCTTCCACAGATCGTCTAGACCGTTATAGTCCTTACCCATTTCTGCCAGTATTTTAGGCTGGAACCCATCACTTGCCCCATCGGTGGTATTTGGCACTATGATAGGCTTTCCTCTGGACTCATAGTCATTAGTGAGTCTTTCCTTTGTTTCCTCATGTTTCTCTAATGTTGGTTGGATAGGGGTTGGAGCTGGTGCCTCATGCCAATTTGCAGGTTTACCCAGTAGGTCTTCCATCAATGATTGAGCCATCTCGATCATCTTTTTACACATATCCAACCTCTGTTTTTCTATTTCTGCATATGGATAAGTCATCCACCTTTGCTCGATCCTCCCAATCCTGCACTTTTGGGTTCTACTATTTCCTTGGGTGCTATGACTGCTGTGGCGTGTGAGCTTAAGCTAGCTAGATCCTCTAGCCGCTCCAATCTGTTCTTTGTATGTTTCAACTCCTCGGATAGGGCTGTTTGCTCTCGTTCCTTCCTGGCCTTCCTACGCGCCTTTCTAGCTTTCCAAGTGCTTCTCGGATTTTTCGTTTCTGAACTTTGGGCATCGGTTTTTGGTTCTTCAACTATGGGTTCGTTCGTTCTTCTTTGGGCTTGGGCTCGTGTTACCGCCTGAATAGGTATGATTGTTTCATTTTCCGATCCTCCACTGGAAGGTACTGTTTCTAACATGTTAAAGGTGGTTTTTGCGCCTTTGCTCGGGTTTTTAGGGCAATCGGGAATCAAATGAGTAATTCCACATTCTGGGCAATACGCATTGACTCTAATGATTTCATCATGAGGGCAGTCTCTCAGCCAATGGTCTCCACCACACTTGTAACAGGGTCCCTTGGGTTGTTGAGGTGCTCCTTGAGCCCCTCTTTGTTGGTAAGCATGCCTCTGTCCACCCATGCCTCCATTGGCTATGAACATCAGTGTTCGTTCATCTAGGCTATATCTTCCTTCTTCTGTTGCCTGTGTAGCAGTTGGTGGTCCTTGATTTCCTATCATGCTCCATGGTTTTGGTGTCGAGGGTTCTTTCGGTGGATAATAGACAGGGTTTGCCGCATATCCATTGGGATCTTCATAATATGCATGCATAGGCACCAAAGCCTTTTCTTCTGATTCAGTTACTGTTGGTGTGTATCTTATACCAACTGGTCGTAATCCTGGTAGGGGTGGTTGTTGCCCCAACACCGGTTGTGGTCTTTCTACACCTATAGGTCCTGGTAAGTTGCCTGCTTGATATCTAGGCATCGGTGGAACTTGAGGGGAAGCTACTGGAGCTTGGGGAGCGTAAGGTCTCTCTCTCACATATCCCTTGTTATAATAACATTCCTTGGTCCCATGGTTTGTCCATTTTTGTTCAATAGCACACCACTTGGGTTGTTTAGCCTGGGGTTTGGCGTACAAGTTGATCTTTTTTAGCACTTCATCTACAAGCTGCTCCTGATTTACCGCTACTTCTCCTTTCGGCGCTGTCTTAGAAGACTTGCTTCCACTTTGCTGTGAAGACGAATCGTCATCAAGGTCCTTGAACTCCCCTTCTTTGTAGACCGCACAATTGTCCACAAGGTACAGAGCCTCCTTGGTCAACTCATTCAATGTCGTGCTCCTCTTCATATGTAAGTATTTCTGGAGATCTGCATTCCTTAGTCCTTGGATGAATATTAGCATAAGTCTGGACTGAGTTGGCAGTTCTTCAACAGGACAGAACTTAACATATCTTTTTAGTCTTAGGGCTGCCTTTCGTACAGATTCTCCATCTTTCTGTTTGAATTTATGGATTTGTGAGACGGTATTATGAGCTATTCCCCTTTGAGAGAATTCCTTGATAAACTCGTCAAACACTTCCTCCATCGACTCAAAGTCTCTACGCTCTACATAGTCAAACCAAGTGGCAGCATCATCCTCTAGGGTTAGTCCAAACCCTGCAAATTGGGTAGGAAAATCTAACACCTCTTCGGCCCTAATTACACGTACAAAGGCTGCTACATGATCTCTTGGGTCTCTGCTTCCTGTGTATTTCTTGTTTACCCATTTTTGCACTTGTGAAGGTCTAATTCTTCGATGGTCCACAAACCTCATCATTGGATCTCCCCGTCCTAGTCGATATAACTCCTCAGGCCTTCTGTAATAGGCTGGTTCCTCTCCCAATGGTGCTCCTAAGCCATAATTTCTAACGGTTCTCGCTGGGGGTGGTTCTTCTCTGCGAACTCGTTCTATGGGTGGTCCTCCAGGCTGTGTCGACCCTTGTGTTTTTGGCTTACTCTCTGCTTGATACCTTGAATAATGTGGTGGTTCTTGCAAATCCCTGAGCCCTCGTGCGGCTTGATAACCATCCCGATTTCGGTCTGATTCCATTGTTGCACTCTGTCGACGCCATGCCTGCAATGATTGCTGGTTTGCTGGTTGGTCTGGGCCGTTGAATGCTTGCGGTCGGGTGGAATGTGAGGTAGCATCATACTCATCTGAAAAAGGATTCGTTGACTTGCTTGGGGTGTAGGTGGCTCTTGGCACTTCCTCAGGGGCATATGCGGATGCTCCTAGACGTGTTGCCCTCTCTACCTCCTTTGGGAGAATACATTGGTATTCTCGCCCGTATCTATCAACAAAAACTATACCCTTCCCCGTAACAGTTTCATAAGAGAATAAGTGAAGAACCTTGTCTTTGCTTAATTCATTTATGTATGGTTCTTTGCTGCAAAAGTAAGAGACTATACCCTTGCTCTCATGTTTGTAGATTCCCACATTCTCATTATAAGTTGGAATCCTGGTTGTTTTCCTATCATACATAAAAATAGCTCCGGGTCGATCAATGTTTGGTGGCGGTTCTTGAGTTTCTGAAACCATTTTCCCTTTCCCCACGTTGTCTCCATATCTTTTGTAATCTTCAGGGTTACTAACTATTAAATAGTGGTTCCCTTTTTCGTCTCGGAATCTATCTCCATCATCATAGACTCGGATTATCTCCAATATTTGAGCTGGCCTCTCTTCGATACAAATGCACTTGCGGCCTTGATAGTCTGAATAGACCAGGGCTCCTCTCGAGTTTGTTCCCTCCAAGAAGATCACCGTGAGCTTGGAATCACTCAAAGGATTTTGGGAGGTGCTTCCTCCTCGCATAGGTCCATCATAGGTGAAACCTCTTGGCTGTTGACTACCCATCATGAAGAAATATTTGTCTGATGAAGTGTCAGTATCACTACCTTCCTCAATAATCGGTGCTAGCGGATCTAGCCTTACCTGAGTTACACTCTCTTCGGTGGACACTAAGCTACTTTGGTCACCTACCACTTTCTGGTCTCTAACAATGTATCTTTCTGATCTTAAATTCATCAAACTTATCAATGCAATTTATCACAAATTCAACCACTCACCTGGCAATGGGTCAGTTTCTACACAACTTCTTGCTTTGTTGCTGAATATACTTGTACACAAGCATTTTAATTTCGGCAATTGAATCAAAGCATTTATCTGCTAGAGGTTATCTTAGTAATGCTTGGTATAACTGGAGAGTTAATCTCAACCACTACTATATTTTATACACTGCTGATGTTGTGGATTAGGTTTGCTAATCTGAAACAGTACTTCCCTCAGATGTTGGTCAATTTACACGAAATAGTCTGAATTCACTCTTTGCTTCTTCAAATGGGCAAACAAGGTCCAAATTCACTTCTGAAAGAAGTTTTGGAGCCCTTAAGCCAAATAGAATCTTACTGTCTATGCTAGGTAAAATTTTCCTTGCAGTATGTCCCAATAGACATCCTACGTGTAGGATGTCTCCTGTTGTGTTTTGCCTGGATATTTGCACTGCTGGTTCCCCTTTTTGTGCTAAGCTTACAGCAGCTGCTTTTACTTTTTGATTTGGACACCTATTAGCTGGTCAAAGAGTCAAAAATTTGTTCCGACGGTCTGTTGATGGTATTGATCAGTCTAATCAACTCCAAATTGGACCAAAATTGACTAGGAGGCTTGCCTTAGGCTATATAACACCTTACTATGCTCAAAGTCAAACTCTGGCTTCAATTTCTTGCATTAGACATCCTACGCGTAGGATGTCTATTTCATTAGAATAGCTTCAAACTCAAAGCCCAGGCTCCCCTTGAGTTGCTGGTCACTTTGGTATACTCAGAATTTAGATTGGAGTCCAAAATCACTCAGAAGACATCCTACGTGTAGGCTGTCTTTTTGGCCTGTTTGACCCCAGATTTGTCCCACAGTTTCCCTTGATGTTAGTTACCCAGTGGTATGCTTAGATTTTGGTTTGGATGTCAAAAGTCCCAAATTTCAGCTGTTTTTGCTTTTGCAGTCAAAAGTGCTAAAGCCCGCTTTGAATCCAATTTTCTTACCCAAATGAGGTGAAACCCCTTTCATTCACTCAATATATCATGCAAGACATACTCATGCAGCCATCTTATGGTTTTGGTCTCAAAATAATGTTTTGGCACTATTTGGGTAGGATGTCTGGCAATTTCAGTCTATCTAGCCTTATCCTGTCAAGATATGGCCAAATTTCCACTTTCCAGTTGAAATTAGGGTAAACCCTAGCTTCTGAACACACTGGTCAACTCAAAATTCCAAAATTCCTCCCAGATTAGCATGTAGTAGACATCCTACGCGTAGGATGTCTCTTGGCTTAAAATTAAAGTTTTTTCTGACAAGAATGCTCTTGATGCTCTGTAGATCTATCAGAAACACTCACAATAACTTCTGGACTTCAATTAGGCTTTCAAACACACTTTTGCATCTTTTTGCGTCTTTTACAAACTTGTAATGATTCTACCAAGCAAGTGTACATGCATGAAATGCTCTAGATCCTGAATCATGATGTCCTACTTACTCTACTCCTACCTATCATGTGAAATGGTGATAATGGTGTTTTTGGTTGCTTTTTGGCCTCTCTGGACTCTCAAGCTCTCCTCTCACCGCTTCTACCACCCCAACTCCTACTCTAAAACTCGACTACTACCTAAAACTACCTAAGTCAACCTCATCTACCTAAGTCGAAGGATCTAGGCCAGACACACGCTTCCTAGACTCCCTCTAAGACCTAGAGAGTCCTCCACCCTCTGATCCTTTCTAAATGTAAAGCGAGACTCTTGGCAAGCCAAAAATCCCAATCCTCAAGGATTAGTCTCGGTCACCTACCTAAGGTTTTTGTCCCCGGCAGCGGCGCCAATGTTGGATGGATACGCCGCGACGGACGTTAGCACAGTGAGAACTCACCTAACATGTAATGTCCAGCTAAGGACGAAGCTCGACCCGTAGGCGCGTGGAAGCAAGCATAAGGTGTCAACCTACACTCGACCGACTCCTAACTAATTCCTACAGAGGTCTCTACCAATTGTCTAAGTCACAGCCTTCAAGAGTGTATAAGAGGAAACTTCCTACAATGCTTTCTAGAGCTGAACACCCATCAAACAATCTCGAAACACCATAGAACTTGAAGGAGACCCTACTAATACCAATAGGTCACTCTCCCTAAGGTCTATGAACCAAAATCCCGACCCAAAACACACGGTGCACAAACACGTAGGATGTCTCGCCGAAATCTGCAGGTCTTCGTTTCCAAAATCTAAAGTGCCTAATGTGTAGTTCTACTCAATGTGAACGCGTGGATATGCTGCAATGCAAAACCGAACAACGTATGCTCACCCCGACAACCGATGAAGCTCGTGGAAGGAGCTCACAAAGCCAGACCGTACGCGCGCAATGTTGGTATCGGCGCGTAGCTCTAGTCGGGGGCAACACGCTGCACTTCTCCGCACTCAATTCCGACCACCGGAGCACACGTAGCGTCAAGATGAAGCTCACACTCTCTCTCTCGTACACAGTACGCTCACTCACAGACTTCAAAACTTGTTTTAAAATGACAAAAGGGTTTTTTCATTAAGGTCAAAAAGAGGTATATATACCTTACAATTTCTCAAACCCTAAAGTTCCAAAATCAACCATCTACTCAATCTAACTATCAAAACTGGGATACAATCTGGAAACTTCTGCAAGTCCCAATAATTACAAGGTGAAAAATCAGGTTTTCCTCAATGAATGAATAATTACAAAAAATAAGAGTCCTCCGAGTAGTTACTGTCGTGGGGTGTGTCCAGCTTCTAACAATACCACTTGTAAATTCACCTGCTTTTGATAATTTAATGAAAAGCTCAGTTTCTGCTACATGAATTTTGTCAAAGAGTCTCTAAATGATGCTAGTGTTTTAACAAAACAAAGTGTTAGGAATCAAGAAGAATTAGACTTATCTAATTTTCTAAATGGATTCCAAGATGTTTTTATCGACGATATCCCTTTAAACTTACCTCCAAAAAGAGCGGATGATGATCATCAAATTGAGCTCCTACAAGGAACCTCACCGTCTAACAAGACTCCTTATTGAGTTTCCCAAGCTCAACAAGAGGAGATCATGAGGCAAGTACAAGAATTGGTAGACAAAGGGATGGTGAGGCCTAGCTCCTCTCCCTTTTGTTCTCCAATCCTTTAGTGCAAAAGAAAGATGGTACATACCACATGTGTGTGGACTATTGAGCGCTAATCATATCACTATCAAAAACAAATTTCCCGTATCAGGGGTAGAAGGTTTGTTTGATAAGCTACAAGGTTTGACCTACTTCAGTAGGAATGACCTTAAAAGTGACTATCATCAAATAAGGATAGTGATATGAAGATATCGTAAAGATCGCGTTCCGTACAATGTTTGATCTTTTTGAATATTTTATCATGCCTTTTGGTTTGACAAATGCTCCAGTCACATTCAATCATTTGATGGAGAAAATATTTAGACCCTACCACAAGTAGAATGGAGTGTTCTTTGATGTTATCATCATCTACTCCAAGTCCTTGGAGGAGCACAAGCAACATCTCTAGGTGATTTTTCAAGCTTTGAGGGAGAACAAGCTTTTTATCAATCAAAATAAGAGCGAATTTTTCCTTCAAGAGATTCAATACTTAGGTCATATTATCTCTCAAGATAGTATCTGTATGGATCCATCAAAGTTGGAGGTAATAAAAACATGGCCTAATCTAAGGAATCTACATGAGCTAAGAAGCTTTATTGGTGTGTGTGTATACTATAGTTGCTTCATAGCAAAATTATCTCAAATAGAAGGACCATTTCATGACTTAATAAAGAAGAAAGTTAAGTATTCATGGACTGCTAAAGAGCAAAATGCTTTTGACAAACTCAAAGAGAAGCTTACCTCCCAACCAGTCCTTATGCTTTCATGGACAATAATTGATAGGTTTAGCAAGCAAGCACACTTTATTCCTGTCAAAAAAACTATTAAGGCACACCAAATGGCAACCCTCTTTATATCCCAGATTTTCAAACACCATGGATTGCCAACATCCATCGTGTCAGATAGAGATCCTAGAATGACCAGAAATTTCTAGAAAGGTCTATTTGAAAATCTAGGTACAATGTTCTTTGGCCTATCATCCATAAATAGTTGGCCAAATTGAGATAGCCAATCTTACGATTCTCGATCTAATAAAGACTTATGTTAGAGAAGTAGATCATTGCTCACAATGGGAGAAATAATTACCCCTTGTAGAATATGCGCACAATAATATTGTCCATACTACTACGGGAAAGACACCTTTTGAGATCACAGAGGGAAGACCTAAAAGTCCCTTGCTACTTAAAGTACATGGGAAGATCTTCACTGTTGATGAGTATAGCCATGACCTACAAGAATCTTTCCAAAAGATTAAGGAGGCTATATCCATCTCTCAGCAAAGGCAAAAAGCTATTGTTGATAAGCACAAAAGGCCCATATCCTTCAAAGAAAATAAATGGGTCTTATCATGTTGCCCAAGGCTCGATTGAGGCAAACGACAGGCAAAAATACTACGGGCCATCAAAAGTATTATGCTAAACTAGCAAAAAGATACTATGGTCCTTTTCAAATCTTGAAGCCAATCAATGACATGGATTATCAACTCAAGTTGCCCAACCATTGGCTCATACACAATGCTTTTCATGTGAGCCTTAAGCCTTACAAAGAGAGCCACCAAGAGAACCAATTATTGAAGACCCACCAGAGATAGAAGATCAAGAAGAGGTGCTACAACCTAAAGCTATCCTTTGGCATGAAGACAAGGTGCTACGACATGGTAAGATTATTCGATAATATCTTATTAAGTTAAAAAATTATCCTTTTGAAGATGCTAGATGGATGTAAGGAATACAACTTAAGGGTAGTATGAACCTTGTCAATGCTTACAATGCTACATTAGAGTAAGCAAATGTATATGTTTCTTTTATATGATCAATGTTTTTGTCTTATAAGACTAGTTCTCTTTTTATTGTGCACAAATTTAAGTAGTATGTATGCTTAGAATCATGTTTGTGATGACGAGGTCTCTCAAACACCAAATAGAATATGTCACTCTACTTTGGGAGAATGAAATGGACTCAAGAGCAGACATGCTTGCGGCAACTAAGTCTCCCAAGGTCAAAATGGATTAGTCATCCATCTTGGAATGATGTTGTAGGGTAAAAAGGGATTCTCTACCTGCTAAGAAACATCGATTAATTATCAAGGCTTTATCTCTTCTACCTCATAGTCGAGGACGACTATGATTTCAAGAGAGAGGTAATGTCATAAAATCTAATATCTAACGAACCCAATGATTTTCTTATATTAAACTAATCATTTAATGTGGGAGAATAAACGAAAACAAGGGTTAGAATATAGACATGTGGTTATGGATCTATCTCAACACGGGGCCAAAGTCAAAGGGTCCAAATGAGAGATGATCTATCAAAGAGAAATGCTAGAACGGAGCTTAAAGACCTTAGGGTTAGCTTCATTAAAGACCTCCAAAGGTTAGTGTTAAAAGTCCTTATACCTTATGCAGCTAGGGCTAAGCTTTAGGTGGGAACCCGGCCCAAGCTTGAGGTGCTTGCTGACTAAGGTGCTTGAGGTGCTTGCTAACTAAGATGCTTGAAGTGTTCCAAAAGTAAAAAAGAATCCTTACACATGGGGGGGGCAAGCCATATTGTAGGATCATGAGAGAGAACACATACATCCTCACACAAGGCAAGCCTAGCCTAAAGAGGCAACAAGGACACATGTCAAAATCCTCTCCATGTTGCCCTCATAAAGTGCATGAAGCCTATTGGTTGGTCTCTAAAGAGGCAACAAGGACACATGTCAAAATCCTCTCCATGTTGCCCTCATAAGGTGCCTGAAGCCTATTGGTTGGCCTCTAAAGGTATCTAATAATATTTTAGCTAATTAAATTAATTGTTTATGAATTTATCAAGTCCTCTATCGCAAAGGAGAAAGGGTGACACTTGTCCTAAGGCTAGCATGGTTGCTTGATATGCACTCTGCATGTGATTGGCTATGCTTATAGGGGTCCAATCAATTTGAAGCTTGAGCTACAATGAGGGGTCGACCAAGGAAGCTAGGGGCTTGCTTGCAGGGTATACTCTCCTAGACACACACACATATACACTCTATTTGTGTGAAGTGCAAAGTGCAAGAGCTCCATCTCCTTCTCCAAGCTTCTTGAGAAGTTGAGAGCCTACACCAACACTCTTGGCTATGGAATGCAAATCCAACCAAGAGCCATGCTTCAATGCTTAAGCTTGCCATCTTCTCCATCTTCATTACTATGCTACTATGCTATGCTCAATAAGAAGAGTGATGTTAAGTGAGGAACTATTTCTTTCTCCTATGAATGATTCTTCTTCCTCTTCCCTACCCTCATTCCCCGCTAGCTCTCTCCACCTTCAAAGGTGTTTGAGGCTGCCTTGGGACTAAGGCCGGGGATGGTTAATACTTCTACAAAATGTCTGTCTTTATGGGAGAATATATAATATAAAAGCCGATTGGAGGGGGACGACTCCACATAAATTTGGTCCTCAACTGTTGTCAAGTTCTCTAACTCTCTCTCTTGCAAAAGTATTTATGCCAAGTTAATTAAGTCTAATGATTATGTTGCTAGTGCTAATTAAGTTCACCCTCTATGTTCTCATAGTAGTCTCCTAAGAATGCTCACTCTAGTTCTCTTAATTCCACTATTCTCAAAGTTCATAGGCCATTTCCATTACACATGAAAGCATCAAGAATGCCTATCGAACAAATTTTCAATATGGTTGATTATGTTTAGCACATCGGGGGCCTTGAATAGAGTCATCATTATTGTAGTATAGTTTGCAAGATTTATAACGTATAGTTACACAAAATCCATAAGAGAACAAGTGCAAAAAGATTTTCAAAATATAGTGTCCTTACACATCTGCATTTGATGGCATAAAAATGCTTCCAAAGGAGAAAATCATTGGCCAAATACCTCCAACCACTATAGCATAAGGAGTCGAGGGAGGAGGGGATCGTATGTGTATCTGCATTATACCACACTTGTCTGACAAGGGAATAAACAATTTAAGACCGCTATGAATGCCCATCCTCTTGCTTTGGTACATTGTAGCTCAAGAGTGTCCTGTCATCCCAAATTTCTTCCTAGGTGAGCATCTCATAGCTGGTTATGAGGCTTCTTTCAGATGTCTCAATTACTGAAGTTGGTTGACATCATAAAGTTCCACAAAAATCTACAAACAAGACCTATAGATCTACCAAAGTAGAGAAATTTGCAAACCTTTGCATGATTCCATGGAATCCATGTGCAAAATTGGCAAGGCAGAAGCATTTCAAAGAAACTCGTATTGAATCCTAGCATGAGCTACACAATATAAATGCACATGTTATATGACAAGATCCCTACACTCCTACGCTCTAGTTTGTATCTCTGTGGTGGGGACCGTGGTTGCTAGTCAAGCAACTAATGGCACAAAAGCATCAAGAATGCCTAAAAACCAAGTTTCAATAAGGTTGATGATGCTTAGCACAAATAGTTTCACATCTGTTGTAGTTTAGTTTGCATGATTTCTAGCTTGTAATTGCACAAATAAACATAAGCAAACAAGAAATTTTTTTGTTACAAAGTTCAAAATACAGTGTTTGTACACATCCATGTTCCTTGGTGTAAAAGGGAAATCAAAAGGAGAAAATATATTGGCTAGAAACCTCCAACCACACGAGTGCCCATCCTCTTGCTTTGGTATCTTGCAGCTCATAAGTGTCATGTCATCCCAGATTTTCCTAGTTGAGCACCTCATAGTTGCTTGCAAGCTGTCTTGTAGACCTATCAATGTTTTAAGCTAGTTGGATGTCATAATGTTGCACAAATATCCACAAAGACGACCTCTAGATCTATCAAAGCAGAGCAATTTTCAAACCTTTGTATGATTCCATGGAACCCATGTGCAAAATTGGCAAGGTAAAAGAGTTTGCACTTCAAATAAACTCCTATCAAACTCTAATGCAAGTTTCGTATTAGAAATACATGTTAGATGACAAGCTCCCCCTCCCTATAGTCTACACGTGCCTTGAGCTTTGTATTTTGAAACAATTCTTACTCTTCATTGTACCCCAAGAAACAAAGTTAAGTCTTAGTGCTGATATGCTTGAACCAATCAACCATGTCAATGTAAGAGAATTATTTGGAAGTCATAATGACAAATAATTGAGACTCCAAAACAAACACCTCATTTTGAACATTCCATGAGGGGCTTGAAGCAATGAGTCTGAAACACATAATATTATTGCAATGGAATAAATTAATTTACTAGAGATAACAATTTATGATTGCATCAATTAGCTCCTTGTGAGGGTCTATCAAGATGAAAATCCTAGACGGTCCAAAAGGAAAATAGAGAGCCCGCCCTCTCAGAGGGATAGCCACATCAAAATATGGGTGCAGGCACATTGTAAACAAAAAAAGTAGCTTCCACAATTTCTAACGTGGGAAATGGGTGGTGGTGATTACACTAATCACAACCATGAGTTGGTTGTAAGAGGTAAATTTGGATATGTGCAGGAAGAACTTATTTTTGTGCTTGTTGCAGCATTGCCATCAGCTATTGCACTAGGTACTCTTACCATGACACTACTAGAAGCATTGTACTGCTTTCTTTTTTTCTATAAACTTCTAGCTTTGCTATAACTAAGGGTGATAACACCTGAACATCTATCATTATAAAAATAGTGCCTATTTTCTGGGTTACACTTAAATAATATCCATCATGGTATGGTACCCTAAGGAGGAATAATATTAATACCAAAAACGTGGGCAATAAATTTGGTAGCGTTTAGCGAGGCCTACCTCACACTCTACAACTGTGCCACACACTTTCTCTCTTTGTTGCCATGCTAATGGCGTGTAGGTAACAGTGTTCTCCTTAACCAAGCCTCATCAGAGGTGGCTGCTTGTGTTTCCCTAGTAAAAATGGCACCTTGCCTACTCAAAGCTTGGAATGATGGAGTATGCTACTCGCTACACGCCATGATTACTCGTGACCAACCTTCTTCTATTTAAAGAGGTGAGGGTGCATTCCACCTCTCACTTAGCCTTGTGTGTGTCTGATTATCGCTCTTGGTATTATGGTTATCTCTCCTTTGAAAGTGTAGGTCTAAGGTGATGTAAGAACCTCTGCTTGTATACAGTTATGTGACATTTTGGTTTGGCTTGGTAAGGCCCACTATGTGGGTGACTAATTACGATAGTGAATGACATTAAAAGGTTGACTAGTAACACTTGGTATGGTTGAATATATCTATTTAACAAAAATATTGGCTGATTCCTGGCCATAAAAGGCATTGAGATGATGGAGCAACTTGGTAGGGTGTTCTGACAATTTTGTTGCGTTCATTACTTGTTGCGACTGTAATAATCTACCTATACTTGATTTAGGTACTCTTCACATTGTTTGGACTCTGACAATTTTGAACATTGCCTTGGTACCATGAATTTAGTAAGACCTCGTACACAACTAATGGTTTTTTTTGTTTATAATCCAAACTCTGTATCTAACAAATTACTGCGTAGTATAAAGGTTTGTGACCTCTTGGGCAATAATGTATATGCCAAAAAGCTTGCTTAATGTCTCATATAGCGTAAACCGTTGAAAGATACACATAAATTATTGGGTTGAATTTTTGGACAAGCTTTAATTAAGTGGTTTTTTTGGTTTTCTATAAAACTCCTGCACGTTTCTAACATTGAAAGAGATAATACTGAGCTAGTGTTTTTTTGACGCCTCAATCAAAAGGTTGTTTTAGTACACTTAAAGAAAGGATTGGTATGAGCTTTTGACATGTTAAACATGAGAAAAATGATTCAAGTTGGCCCAAGAGGACTTATACTTATGAGGTAGATAAACATGGCTGTGTTGGCTAACTTTTTTGCCAACTAGATGTTTAGGTTTATAAGAGACATTTAAAATATTTTGTTACTTTAAAAGTATGTTAATGCCTGACTAATGTGGCAAAATCTATTTGCTTAAAATAAGTAATAGTTGGTAACCGCCTAGTTATTGGTTTTGTTTAAAAGATCAACTAAATAAATAGGAACCAAATATTTTTAAAAATTAATCTGGAACAACAAAAAAAACTCTAGACATTGGCTTTAGGTTGAAAGATTCTAAGTTGGACATGGATAACAATCGATATAGTGCATTGATACCTGTTAAACACATCCAAGGCTAACATGTGTGTTGTCTTGTTTGGATGGATGTATGTGAGGACTCTATCTTTTCTTGGAATTCGTTGGCTTAAAGCAAATGTCATTCATGATTACACTTGCTCCTACTACTTGGGAAGTACTTCTGATATCAGTTTATACTAGAATGGGGCTTCATTCTCATAAGCTTGATACCTACTAAACACATCCAAGGCTAACATGTGTGTTGTCTCGTTTGGAAGGATGCATGTGAGGACTCTATCTTTTCTTGGAATTTTTTTGGCTTAAAGAAAATGTCTGTCCATGATTACACTTGTTCCTACTGCTTGGGAAGTACTTTTGCTATCAGTTTATACTAGAATGAGGCTTCATCCGCATAAGCTTTATACAAAGATAATTCTAAGATTGAGTTGTTTTTGTACTTATCATTGCTTTTTCTTTAAAGCCAGGTGTCTTTTGAATGTTGAAGTTCAATTACGTCTTATTATTTAAGTAAAAATAGCTACACATACATCCTATACATAAGGTTTTTCCATATTCTTTGCATAAACTAGGACGCTGGCTTTAGAAACTAGTTTTGAATCTTAGTTCTAAGTTGGAACCACAGTCTGTGATCCCTCGATTGGTTGGCTGGTTTTAGGAGGTCCCTCATAGGCTGATTTTTTGGTCACCTGCTCACGGCTATTATAGTCTCTAACTTTGCCGATTTAAGTATTGCAGGCCCAATCCACAAGACTAGGTGTTTATATATTTATATAATTTCTTTCAGGATCACAAACACTTTAAAATGACATCTCACATGAGAGTAAACTGCGACCCAGAGAAGCTTACAAGGATTTTAGAGCAGATTAAGTTTTACCTAAAAGACCATACTCCAAAAAATGCCTTAATAGTTAGAACTCGACCTTTTTTAGCTAGAAAGGCCAAATGTTGTGTTACTTACTACCATAAGTAATCAAAGCCTCACACACACACACACACACACACACACACACACACACTATGGTTAAACATCATGAAGTGAGATACTTCTTTCCCTCATAAGGTTCCTTTCTTTTTTTATATAAAAAAAAACAAAAAAAACAACCCCCCCCCCCCCCCCCCCCCCCCCCCCCCCCCTATTGACAAAATAGGGCCTTCATTGCTACATTACACCACCGACTTGGGTATTGGGCAAATGACTCGTAAAAAATCCTCAAAACTATCATGACAATAGAAGGCGGCTCCTTCCACCCTCAGACCGTGTAAAGGCGCTCTCTCTCCCCTGACAGTAATGGCTTCTGACGCGTGAGAGGACTCGCACAACAAGGGGCGACTCTGCTCTCTTCACTTCAGACACTCATGAAGCGTGCATACCAACCTATAAATTCTAAAGGTGAGGGCACTCCTTTGCCCTCACTTAGCTTGAGAGTCAGTGTTTTGTGTGGGGTAAACCCGATTCTGTGTCATTTCTACTTGAAAGTCCGAAAACAATGGAGCTTGCTGCTCAGACTCCACAGGTATTATAGTTGACCTAAACTGTCTTTTATCATCAAAGACCGACTGTTGTGTTTTTCTAAAAAATGTTTTAACATGGGGCTTGATCAAGCCCAATGGGTGTTATTCCGTGACCGATTGTGGTTCTTAAGATATTTTAGCATAACATATGGTTGCTAATTACTCAAAGGCTGTTTTTGCAGTCGTTAAACTGACTGCAGATTAGGCATTTTATTGGTTTTTTGGTTTTTTTTGAATACTCTGCCTGACGGGCTCTCTTAGAGCTAGATTGTAGTAGCACAACAATGGGTAAACAGCTGCTATATAACACTAAGTAACTGGTTCTTTTGGGCCGGGGCATGGTTTAGCATTGCCTTAAAATATTCATATGCATATAACGGGACAGTATGGTGGGCCGTTGAACTGCTTGTGCATAGAAAACAACTGTTTTTTTCTTGTTTTTTGCCTTTCCTATGACTATACCAACGATGGAATGGAGTTTGTTTAGTAACTATGGGCATGCCACACCCCCATCTGCTATGGGCTGAAATGGTATGATATAAACATCATGGTAATACAAAGGAGAGGTGCTCCTGACCCTGGACTGGTTTTCTGCCGCATCTTTTAGTAAACTATCAGGGTTTGTTTTTTCTTCAAACTGTGTGTGGTTGGCACCGTTTAGTGGTTGTTTTGCAATAAGGGTAGCTTGAGGAAGACTGGTTTTTTTTGACAGACATTCGTTGTGGCTCTTAAATATTGGAGCAAGGCATTTTACTATGGGGATAAACACCTAAGGGAGTGATGTTAAACTATACAAATGGCCATATTGGGTTACCTGGGCATGAGTTTTTTGTGATGGATTTTTTGTGGTAAGGCACCTGGTTATGAATTATGGCATGATTGGCTTCAATCGGGAGCTTGTTGGTATACACACTCATTAACTGGTTTTTTTGAATGAAATTACTAGGCCGAGGCATGTTTTAGCATTGCCTTAAAATTGGGGCGCTGTTCTTAACCATTACAGGGCGTTAATTTACATTTTTTTGACATATTACATGACGTGCAGGATTGGAAGTTATATGTTAAAAACTAATTGTGTTAACTTAGCGTGATAAATTGCTAGGCTTAAGTACAGCTTGGCGCTTGTAATTTCATATAAAAACAAATGGTTGGGGTGGTACTCATTGCATCTAGTACCTCTGGTTGATAAACAAGTAAGGTATCTCACTCAGTCAAGGGCCGGACATTGTCGTTCTTGTAAAATGGATAATGACTTGTGGATATCATTGGCATTATAAAGGTAAGTATATGGATGGTATTTTTAGCTTTGGCATAGCTTCGAAGCTATGATTAAAAAAATTGGGATTCCATGTGCTAGAAAAGGTCGGACATGACCTATGTTTGAATAAAGGGATACCAATGATACCATGGGATTACTAAGTTTGAAGGTAAGTATATGGTTGCTATTTTTGGGCATAAGCATAGCTACCGAGCTATGGATCTTGAAATGTTTTTGACTCTTGATGAACTTCACCACTCACATTAAAAAGTAAAATATATCACTCATTTATAAAATAAGAGACTACTAAATAACCTAGCTTGTCTAAAAGTAATTAAATCCTATAAGATGGACATGGATAACAACTGATATGGTCCATTGATACCCGTAAAACACATCCAAGGCTAACTGAATTGTTGTCTTGTTTGGATGGATGCAGGTAAGGACTCTATCTTATCTTGGAGGGTTTCTTTTCCTTGGCAAGCAAAATTACTGTTATGAAATATCCATTGAAAAACGGGGAAGTTTTTTTACTACCTACCACATTGAAAGAGGATCTCTTTCTTACAATCATTGTACTTAGATAATTCTGATACTTAGTTATTTTTGTACAAATCAGTTCATTGATCCTTGGCCAGTTGTCTTTTGAATGTAAAAGTTCAATTATGTCTTATTAAGTAAGATTTAATACAGCTACACACACATCCTATACATAAGGTCTCCCCTCTGGGGAAACCAGGATGGCTCTAAATTGGGACCCACAGTCGTTAAATCCTTCATCGGTAGACTGGTGGTAGGTGGCCCCTTTGTTAGAATCTCTTCTGGTCCCCTGCTCACGGCTACGATAGTCTCTGACTCAGCCGGTTTAAGGTTTGCAGGACCAAAAAAAGACACTTTTTCTAATCTTTATATCAACTCTGTTTCAGGACTGCTCACAATATAGATTGACAGCTCGCATGAGTACAAATCATAACCCTAAGAATCACGCAAAGATCCTTGACCAGATCAAGCTCTTCATTAAAGACCATGCACCAAAAGATACCATAGCTGCTAGAACTAGACCTTTCCTTGCTAGGAAAGCGAAAACATGTATCACATACTATGACAAGAAATAATTTACTTGACCTCAATTTGTTTTGCAGACTCTTGCCCTTTCTCAAGGTTTGGAACTCACCTCGGAGCCCCTCTCTGTGGCCTCATCTCTGGTCCTCAGATGTATTAGCAGTTTGGATGTGTCACAACTTATTTATGATTTCGGCCTAATTTCAGACAAGAAACTTTCAGTCTTACATATGTTATCATTTAATGATTGGGTAAAAATTCTAGCATCTTTAGACAAAGACCCTCTATAAGGTGTTAATCTACTATCCCAGTACATTGCCCAACTTCCCGTCCTTGCTTCACAATATCAGCAAGAACTTGCCCTGTTCGCTTCATCTGCTGGTGCTGAGCTGACAAATTTCCTTAGAAAACTGTGTGGACTTAATCCATCATTTGTTTGCACCCCTAATACCCCCGCCATCCGTTCAACAGGTGGCATCTTCTGTCGGGATAGCGCCACTCTAGAGGCAGTAAAAGAGTTTCAATCTAACCTCTGCTCTCTCAATGATGTCAATCTCCTTGAGATGGTCCCTAAAATCTCAAAAGTCTTCCCTGTCTTACCTTTAGGACAAATAGAAATTGAATCTCTTGGTGTAGACCCTCAACTCTGGGTTCTTCCAAACAAAGCCTTCTTGGCTCCTATTCTTAGTGAAACCTGGGTATACTTGGCCAACCTCCCTGCATCAACGGTGGAAGACTACAAACTTAAAATTCTAAAAGGAGGACATTTCTTGGACAAAGGTGAACTGATTAAAGCCCCTTTTAACCTACACCTGATCGATCACTCCAAATGCCCATCGAACACTGGATTGTACATACGTACTAAAGGTAGCATGGAGTTTGCTAAAAGTAATCCGGACTTCTACACAGAGTCTATCTGGAATATCTTTCGCCCCTATGTAAAATGTGCTTGCAGATTTCTAGACCCCAAGGCTTCTTGTGAATCAAGCATTATGTGGTTTGACCATGCTATATGGTTTGTCCTCAACCATTTGGAACTTTTATTCCCAGAGAAACCAGTTGACTTTCATCTATCCCTCATCTGCTCTTGGCTAGGTGGACAGGCCAAGCAAATTGTGATTGCACAAATTGCCTTTAACATCTTCCGAGGACTGATGCATGATATTCTGAAAGAACTGAAAATGGAGGAACCCGGTCTTTACCTCACCACATATGCAAATTACAAAGGAGTCAAATTCATCACTAATCTGCTAAAACCATGTATTGAAGAGGATGATTCCCCTGCTTTTAAAAGAGCTAACCCTTTAGCTACTCCCAACTCCTTTACTTCCTTTTTTACACCTAGCTCCTCATCTAATCGAGGAAAATCTCGTAGCATTACTAGAGGGAGAGGCAGATTCCCGACTATCAGAAACTTCCCTGAAATCTAACCCTTAAACATATTGCAGGTATTTACAAATCCATGTGGAAGAAGAGTTCTCAGCAAAGTTGATTCGAATTTTGGTGCTACCTACATACACTGTCTTTATCACAACATTCTCCTTGAATGGATCCCACCCAAAAGTCTCTTTTGTGAGTGTTTTGACATATTTTTTGGTAATCATAAACTACTTGACAACATTCTCATTGGATGGAGATATCACCATCCTTTAAAAGGATTAGTTCTTAACAATGACTTTCTTAGACAAAAAACAATCCCTCACTGTACTTGCATTCATTTTCCCGCATTTTGTAGGATTTTTAAAGAATGTGGTAACCATGTCTGTACTCAAAACCTCAACATTATCAACAATGCTACAGTACGTAAGCTCCTCGCCAAAGGACTTAATCACATTCCAAACTATCCGAAAAACCCCTACCTTGCCTTAGCAGCTTTACTTAGCTGCCTCACTGACCTTGTCAGTACTCTCCGACTGGAGATGACAGTCCTACCGGACTTGAAAGAGTTAGTTAAGGAATGCTTCCTTAAAAAAATCTTTCTACTTCCTAGAAAATGGCTTTCTTATGATAATTCTTGGCTTACACCTCAGTTGGCCGTCGACTTTCAACTGATCTCAGAGAATTGGTTGGTAGTAGGGCTTGACAAAAGCTCCAACTACCCTACTATTATGTGTAAACAACTAGCTTGGAAAGCTGCACGGGAACGAGTTGCAGGAAAAGAATTCTATCATACCAACAAAACACCACAAGATATTTCCAACAAAATCTCTAAACATCTAGGACAGCTAGGCTCCATGAGTTAGGGTCAGGATGAAGTGATACATCTATATAAATATGTACCACTATACTAGTTGTCAAGAGTGAAGACAAAGGGACAACTGAGAGACATTATGAGGCATTATAACATCTTGTATAAATCGTTGTAGCTAAGAAACATACTCCTTGTACTTGGGTCTATAGCCTTAGAATTAGGTGTGGGGATCAACCCTTCAATCTTTCTCTCGGTACCAATACCGTGTATCTCGATGGTTCACAATACCTGCTCTGGTACTTCAAGAGTACTAGATTATATGTTTGGTACTATTAGCTCTTTGTTTTAGTACTATTAAGATTGTTTACAGTACTAAGTTTGGAAGTGTGTAGTACTAGTTTTGGTACCTGAGAGTACAACCATTGGATCCAAAGTTTTCTTATGAATAAACTTATTCCTTTCATTATACCATTGTTTCTCTTACATTTGCCTAAATACTGGTTCTCCTTCCCTCATATATCCGGGATGGCTAAAGATATAGCAATGGAGGAAATATTATTAACATGCATAAAAAATTACAAAATACACCAAATTTTAATGACTTGAGTTAAAATATGATGGCAATCTTTTTCGTCAAAGAATTGCATGTAGCTATCCATAGTGCCTCAACGGCTACTAGTCCCCTTCACCCAAGACCAAAGCTAGTGCTTATAAAATCTTCTTTTCTTTATCACCTTCCATTGCTTGTACCCATGCGTGTCAGCATTGATGCCTATAAGCACCAGAAAGAGATAGAGGTAGGATTAGTTTTTTTGTTTATATGAGACGCCAAACATTGTTGCTCTCAAATTTCAAGATACAAAAATGTGATGCTCTCTTTTCGTCGTAGATAACACAATAGATAAGGGATTCATGGGAATATGCCATTGCAACATGGTGGTTGTTCACTCCAATTTTTTGATTACGAATCTATTGGTGTCTCATTGTATTCTTGTTTGGAAAAGGCATAGCTTGGTTTTAATGAAAGCATTGCCATTATCTTGTTGCAAAGATGATCTAGTAGGGTGCGTGGTAAACCGTACCAATTCATTAGACTTTATGTTTAGTCTTTCCTTATGGTTCTTTGCTATATTTCCTTTGGAAATTCAATCAATATTGATCATATCAAGTGTTCATGTGATGCCCATTGTTTTTGTGTTCTTAGTGCAAATATTCTATGATCTTCATGGTGCGTAGAAGAGGTTCAAGTCCGCTTGATTTCATTGAGAAGAGGAAGCAACTTTTCTAGATCTCAAAAGTACGACTCTCTCTCTCTCTCTCTCTCTCTCTCTCACACACACACACACACACACACACACACACACACACACACACACACACACACACACACACACACACACACACACACACACACACACACACACACACACACACACACACACACACACACAATCTCACCATTTCTCTACGCTTGTGCATTGTCGACTTTAACATGGAATCAGAGCAAGGGAGGAAAAGCACAACGTTGTGAAGAGGAAACAAAGAAGGAGGAGTGGCCACTGCTTGACATTTTTGAAGCCTCATAGGTCGGCATTTTGAGAATCTACCGTGGCAAAAGAACTGTTGGTGCTAGCTTTTGAAATGCTACTATCCAAGCTCTAGAAGCGAGGGTAGATTTGGACATAGCACCTTGAGACACTAGCAATGACACTTCCATTTGATCACTGCTTTTTGAAATCCTTCAAGTGTAGAAGGTATTCGCAAGGTGGTCACAACTAGGATGCATATTTGTGCAGACCCAACCAGGATGGTAGCTATCAATGAAAAAATGATCTTAGAGCGTAAATAATAGGATTAAGACTCCCTTGTAGCTAATCATACCATTGGCTAGGACTAGACCATATCTTTCCCAGATGGCCAAGATTGATGTACGATATCCTAAATAAAATGTATTTTTGTTTTAGTGTGCGAGGTTGTTTTTTGGGATTGACATCGATAATAAGCGACTGAGGTTGCATTGTACCTGTCTTCCCACAATGTCAAAGTGTGTTCTAATACATCTGTCTTGTTGGATGGTGGCATGTATAAAGTTCAGTCTTGTTGGATGGTGGCATGTATAAACTTTAGTCTTGTTCCTTAGAGGATTCGTTGCCACAACCTTTATACCAAAATGTTGTATTTTGATCATTATTAATAAAAATAATTTGGCATGTGTCACAAGTGTTTCTTGCCTTCTGGTGCTTAATATAATTCAATTATACAGTTTGTATATCAAAGGGGATTTTATAATAAACACACACACCGTACTGTCTCCAGAATCATCTTGGTCGAATGATGTTGTATAATTAAACTGTATTAATTACCAATACGTTTACTAATATGAATTTCTTCATAGTAGGTAGGATGTATCTCCTCCCTAACCAAACTGGGATATACTAGCAAACAGAGGATACCAATTCCATCTACAACCACACAGTGTATTCTATCGTGTTTCAAAGCACCCGAGTTCCATAAAAGACTTTTAGAATTTCAATCTGAAGCTTTATCTATTGGTTTTTTATTTGTTCTTAACATTGCTTTGGTTAATGATTGGATTTCTCTCCTTGCATCTTCTAGAAAATATCCTTCTAGCCTTATTTCTCTATTTGAGAATTTCCTACTTAATGTTCCCTTTATTCAGACTCAAGATAGTTCTGATTTGGACTTTTACTTTACTTCTCTCCCTACTATTGTAAACAAACTATATTTTATTAACAACATCCATGTCTTGCCCTTAGAAATATAACAATTTGAAAATGTGATCAACCCTCTCTTAGACTTTGATCTCCTTGATCCACAAGAACAAGAAGCCTTCTCAGCCCATGCAGGCACTGCGTCATCATCTAAGCCTGAAAAATCTATTACACATATCTTCTCCGGTGTAGTCCCTCTCATTCCCGCTAGACAAGTTGAGTTGGATTCTATTCGGCTTGACAACCAACTTTGGAACTTGAGCTTATCAATCATTGTGCACCATTTTTCATAAGATCTTTGGCCTTATTGTGGAGTATTCCTGTGGAAGTTGTGGAACAATGTAGAACCACAACTTTACAATCTCAACATCTTTTGTCTATTGATCTCTCTTTTGAGCTTCAAAAAATTTCTTTGGCTCTCGTAGACTCTAGCAAGTGCTCTAACTCATCTTTGGTGGCAAGAACAAAAGGATTATCCCTTGTGGATCGGGTAAAAGACACAAAAAAGTTTCTAAAAAGTTTTTGGAATACACATAGGCCCTTTGTCAAATGTGCGTGCAAAAAACTTAACCCTAGTTCAACTTGTAATGCGTCTATACTATGGGTTGACCATCTATTATAGTACATATTTCAAAATCTACCTAAGTTTTTTCCCTTCACCTTGGGATCTGCAAAAGTTTATGTATTTATAGCATGAGTGGATACTTTACCTCTGGAAATATGACATGCTATTTTAGTCTAATATCACTTTCATGAACATATGCTTGAGGCTGCTCGCGGGCTGGTTTTATACTCCCCAAGAAACCCTCTGCTACCCAGACTCGCCAACACACCCATAGCCAATACCATCAAAAATATCCACAGACCTCTGAAAGGCAAAGAACCCATGAAGAAATTTATGCGTACACTTGGCAGTGCATCATCTTCTATACATAAGAAACCTCAGCAATTTTGGGGTGCTGAAGATATTGGGGATACATCGAAAGCTTTGTAATTCATCTCAATGAGGTTCAGACTATTCTTAGAAACTATAAGTCAAAAGAGAGATTCATACATTTAGTTTTTTGTAATAAATTTCTTGATTTCATAGAACCTTCTTTCGTTTACCAAGATGTCTTGCATTTTATTGACAGACCTAGGACCTTAAGCATACTTCAACGTTAAATTTGGCTGGAAGTACACTAGAAATTTAAACAATATTTTATATAAACCCTTTAATAATTTCTCAAACACATTTGATTTGTCACTTGACTATTGTTGTATGATCCTTAATAGGTGTGCTAGATTTTGAAAAAATGTTGTACCTTTTGGAACACATGTTCTTACAACCGACACTAACATTGACAAACATATCATGTTAAATTATTTTTTTTGTGAAGGGCTTAACCATATCCCTATGGTCCCCTTAGACCCTGTTAAAGTGGCAAAATAAATGATTGTTGGTTGGTCAAAAATCTGCAATATTTTTGGTATAGATGATTGTGTTATGCACCATAATAGTATTTCTAGAAAAGTCGATGAAGCATTTAGAATCAGTTCCCTTCACATAGGGTCAATCAGTTATCCTAGTTTAAGGACCCTAACCTGATGAATGAGATTGAATTTTTGCTTGAGCACCTATTTATTTGTGGCCTGGATAAATCTTCCCAAACCCCCATTTTTATTTGTGAAAAATTGGCCCAAAATCGTTTCTTTCAAAAGACTTTCATCTAGTGAATTTCAAATATCTCACATATTTGAGGATGAAATCATTATGGATGTCCTACAGTTCTCCTTGATGAATGAGATATTACTACCCTCTAAACATACTCTTCCCTATCTCATGGGTAATTACAAAATTCATAAGGAGGAATTTAGATGGATAACCAATGCACATGACTATATATTTTCCCCTTTGACTAACCTTATGGCATCAATTCTCAAGGCAGTAAACAATAGCCTCAGTGAATACGCTCAAGGATTACATACTAAATTAAAAACCTTCTCGAGGGTTACTCCTAATGGTTAGTAAATTATCCATATTCAATATGATTTTTTGATAAACATTCCAGATTAAGTGTTCTTAGCATATACATTCGATATAAAAGCTTGCTATGAGGCAATACCACATTATGGTAATAATGGATTGGTTGACACACTAGAATCTATTATAAAATTACTTAGCAGAATAAGTTTTAAAGGGTGTAAAAAAACTCGTAAAAATACTACTCTCACCAAAAAACATAAAGAGATTACATGGTCATTTGAATTCTTTATCACTTTGAACCATTTTTTGTTGGATAATTGTGTGTGCAAACTAGGAAATTGCATTTTCAGAAACAAGGAATCCCAATGGGATATGCATGCTCCCTTTATGGTGTAATCTCTACTTAACATGGTTTGGGTTGGATTATAACCGAAATTATCAAGACTACAAAAAAATGACATGTTGCAGGCATTTCAATATTCATGGAGATACATGGATGATCTCCTCTTCATTAATAATTAGTATGTATCATAATAGACCTCTTTCAATGTGGACCCCTTTTCTATCTACCCACTTGATATTATCAATATCAAGCCCACTTTTGACACCCATATAACTTTGTACTCTACTACAATTAAACCGATTCCTCCCTTTATTGGAAAAGTTAAAACTTTCGCTTGTTGGAAAAAAGACATATTACCAGGAGACCATGTGAATTTTTTTCATGCACACAGTAACATACCAAAACAAATGGCAGAAAAGGTCTGCATCTCAGGTGCTTATATCATTAACAATGCGTCAAATACATCATTAGCATTTACTAATTTATCACGTCTTATCAGCCTCTTTGAAAAAGACAATTTTTGTTCAAATCAGATCACTCGACATATTACACATTTTCTAAAGAGTTATTAATTCCCCAACATTAGAATTGATGTATCTCTAGTTGTTAAGATTTTAGTGGGGGATAGGTCCACTTGGTGGCCTACAAGTGGACCTTTCCTCTGGGATGGGGGAGGGCCACACACACACACACACACACACACACACACACACACACACACACACCCGAGAGAAAATACCTAAATATGTTTAGACCCATTGCTAATTGTGGTTATACTCTTAATGTTCCTCCCTCAGGTGGATTATGTCCTCAAATTTTTTAGTTTTTGTTTCATAAGGAACCAAATATGATTTTCATCTCTACTTAGTTATATACATTTAAACCTATTTGTAGTCAAGATTTTTTCCACCAATTGGCATAATCTTGACAAGGTAAAGAAAATTTCATTTCCCTAATGGAATATATTAGCTTTGATAATAGTAGCAACAATTTCACTGCTTTTTGTCATGGGAATTGTCATATACTGTCAAAATGACGCATAAACCAAATTAGACTATACATTAGGAAAAATATGGACTCTCCTTGGGCCTTTTTGATTAGTGAAGGCTTAAGGGAGAACCAATGAGAAGGCTCTTGGGATATCACCTAGAGGGGGAGGAATGGTAGGGGTGAAGCCTAATTGTCTCCCTCTTCAATGCTTGGTTCTTAGAGAGAGGTGGGAGGTAGGCTGGGGGGGGGGGGGGGGGGGGGGGGGGGGGGGGGGGGGGGGGGGGGGGGGACCCCAAAAAAAAAAACGCGCATGCTTAAAAACCATTAAAATTGAATTTTTTTTTTAAAGTTCCAAAGTTGACCCATTTGCCTCCAAAATTGCCCCAAAACATAAACTAACTTAAAAAAGTCAAATTTTCCCCCCAAAATCCACTTTTCTCTCTCTCCCTCATTACTTTCTCTCCCACACTCTCCCTCTTCTCCCTCCTCCCATTCTCTCTCTACAGTCAAGGCAGCCATAGCCAAAAGCTTTCCACCACTCTCTTCCTCTCTCTCCATAGCTCCCCCTTCTCTCACACCTCCATCAACCCTCTACAGTCCCACACTCCATAGCCCACAACTCCACTATCCTCTCTACCTCTCTACCTCTCACTCCTGCCCTCTTTCTCTATCTCCACTGTCAAAGCCACCATAGCCACCATAGGCAGCTCACCTCACCCTCCCCTCAGCTCCTCATTCTCTCTCCACAATACTCAACTCTTTCAAATCTCTTCCTAAGCCCAACTTCCCAAGCATGTCCACGCATAGACGGCCCAAACCAGAGATAGAGGAGATTGTGTTGCACAACACAAAAGACTCAGAGGGGGTATGGATCCCACAAGTATTCAAGAAGGGTGCATGGGTCTACATGCAACCGTCACGTGCTGGACCTCATCGCGTACGGTGTCGAGGCGTATTGGAACGTCATTGGAAGGGCCGGCAATTGGCATTCAAAGAAACAAAGTCCGGAATGGTGGCCATCGTGCAACACGTCTACAGTGCAGCTAAGCTCCACCTCAAGAGAGCATCAACTCAATTTGCACCTCATTGTAAGTTTTCATGGTTTAGCTATCCCATGCATATGTCATGTTTACGTTTATGTGATCATTATGTTTAACTAAGGGTATTTGTAAAGATGTTTTTCCATCCAGCTTAGTTGAGGAGCAGCCGCTTGAGTGCCTCTCAGGCACGTTCATGGTTGTGCATGCTCACATTGGGGAGCTTATGTTTCCTAATGTTTCATCGAAAAAACTTACCGAGCAGCGAATATTCATGTACTCCCACAAGTACGTGGTGCCGAAGTCAAGCCAAAGCTATGGTAGGTTAGAAGCCGTGGAGACACCCTCATTGCAGAGTGCAGAATGGCCAGCTCCATACCATTGGGCTTTGCTTTCTTTCAAGCGCAAGGTGCTACAAGATTTCCAAGGGTCCCTAAAGTTTGGTAAGGCAACCAGATCGGTGGGTCTTAGTTGGCATTGTCCCATTCATTTGTTTGTGCATGCATTCCGCTCTCTGCCGATTGTAGAAACACCAACAATGTTTGTTTGCAAAGAAGTTGACATAGATGCAATGGACACCATTCTAGGTGTCAATTGGGGCTATGTTGACGGTTTGCATGATGGTGACCGTTATAAGTGCAATGTGTCCCCCACACAGCTTTGCCTTCGGTATTTGAAAGCAAGGTGCACCTTGTATGCACGGTTTAGCTACGAGAGGTGGATGCACAAATGTGGCAAATGGATACCCTTGCAGCTGACAGCCGAAGAGATTCAATCCTTTGAAATTCGTGTCCGCATGCCCAATAACGAGGTGGAGGTGGTTGCAGTGAATCCGCATTGGACTCTTGCCAATCTTCGGGAACACTTTGTCATAATGGGATTCGAGGATGTCGGTAATGCAAGTTTCAAACTAGAACAACGCAAGGTCTGCTTTGTGCTTGCTTAGCTACCTTTTCTTATTTTTTGTGGGTTTTTGTATTTTGATTGCCCATTTTTTGGTTGTATAGATTGGGAGGCGGATGGAGGCCACTATGCTTGTTTACAAAGATTGGGCTACAGACGAAATTATCTTGTCTAAGTGAATTGGCTTGTAACTTTAATCGTTTATATATTGGATATTTTATTAAAGATTTTGAAAAGTTTTAAGGTATTGTACTTGATTTTGTACTTGAGTTTTAAGGTGGTGTAAATTTATTTTTTAAATGCATATTTTTTATTTTTTCGAGATGGAATATGTCTATATAAGGAGGACCACCTCCTCATTTCACCATTTTCATCCCAGCATTGCAGAGAGACCTAGCATACCCAATCACGCAAAGAGAAGACATGGCTGCTACTAGTGCTTTAGATGCATTCCTTACTGAGGTTGGGCATGCAAATCGCCCTGAGCTTCAAGCATTTTTCACAACCCAACCCGATTTGGAAACCACCTTGGGGGAGGACCCTCCACTCTCAATCTCTTGAGCACATTACTTCATACATTTCCACGTGCATGGGGAGATTCATTGTTCAGTTACCAAACCGGCCAGAGCAATGGGTCCCTGAAGGCCTTCTCCACCACATCTACCAAGGGGACAGGCCATTTCATCAGCGGCTTGCATGCTTTGCCACCATAGCACAACCCGCCGGACAATAAGTGCGGCTTGAAGCTGATGATGTGCGAGCAATGCGTAAGGGAAGGATCGGAAACACTTTTTTCTCTGTTCAGGCCATAATGATCTTCCTCCTTCACGAGTGCCCAACAGGCCCTGATGTAGTGCTACCTCACTTGCAGATCAGCGGGGTATTGGCTGATGTGAAGGACCCCAAGCCCGCGGCCATTGACTCATCCGCAGAGGAGAGGACGCTTGCCTTGACCTACCCTGTAGGGATTCAAGGCCTCTTGGAGGCCTCTCCATCAATCGGTTCATCCTCGGGACCGCCAGAAGGAACCACCACTCGGGATGCCATCCCTGAGGTAGAGATTACCCGCTTCTCCTCCGTTGTGGTGGGTGGGGAGGAGTTTGTGTTTATGCATGATCTGGAGAAATCCTTTGAGCTTCGCATGGATGAGTGTTTCGCCATCCTCGATGCCCATGGCAAGTTTGAGGTTGATACTACCACCTCCCATAACGATGATCTCCTACTGCCCATGGGGAATACTTTGGCGGACACAGTGGCGATCGCACAAGCCGAGGTGGCAGCGGCTGAGCAGGCCAAGGTCTCTGAGGAGGAGTTTGTGGCCGTGCAAGCCATGTGTTTGGCTAAACGCGCAAGAGTGGATTCACCACCACCTGCTGCAACACCTGTATTGGTTGATCCAAAGGGGAAGTCAAGCGTGGATCTTTACTTGCACCCGGATGCCGATGAGGAGGATCTTAGACAAGAGGTATAGATGCTCACTTACATTTGATTGTTAAAAATGATTTTGTTAATGTTATATCATAATTCTGTGCCATATCTCAAAAAAACCTATGTTCTGCAGGATGTTTTGGAGGTTGATGCCTGGGCGCAACGGTCAGGGGGTAGGAGGACGCCGCTCGGACCTCAAGCGGCACTTGCTCACTACCTCAGCACACTTCCCACTGGTGTCGTGGTGTTTGTCCATGCCGAATACTCTCCCAATGGTCGCTACAACATTTTTGCTCTCCGTTCACTCTCCAAGGCGTTGTGTTTAACAACACTTGCCCAAATGGCCAACCTTGTAGTGCTTGTAAAGAAAGATTTTGCAATATCCACTTTCGGTGTAAACTTTCATGGGCGCCTTATTGCCCATGTCGGCATGAACCAAGCTGTAGGGGTTAATGACACCCAAGAAATCACCACCACTTTACCTAACAGGGAGCCACCCCAAAAGGCCAAGCGCCAGAAAATTGAATTAGAAAGATCCTAAAGCAAAAGCCGAATATCATGTAAAGCATTATTTCTTTAATGAAACAACTTTTTGCTGTCTATGACTCTCTTTCTTGCAAGGTTTTGAATTTCTTTTATGTTGGGCTTCCATTGTGTATGAGAAGCACCATAATTTCTGCTATGACTACTAAAGGGTTTGGCAGGCATTAAAATTTAAAAAATGCATACTTTGTGATATCTAGTCTTCCAAAGTTATGAATGTGCCTAGTAAAGGGCTTGGAAGTCCATAAAATATGTTGCCACAAGGGCGCGCATTGGGGCCTTCCATCAGCAGATGAAGTGTGCAAATGCGCGCCCTTGTGGCAGATGAATTTGGACACATCTAGGACCAAACCCAGGCACAAAACAGAGTGACAAGACTTTATTACCAAGTTGCAAAACAGAAAGACATGGATACCCAGGTAACCTTAAGCCCATCTTGCCCCAGATACCTAATGTTGTATTAACAAACCACAAGTGTAAACTATGTGGCAATATCTAGCCCTTTTTGGAGTATAGGACTGACATGGACTAAGGGGGGATGATTGCCAGAAGCATCTATGCTAATTGAATCATTGAAGCAAACAAAACATACTTATTGCTTGTCAAAATTGTCTGAAAACCACAGGAAAGTGTTTGGAAAGCACTAGGAAAGGCTGCCACAAGGGCGCGCATTGTGTCCATCCATAGGCCTCTGGAAGCCCCAAATGCGCGCCCTTGTGGCAGCCAGTTTGGGGGCATTCCAATCCATTTTCAACACTTTGTAGATGATTTTGCCATGCAATAGTGAGTCACATAGCATGGATACATAAGGAAGTGCATGCCCCACTTAGCCAAGGTGCTAAACGTAGGCAATTTTTCACAAAAACAAGCTAATGGCTACATACATACAATAGAAGGTAGACAAAACTTGAACCAGTGCTACATTGCATGGTACAGAATTAAAACAATACAATGCGCAGTGGGGTATACAATAAAAGACGCTTATATTCAAATTCTTCCCAATACAATGCACATAGTGGGGTATACAATCAAAAGACGCTTGTATTCAAAATCTTCCCAATCTTGGAGTTCCGTAAATACAAAAAAGGTTTGATGCCTAATTACAAGCTACTCCTCATGGCGCAAACGGTGAGCAAGCTGCATATCCTTGGGCATAATGGTTACACGCTTTGCATGGATGGCACAGAGGTTAGAATCCTCGAATATGCTAGTTAAATATTGCTCTGCTGCCTCTTGGACTGCCTCTATGGCCACGGTGCCCATCCGAAACTGAGTGTTGTACAATTGAAAAACCTCCCTGCATAGCCTTGCGAAAGGGGCCCTCCGAATCAAGAGCTCGGTGCTCTTTTGATAGTGTTGAATCTCCGCAAAAGCACGGCTGCGCTTTCGTACCTTCTGAGGTCGACGTGGAGGTGCATTTTTGGCACGAGTTGGGGCAGCTTGCTTCCTCTTCTTGTAGACAATGCTCTTTCTCTTTTTTTTCTGCACAGGCACTTCCAACACCTCATAATCTGATTCCACCCACTCTCCATCTGATTCGTGCTCTTCACTATTGACCGGATGTGATGGTGTAGGTCCACTCCCTTTAGGAAGTGTCTTACCCCCAATAGACATGTGAGCCTGATAAGTTTGTATTTGGACGTTGACCCATGGGGCATCTTCATCCATTTGCGTCTCTTCGGAGCATTCTGACGGTTGCTTTTGGCTATTTGTTTCTTTGCCTTGGTCGCTCTCATCCTCCCTGTTGCCATCAGAATCGTTGGAGTCCGATGAATAGACAACAAGGCGATGCTTCCGTCTCTCTTTTGCTGCTGTAGAGGACTGCCCATGCTGATTTGAAGCTCCAGCTTCTTCTGTGTGGACTTCACCTTGAGGTTGTGAAGTTCCAGCTTCTGTTGCTGTACCTTTGAGTCGTTGGCCATCCGGCCCCTCTGGATATGCAATCCTAGCCATTTGTTTTGTTCTTGCCATGGTAGCACCTAGTAGGGAAAATGACAAAATGAGCGCCTTCAACCTTTAAATAGGTTTTTTTGAGATTTGGGCCCTTTCACACTATGCGGCCAATTGAGTGAAACTCAAATAAAGCAATTGAATTTAACAACTAAACCTGGATCATGCGGACGGCTGACACGACGCCCAAACGCTGCCTTTTCGATACTTAGTTGCACGCCAAGCTTCATGGCCCAGGGACGCTCGCGAGCGTTTCCACTTCTCGGATGCTGCAGTACGGGAGGCGTTGCGTAACTGCTTTGCTAACATCGACTCTCTTTCTTTCTCAATAGTACAAGTTCTCCCAAAGGTGTGCCTAAAAAACCAGTTAAACATCTCTTGGAGGTAGTTGGAGTGTGAACTACCACCACCATGCGGAGTATTCTTGAAGTAGACTCCTTTTGCTCGATAGTGGGACTTCTCCATGCCTTGTGTACTCCATATATCAAGCGAACCATAGCGGTCCATGAAGTATGCACCATGCGCATAGAGAATGTGCTAAAACAACCAAAAAGGAGATAAGCTAATAGAAAAGTTGCATTTTCAAACATTGCATATGTATTAAGTCTGTTAAAACAAACCATGTAGTGTGTAATCTTGCTTTCAGACCATCCGTCCTTAGCGGCCTTTGTGAATTCATAAAGCACCTTCTTGAACTCCTCTCGCTGCTCAATGGTGGTGCTTGAAAGATTCATCAATTGCACAACCTTTTGAAAGGATGACCATACTAGCTTGCGTTGGTTAGAAACCTCCACATTGGGATCTTTGTCCGTCGTGCATGAACATAAATCTTTCCACAACTCCCACCGCTTCTCACTTGCTAGATCGACACTTGCCTTGGATACCTAGGTGCATTGGAGACTTTGACATCTTCTTGAAAAATTGACGTGCCTTGGCTCCATTCATGGAAACCTTCTGTGCCACCTCATATGTCTTCTCCCTACAAGTCTCTGCTACAATGTTCACCCTTGATCGGTGACATCCAATCTCATTAAGGAGCGTCTCTACCCCCTGCAAGGAGTCTTTTGACCGTTGAAGGGGCTTCATTGTGAAAGCATAATCAATGTGATGCTTTAGGATCCTATCAAATATTGGCATAAATGCATGCAATGTACAAAAGTGAACATTGTTGAGGGAGAAGGGAATTATGGGGTTCCACCCAGGATCTTTGCTATCCCTATTGGGCACCTGCAGCATATCACATGAAAGAACCGAAGTTTGCCACTCCCTATTTATATGGTCATCATTATCTTCGTCCTGACCTTCCACTTGAGTTGCTCGACTTGTCTTGTGCCCTTTCGTACAGAATGGACAGGGAAGTAAAGAATTTGCACCTTGTTTGCATCCAAGCATGCACTTTATGGTCTTTAGATCACCACCTAAATGCCATTCAACATCAAACTCCCCACGTCCTGGAACCATGAGCTTCTCACCGTTTATTTGAGCTTTAATGACCTCTGTGACCCATGGGATTCTACTGAAAATCTATGCAAGGACTTCATGTGTCTCTTTCGGAACTTCAATTGCACCAAGCCACCATATATCCTTCTCTGATTGCACACTAAAAGAGGGCTTTGTCGCTTCACTCAAACTGCAAGATTACTTGGCATAAGCTAGGGCTTCATTCATAAGCGTGATGCTCATTCTCTCCAACTTTCTCCCTTTAACAATTACACACTCATCCAACTTCAGCACGAACACAAGCTTGCCTTCAAGAACTGCCAACAATATAAAGCCTTAGAATGCATGTTATGACACATCATAGAGCATGTAGGCAACTCTAAACTAACTTGCATCACTCAAATTGTAGAAAACAGCCATGGACTGCTACAATCGTATCAAGTCTACAAAGATATTGTTGAATTTGGTGTAAACAAACCCTTCGGTCCGCAACACACAGTTAGAAACAACACCGCTTCCCTTCCCGCGGCCCTTCCTTCCTTGTGATTTGCTACGGAGTGGCTGAAGAGGCATCGTGTCTTCAATATACAAGTAGTCCCCTAATCGGTGAACAACATCTTCATTTGACACCTTCTTGGCAATCTCCACTCTGTGAGGAAGTGGAAATAGGTTTTCCGTGACTCCTCGACTTCTTAATGCATCTTTTAACACTTGATGTATTGCTTGATAGCCCTTGGTACTAATCCCAACAGCATTACAAATATCCTGAACATCTAGATCAGTGACAATATTAGAAAAATCACTAAGAACTCTCTTAGTGATTGTGTCTTTCAAGTGTTTTGCCTCTGGAGCATCAAGCATGCCAATAAAATCCTCTTTGTTGAAACAAGAACGAAGTAAAGTAGCCCTAGCTGACGCATTCTCGCCGCCGCATGTTTCTTGGACGAAGTTCCTATTGCCCAAAACAACAATGATGAGCCGTATTAGACTTAAACAACATGAGGGACAGAACATGTTACCTCATAGCTGTCACCCTTCGTTTTCTTGCACCTCCACGTGGTGCAAGAGTCTGAATTTCGGACAACTCTGGTTTCCTCACCCTACCTCCCATGGCAATACTCTTCATGTGTGAAAGAGTATCCTCAAGCTTTTTAATTATATTTTCCTTGGTTGTGATGGTACTCTTTGCCTCCTCAAGCGCACTAGTAGCTGTTTGCATCTGATCTTGAAGATTGTGGAAACTCCCATTGAGCAACTGCCAATGACGCAAGTAGATTTCGGACCGCGCAATCTCGTGTTTGTTGAGTCTCTTGCAGTAGCCCAACAAACCTTGCTCTCCATTTCCAACGTATTGCAACAGTGATGGAATGTTTGTAAAAGACGGATGAACATTGAGAGAAGGATCCTTTGGATACAGGCATCCGTCTGTCCAGAGATCCACATTCTTCTCCCCTTGAGCGCGGGTTCGTTGGCTGAAGGTAATGTACCCAAGCATGTTTTCTTTGTCGGAAACATACTACTGAGGTAGGCGTAGGAAAAGCCCTGGAGACCTACCGCGTGAAAGCTTGCTGGGACATTGTTCACGTCGTCAAGAGGCATGTAGGATGGAGAGATGGAGCTTGAAGGATGGAGAGATGGGTGTGATGTAGGTGCAGCAGCAGGTGCAGGTGCAAGGGGGATGGGTGTAGGAGAGGAGCTTAGATTAGGAGGGAAAGTTTTCAATTTTGGAGGAATTTCCTAAGTTTTGGAGGGAGTCAAAAAATGTTGAATTATGAGTAATTTAACTTAAAAATCTTTTTTTTATTATGTGTATATTTTGGGGTACTTTTTAGGAGGAAATAGAGTTTTTTTAAAGTTTTTGAAAAAAGTCATTTTTTTAACCTCTTTGACCCACGGATTTGCTTAGGTGGCATGGGAGAGTTAAGAGGCCACTTACAAGTTGGCCAAAAAGCTAGAGAGAGAAGACCCCCTACCCCCCTACTTTTCAAATGGTTTACCCCCCCTTCCCTACTTTTAAATGGTTACCCCCCCCCCCCCCCCCCCCCCCCCCCCCCCCCCCCCCCCCCCCCCCCCCTTCCCCCTACCTTTTAGGAGTCAAAGGTGGAGGAGACCCTACCAAAATAGCCCCAATCAAAGCCTTTGTCCCCCTTAATCTTGGCAGGCTTCCTTTAAATTAGGGATTCTTACAAGGCCCATGGAGAGTCCATTTTTTTCCTAATGACTTAAAATGGTTAAATAGATCACATTCATAGACAAACACAAATGTTTATAGAAGGGTACTTACATACTGATACATTTTTAGTGATAGCATGTAAATTTTAATTCAGTTTGATGCTCTAAATGCTTACTTAAATCTTTGCTTGGTTTTTTCATAACAGCTTAGTCCTTTTTAAGCTCTTTGGCTAGTTAAGTAGGGTTCTTTTAAAATATATAAAAAACTTTCCCTGAGCTTTACCAAGCTGTCACCCTCTTGCACTTTCAAACTAATCTTAAGTGTGTACTCCTTGATACATGGCTATCATTGAACATTGTTTGAATGCAAGGATAAAAGGGACATGGATGACAACTGTTCGGATTCGCCCTATACCTGCATTCCATGTTTAAACAAAATTGTTGATGATTTTTTTGTTTACATGAGGGATGCAGGTAAGGATTCAGGCTTCTTTTATCGTTGAATTCAAGTGCTGCTCGAACAAAATTTGTTGGTAGGGATACTTCTTCTACTGCTGCTACTTTATTTTTATTTTTTAGATGTAATAAAACATCAAAACTCCAATTTCAAATGTACATAGTTTTTTGGTAAAAAATATGTATGTAATCACTTTTATTAATCTTTGTCATGTCTCTTTTTGAATATAGTATTCAAATTGTGAATAAAGTATATAGATTAATACTCCAATGCACACACATAGGCACAAGGGCACAAAACTGCTTTGTCAATTTATGTCTAGGATTATGACAAAGTTTCATAAAAATTAGATTAATAGGTGTTGACCTGATCATCTAATTGGGATACATACACACAGTTATTATATCCTTGGATTGACTGGTTTAAAGGTTGTATGTATTACCTCTTTAATTTTTCGTTCACTTTTTGTCAGGTATTTCAACCATACAAATATACTGTCTGAATGCGGATTATTAACTCCCCAAAAAAAATAGAAGCTATCAATAAAAAATTGATATTGGCTTGTGCCAAATTGTACAATTATACCCTTAGGTGTCCTTTGATGTATTCTGCAACTAGATACAGACCTTTCCTTGCTAGAACTGCCAAAAAAAATAAAATTTGGTTGTAAAAACCTTTTTTTAGCTTTCTTTGTACTTTCCTCTAATTTATGAAGATTTATCTATTTTTCAGACTGATTCCTTGGCCCCTGGGTTGGAATTTTCTATCGAGCTTTCTTCTTCTAAAGCAAGTATTTATGTTCTACATTGCATAATTTAAAGAATTATCCTCATGGTTCTTTACTACACTTCTTTCATTTAACGATTGGATCAAACTATTAGCAACTCTGGCTAAAAATAAGAAAGAAGGACTTAAACTTTTAGAAGAGGAATTAAAAAAACTTCCTTTGCTTCAGAAACTACATTGACATAGTACTACTTGCCAATACATTGGTGGAGGATAGGCCACCAAGTGGAAGATAGGTCCACTTGGTGGCCTATTCTCCAGTAGGTGGTCTTCTCCTCAGGGATGGGGGAGCCCCCCCCCCCCCCCCCCCCCACCACAGACACACACACACACACACACACACACACACACACACACACACACACACACACACACACACACTCATTCATTATTGGAATAACAAGTCTTTTTATCGGTTATCTTTCAGACTCTAATGACATTGTCTAAAGATCCTACTAATCTTAAAGCATGGGTTGGATATCGGACATATGCTATGGATTAGAATGCTAGTAGTACTACTGGTAAACCAAAGAAATTTATCGTGGTATTTCCTAGAAATTATTCACCATGTTCAAGGAAATTTCTTCAAGTCTAGGTCAATTATGAACTAGATTTCTAACCTTTTCCTCTGACAATGACATTGGGTTGGTTCCTTGCAATTATGCACTCTATTTTCACTACAATTGTGCCCTTTACTAATGATTTGGAATGACTATATCAAATTGAGGATGTAGGATTCTTGTTAACTCCTTGATTCATTTACAATACTATCTTGGTAGGGAAAACGAGGCCTTTATATCTCTTTGATTTAAAATATATTTCCTTAGCTAAAAAAGACTTCTTAGTCATGACTTCCATGTATCTCCTTCCTCCCTCCTTCAGGCTTTTTGTGAACGGGTTGGTGGTCGGTATATATTAGGATTAGGGTATGGATTCATCACATATTGTACAACTTGAGAAGTTCCGAGCTAAATAATGTAAGGACTTTAGTGTTTCGTATACCTTTTATAGTGGGAAAAGCCTTTACTTTGGTATGTAATCATGTTTGGGTGGGAGTAGATGTACATTAAAAAATTTGTTCATAGCCAACATGTGATGACGAGCCCAAATAGGGGACATTACTATGTTGGAACACATGATAAACATTTATATCCAGGATTGTAAATTGAAAAACTCCTAGAGTGGGTCATTATTTATACACTAAATTAGTCAAGCTTGCAGCATATTGACATTTGTGCATGACCCGCCTACGTTCTCATCCATGCAGTTTGCTCTTTGTACTTGTGCACGCGCTTGCACGCGTGCGCCCGTGCGCGCGCGCACACACACACACACACACACACACACACACACACACACACACACACACACACACACACACACACAAAATGTGTCACGGGACAAAAAAAAGCCTAGCTAATGAGCTTTGCAGCTACATCTCTATTATGCCGCCCATCACATGATCACACAAACAGCTATCACAGTAGAAGCAAGTATTTGGCCTCTCTGCCAAAGGCACGATACGAGTCGCCAAGGCTACCCCATACTCCCGAGTGTGGTGAGTACATTTAAAATATCCTCATAGCTGATGACCATAACTACGGTATAGGAAAATTTTATGAGGAGGTAGAAACTGGGCTAACAGATATAGCCGATCTGAAAAACCAGGCTTCACGGAATGCTCGATATAATAATACTTAGGCCCTAGACCCACTGCTTCAGTAAGCATCGCCAATCGGATATTATTCTTGAAATGTTCACGACCCCAAATTGTCACTCTGGTCACTCGGTCCTGATATGTCCACCACTTTGTTTGAGAAACAGAGGTTCCTAACTGCGGGAATAGATGCTGTTCATAACGGAGTAATGTTGCTCGACGTATAGATTCATTTGACATAAAGAGATGTGCAGTTGCTATGGAAAAAACCTGGTCATGACAGTAGGCCATAATACACCAAGGATGCAAAATAGATGAAGAATGCCAAACTCTGGAAATGATACTGTATACTTGGGGTTTTATATCTGACCAACCATCTCTAATAAAACCATTTTTTGAAATAGGAAAGTGTGCCAAATATGGTGTTGTCTCTCACACTTTAAAAGGTGGTTTTTTTCACACTATTGTGCGGGTGGAAGCCTTGCATAGGGCATGGATAGCATGTATAAATACCTACTGTGTATATTTACCCGAGACCTGATACAGCTTACTAGCTATGAGTCTAGAGACCTTGGTATGAATATGGGAATCATTGCTATTTAAATTTTACCTTGGGGTGATGTAGTCTGTCTGACCGGGCTTTACATTTAAATTAAAACAAAATAGTTGAAAACCACTTACTTTGGAAATGATTCTCGAGATTTGTTTGTCTAACCAACCATTTAGAATAAAAACAGTTTATTAACTCCTGAGACTTATTATGATTTGGAAAGTTTTCCCAAAAAAATATCATATACTCACAGTGTAGAAAGTGTTTTACACTAAGGAAATGCTAAAACTTAAGGTCAGGCTAGGATAGCAGATAAAAATACCTACTGAGGTGTAAATACCCGACACCGAATATAATCGCTTCTAGTAGATAAAACCGGGCTTTGACTATGGGAATATATGCTATCTTATACCTTAGGTGGAGGTGGATTGTCCGACTTGGCTTCACATTGTTTGGTATCAGTACAAATCTTTAATTTTCTGTAAGCATGGCTTGTGGTCCTTCTTGCATCTACTGCACGCCACCGCTTAGGTTTTTGAGGAAAGGTCTGCGATGACAGTCTTCCCCGCCATTTTTTCTTGAGCAGTAGGTGCTGATATTGTGGAATCTTACCTGCTAAACCTCTGGATTTTGCCTCCGGATCTTAGGCTATGGGGGATACTGGTGTACGTGCCTGGACTGACGTCCTCGATTGTGGGCATAACCTGTCCAACTCAACTGTCTCGTCTGCTGCAGAGGAGCATCAACTATATAAACATGACTTCCAAGGTGAGTTATCATACTCACATAGCTGCGTCTCTGTTATCATTTCTCTGCGTGTGTAAGTTCAAAACTATGCGTATTCCATCTACTGGTTGCTGTGGCTCAAACATGCCGAAAAAATTGGAGAAAGCCATTGTGGAGGCGTCATCGTCTCCTAATCTTCAGGTTAACAGAAATTTTCTGTCTTGCTCTAGGGAATTTATTTAAACACTGTGTAGCTTTGCTGAGATTGTTTTTTGGGAAATTTAAAAAAAAACCAGTTAAATCGTTTCCGGATACTGAGCTTTCATGTGTAAAAGGTGTAAGAGGAGATATAAGATTGGCTTGCTTTGTCATCGATGCAAGTTATGGTTTTGCTTTGACTTATGTGGTATGGGTCCGTGAAATCAATGGAAGGGGAAAGAAAAAACTGGTTTTGTATGTTATATCTTTTTTGGAGGGGATTAGTCTGACACTGTCAGCTATGGAATAAAATGACTTGAGCATGTCTAATGGCATGATTATGGAGCGGACTGCATTGGAAAAGGTAAAGTTAGCTAGGTTTATTCAACTGTTTGATGTATGTCTCGCTGGTCTTTACATAGAGCCAGAAATTCACAAATATCTAAAAAAATAAGCTAAAAATAGTGTGCATGTAATGTCGGAAACCTATGTCTGCTGTAAAACTAAGGAGTCGGAGTACAATTTTTTACATGTGCTGACCTCAGACTGAATAGACTCAGAATACAGGTACCGAATTTTTGGAATGAAGAGACTTTGAATAAATTAAAGGATAATTTGTGATTCGCTGACCATATTGGATACTGACCTTTTCTTGTGTCAAACTGAAATTATCTCTTACTCTAGAGACTGGCAAATGTTATTCTTTTGACTAATGGTGTTTGTTTTCGTAAAATAAACAAAAAAATAGATATATAACCTGGTTCTGGAATCTGACTCTTACTGGTAAGGGAAGTAGTGTGAATGGCTCAAGTTAAACTAAGAACTACCTGGTTTTTTTTGAATGATGATGGTAATATGTCTTGTTGCTGTAAAAAGTGCTGTAAAACTGGTTTTTCTGAGGAATAATCTGGAAAATTAAAAAAGAAAAAGAAAAATGGGGAGACTGCCAGGTATAAGAGAGGTTGACTGCGGAGGTAAGAGGATTGTATGGTACTTAAAGGAAAGGAATTGTATATATGGGTGATGATTTTATGTTTTGTTAAAATACTACTCATTAGATGTAATGTACTCTTGAAAGGGATACTGCAGGAAGAAAAAAATATACCAAAAATTCACAAAAAATGAGCCGTAATGATCTTATAAAGTTGAAAAGATATTTTGGTTTTCTGTAACACTACTTTGCTAAGGTCCTTTTTAGTAAGAGGACAGTCCCTTGACTGTTTTCACTGTCTAGTTCTAGTACCTATTCTATTGAATCAGCTGTAGATTATTATGAGGGCACTTAATACAGGTTTTGGAAATGGTGTCCTGTCGTCTGATATTTGGTTGGTAGACCACGTGTAGGAGAAAAAATTGGTTTTACATATTGACTTAACTGGTGCTACCATTTTACATCACCTACTAGTAAGATTGAATTGTTTTTTAGAGCAGTTGCCTATCTCACTGAATCGGCTAAAAACTATTTTATATTTACTTAGTACTAGCTTATGATAGGTTGCTCTTTCTCTAAATCTTTATAAAGCTGAGAGTGGCAACACATACTGGATTGTTTAAGAATGGCAACACTTACCGGATTGTCTATAGAGCTAAAGTGTGGCAACACGTACCGGATTAAGCTGGTTGCAAAGTTACTTGGTCTTTTATACATCTCATACTATGAAGTTTAGTGATAGTGTTCGGTAACTTACCATTACTTCAACTTGTGACTGAGGTCTGAAGGTCTTGGTTGGTTTGAACCTTGGCTATTCAATAGAATTTGCTGGTCTTCATGTGCTGGCTTTCTGATTTCACTCAAGTATATATTAACTGATTCATACCTAACATCTTGCAGTTTATATATAAAAGCTTCTAGTAGTTGGTTTTTAAGGCCTTGGTATTGTAAGGAAAGTCATGATATTCCCTTTAACTGATCTTTGCTGGTGAATCTTTTTCGTTTCTTTTTCGGACTGGTCTGAGTCTGGTCTAAGGACTGACTCGTCTAGGGCTTTATGATATATATATATACATATATATATAAAAACAGTTTATATCTGGCTTGGGCTACAGTATGTCAGACATGACTTTTTAAGCATAAATATTTCTTGAGAAATAATGTTTTTTTAATAAAAATAAAAAAATAAAAAAAGGAGTGAGCTCAGGTTTATAAATTTGGAAATTCTGACATACATAGATGCTTTATGAGTGTTTACTTTCCTGTATCAGATTGGCAAAAATGCCAAAGAAATGATTTTTCAAATATAAACAATATAGTTGTTAAGAACTATGTGTTTTTTTAAAGGTGACATGGATAATAACTGGGATGCCCTGCATCACCTGCGTATAGTCACGTGCTCACGAATAGTTTTCTTGTGGCTATGGGTGTAGGTGAGGGCTACCTTCCTTGATTAAAACGTCCAGTTCCTAACAAATGGTGGATCTTGTAGTGTGATACAAGATTTCTCAGACTTTGGGCTTAAGGATACTTGAGCTGTATTTTGTTATCTTCATTACCTTGTACATAATTTATTTTCAACTGCAAATAAATTACTGTGCAAAGCCACTGTACTTTTCTAGAATTGTTGTCTATGAACAGTTAGTGTTCATTTGCGTATATTTATATAGATTTAGAACTGCTACACACACAATAAACGCAAAAGAGAGATTGACTTAACAATTTTTCTCTCTCAGACAATGACTCTAGAAACTTTCGCCTATGATAGTATAAAGTTTATACTCTAATAGGGAGGGGTGCTATCACACAGTCTCTGTGGTTTTTTTTACATGAGTGGTGAAAAGGTTGCTAGCACTACCATTCCACTTTATATTCATGCTTCTTACTTTACTTTAAATACTATCATTTACATAATCTATTACTTCTGTTAACCAGGTCGTGGGAAAGCTCACTGCAAGAATGAAAGTATGCTCTGACCCTGAAAAAAGAGCTCTGATTTCAGAGAAATTACGTCTAGCTAAAGAAATAGAAAAGACCTTCCCTTGTATCTCACATAGGACTAGGCCTTATCTTCATAGGGCTGTAAAATTCAAAAAAATGTAACACTTTGTATTAGATCTTCGGGTCTATGCTCCTCTTCCTAGACTATGGAATTCTAACTAATGATAATTTTGCAGATTGTTCCCCTTTCCCAAGGACTGGCTCTTCCTGTGGAACCCCTTTCCCTAGCCTCTCTTCTTGTACGAAAATGTATACAAGATAGAGAAGCTTCTGCCCTAATTTATGATGCTTCGAAGGAGTCTAGTCTATCTCTTGTCCAACTGATTTCATTTGACCTATGGGTTAAAGTACTAGCTCTTCTTGTAAAAAATAAATCGGATGGTATCAACCTTTTGATGGAATTTACTTCAAATCTGGTTGGACTTTCCAAAGCACATATTCAAGACTTAGCGTCTTTTTCTTCCAAAGGGTCTAAACTGTCCAATCTTCTTAGAAAATTTTGTGGGCTTAGTCCTATCTTTGTTACTGCTCCCTCTACGCCTATTGTCCCTCCACCGAATAGCCTCTTCTGTAGAGATGTTGCTGCTTTAGAAGCAGTAAAGGAATTTCAAAAAGACCTTTGTTCACTCAGTGAAGCCTCGCTTTTGGACATGGTACCAAAAGTCTCTAGGGCCTTTCCTTTTTTACCATCCCGACAAGTTGAGGTAGAATCCTTGGGTGTCGAGCACAGGTTGTGGGATTTCTTGCACCCATATCCATGGAAACCTGGGTCTTCCTTGCCAACTTGGCCCCTGCTACTATTGAGGAATGCAAACTTAAAGTTCTAAAAGAGATCCAGCTCTTGGACAGGTTTCCATATCCATGGAAACCTGGGTCTTCCTTGCCAACTTGGCCCCTGCTACTATTGAGGAATGCAAACTTAAAGTTCTAAAAGGGATCGAGCTCTTGGACAAAGGGGATCTGATTAAATCTCCTTTCAATATGAGTTTCCTTGATGATTAAAAATGTAGTTCGAATATAGGGTTATATGCAAGGACTAAAGGAGTGATGACCTTTAGTAAAAGCAATGCTGATTACTACACCGAGACAGTGTGGAATGTGTTCAGGCCTTACCTTAAGTGTGCTTGCAGGTTCTTGGACCCCAAAGCTTCTTGCGAGTCAAGCATAATTTGGTTTGACCATGCTATTTGGTATGCCCTCAACAATCTGCCTAGTATCTTCCGGATAAAGCAGAAGAATTTCACCTTTCCCTCTTTTGTTCTTGGCTTGGTGGTCAAGCGAAGGATCTGGTCTTAGCTCAAATTGCCTTTATTCAGTATAGAGCAATTATGCGTGACACCCTTGAAGAGCTTGGATCTGATGGATGTGGGACTCTGCTAACCACTTATGGCGGCTTTAAAGGTATCAAAATTATAGTTAGCCAAATTAAACCGAATATTGAAGAAGATGAATCTCAAGTTTCCAAACGTCCTAATACTCTTGTCTCTCCGGCGGCATCTTACACCTCTTTCCTAACCCCCTCCTCGAGTGAATTTGTGTTTGGAAGAGGGAGAGGTAGAAGTTTTGTGAGAGGTAGGGGTAGAAACCTACCAGTCAGAAACCTTTTGGATATGTAATATGCAGGATCAATGGATTGCCTGCGGAAGATGATACCTACCTCCAAAGGAAGAAGTGTGTAGTAAGATTTTCACACATTGCTTGTTTACAAGAAAAATTTTGGATTTCTTTACTCCCCAAGCTATCTTTGCAGAATGTTTTGGACATATTTTTGGGTCAAATTTATTACTCTACACTTCCTCTACACATAAGTGATGCAAGCAAAAGATATTTGGGGAAGTAATTGAAGGATCAAAATATGCAAAAAATCAACAAAAGTGCACACTAAGTTAGGTGAAAATTGGATCAATTTATTGGAGATCGGGAGAGAGATTGCTTCCAATCAATCTAGCATGGAGGTGAGTGCTTAATGCATGCCCTAATTGCACCTAATAAACCCTAATACTCCCTAATCAAGCCTAACCAATCCATGGAGGGTAGTGGCCTCTTGGGGTCCACCAAGGATGTACCCTTGTGGAGAAGGATAAGAGAAAGAAGTGGTTTGACCTACATTAAAAGAACAAGGATATCAAAGTTGGTGATAAATTCCTCATGTATGGAGCGCATACCAAAATTAAGTAGTTAAAATATGCTAGAAAAGGGTCATATAGAGTATGTGAAATTACAACCATTGGATTCCTCAATGAGAGCAAATTCAAAAGATACTACGATCCTTTAAGCCAAGAAGAGCTACGGTCCATCCATCAAAAGAAGGCAACCAAGGAATAAGCAAAGTTGGCACGGATACAAGTGCAAATTGAGGCTTGAGAGAAACAACAACACATTAGGTGCCAACCAAAGGCTAATCTTAGAGTTACACATGAATTCCAAGTTGAAATGAATGAAAATTCTATAGACTCTCACTTGCCTCTATGATATCCAATTGAGTTGAATAGCTCCTATGGAAAAGTATTATATGATGCATAATTGGACACATGAGCTCAATATATTTGTCTATCCTATGGAGTGTGGTGTCAGCTAGGAAAACCACCCTTATCCAAGAGTATCATCCAAGTCAAGGGTATCAATGGAGCGAAAACCACTTTGGAATCCTACACACTCATATCATCTATGTAATGGGACCGTGGTTCAAAGATTTTTGGTCATGTTGAATGGCACTATGATGGGTAACATAAACCTAGGGTGCAAGTAGATGTCTACAACTAAATGTACTCTCAATTAGGAGAATGGGAGTATCACAACATAGAAACCAACTCCCAGCCCTACCACTCAAGGAACGACACCTGCGATATCATCTCTTGAGGGAACACACTACAAAGAAACACTGTAGATCTAATAAATTAGAACATCCTTACTTGGCACAACCCTCTAAAGGTTCAACTTCTATGGCTAATACAAACAATGTTACTTCAAGGACTCAGCCTGATTTGACAAAGGGTATATATAAATGGGCCACAAAGGGTACATATAAATGGCTATTGGTCTTTGAGTGTGCAATATAACCAGAGAAATATATTATTGCATCATGTCTTCATGAGTAACATTTATGTAGCTAATGGCATGCAATGGGTGGAAAAGTACATTGAGTAAAAAAGAATCAAGAATGGTGCTCCTAGCAACTGAGAGATAGCTGGTTGCAAGACTGATGCAAGTGGAAAGATTTAATGATTTGTTTTTGGAGGTTCAAGAGTTTGCAAAGGGACAAATCTAGTTGAAGCTATAAGATCTTGAACTTGAATTGTCCGTATGA